>NC_135477.1:196940032-197309968 GCF_052094955.1 Ictidomys tridecemlineatus
TATATCCAATGATTTTATAATGAGTGGTTCTTACCTTCTGTATGTCCATTTATACCATCTTTTTCTCTTTGATGTGCATCACCAAATGAATGACCAACACTATTCTGAGGAAGAATCTGAGAGAGAGTCGTCTGGTAAAATTAAACAACTAATGAATTATATGAAGATTGCCTAATCAGTATTCTAAGGAGACACCTAATTTTCCAGATTTGAAATAAATTAGATGAAAAACTAGATAAGTACACATTAAAAATTGAAATATTTTATATCACAGTGTTATATATACTTTGCAAATCAGCCAAATATTATATTCATTTGTCTACTAACTCTATAAAACCAGGATAGAAGGACAATAGAGAACTATCAACACGAGGGCTAGGGTTGTGGAATATATATATATATATATATATATATATATATATATATATGAGATAATGGGGTTCATTATAACTTATACAGAAATGCATATAACATATTTAGACAAATCTTACTGCCCAGTACATTTTCTAACCCTTCAGATATCTCTCCACTAATCCACCAAAAGCAGTTGTACGAGGACAGTTTATACTAAGGGCTACCTCCATTTGAAAATCTAAGATATTTCAATTTAAAAACCTCATAATGCATCCCAAGGTCTAAGAAAAACCTCAGTAAATGAATTCTAAAACCAATACAAGAAAAGAATTCATTAAAGTCAGAGCCAAAATTATAAAAGATAATTTTTTAAAAAAAAACATAGTAATAATGGAACAAATAGTTTGTTTTTAAAATGGTAAATAAACTTGATAAACCCTTGGCCAAGGGAACTAAAAGAAAAAAGGAGATACAGATGAATAAAGCTAGAAACAAAAAGTGAAATATTAAAACAGATACCACTGAAATCCAGAAGATCTCTAGAGACTACTAGAGAACTTATTCAATGAATGGGAAAAAATTTAGACTATTTTAAAGAATAAAATCGAAAGATAAATAAATCTAAGTGATATTAATGAAATATGTCATAAAATGTTGAATCAGATAGAGAAAACCGTAGCTCAATAACAAGCAATTAGGTTGAAGCAATAATAAAAAGCCTTATGGATCAGAGGTTCAGAGGTGAATACATGGCTAAATTTTATCAGATATTTAAAGAAGAACTGATATTAATCCCCCATTACATTTAAGAGCAAAGGAAAGATGCTTCCAAAGCAATTTCCTGAGTGGAAAAGTGAAGATTGGACAGAACAAGAAAAAACTAGATATCAATATCCTTGAGGAACATAGTATAAAAATTCTCATAAAATCTTTGCAAACCACATTCAACAACACATTACAAAATAACATACATATCAGGCATAGTGCTGTAGGTCTATACTCTCAGAAAAGCATCAGGTTGTTTGAGGAACACGGTAATTTCAAAGCCAGCCTGGGAAATTTAGTGAGACCTGTTATCAAAGTGAACAATAAAAGGTGCTGGGGATGTGGTTCCTTCGTACCATGCTCCTGGTATGAGACTCTAGTCACATACAAAAAAAAAAATCCATAAAAGCTGATTTTGATCCAGGATGATTCAATACATGCAAATCAATAAAACTAATACATCACATATAGAATCAAGACAAAATTACATGATCTTTTAAGAAGCAGCAGGAAAAGCCTTTGACAAATTCAATGGCCCTCATGACAAAGCCCTGAGAGATTAGAAATAGGAGAATTTTATTAAAATAAAGACCAAGTATACCAAATCCAAAGCCAATAGTAAAATGAAGAAGAATATTTTCTCTAAAATCAGGAAATACACAAGGATGTTCATTGCTGCCAATCTCACTAATCACAGTACTTAAAATTTTAGAAAAAGTGGGGCTGGGGATGTGGCTCAAGCGGTAGCCCGCTCGTCTGGCGTGCGTGCGGCCCGGGTTCGATCCTCAGCACCACATACCAACAACGATGTTGTGTCCGCCAATAACTAAAAAATAAATATTAAAAAATTCTCTCTCTCTCTCCCTCTATCACTCTCTCTTTAAAAAAATATTTAGAAAGAGAGAAAGAAATAAAAGGGATTCAAATAGGAAAGTTAAAATGTTAAATTATTTATATATGCAGATGATTTAGTCCTATTCTTAGAAGAACATAAATAATATATTATGAAAATTCTACTTTGATGAATGAATTCATCAGAGTAACAGGATACAAAATAAACATATAAAAATAAACTGTTTGTCTATATACCATAGCAAACCTAGAGAGAATAAAGCAAGAGTAATAGCTCATTCAAATAACTTTAAAAATAGCTAGGAATAACCCTAAACAAGAAAGTGAATGACCTCTTCAAGAAAAATTACACATTGAAGAAAAAAATAAGAAAACAATAGGAAGTAAAAAGATCTGCTATGTTCATAGAGAAGCAGAATTAATATTGTGAAAATGGGCATAGTACCATAAATGAATTATAGATTCCATGTATTCCCATTCAAATTCAAATGATACTGTTTGCAGAAATGGGGGGAAAATAACTACTTCTAAATTTGTATGGAAGAAAAACAAACAAAAAATACTAGGACAAAGTGATACTGATCATAAGAGAAACAATGGATAAACCACAATGCCCAATTTCAAAATATAAAACAGAGCCATAGTAATAAAAAACATGGTCCTGGTGTAAAGAAAGACCCATAGACCAATGGATAGAAAAGAAGTCAGAGAGCAAACCCAGGGGTACAGTCATGTGATACTAGGCAAAGACACCAAAAACATATTTTGGAGAAAAGACAAACAACATTTTAGAAATAGTGTTGGAAAAATTAGATATCTATATGTAAAAGAAGAAACCTAGATGCCTATTTTCTAACACTGTACAAGAGTTTATTCAGAAAGGACTAAAGACATATGTACCAGACTAGAAGGTTTACAAATACTAAAAGAAAATATATGGAAAACACTTCAGTATGTAGGCAATAACTTCCTGAATAGAGCCCCCTACAGCTCAGAAAATAAGAGCAACAATGGATAAGAGAGGGTGCATCAGAGATCCTCATTGTTATACAAAATTACATACAAGAGGTTGTGAGGGGAATGGGATAATAAACAAGGAGGGAAATGAATTACAGTGGATGGGGTAGAGAGAGAAGATGGGAGGGGAGGGGAGGGGGGATAGTAGAGGATAGGAAAGGTAGCAGAATACAACAGTCACTAATATGGCAGTATGTAACAATGTGAATGTGTAACTGATGTGATTCTGCAATCTGTATTTGGGGTAAAAATGGGAGTTCATAACCCACTTGATTCTAATGTATGAAATATGATATGTCAAGAGCTTTGTAATGTTGTGAACAACCAATAAAAAAAAGAGAGGGTGCATCAAACTGAAAAATTCCTGCATAGTAAGTGAAACACAAAACAGTAAGAAATGGGAGCCTCCAGAAATGGAGAAAAGCTTTGCCAGCTATTCTTCTGACAGAGGATTAATATCCTAAAAATATTAATGCAAATATCTTTGTACCAGAAAAACAAAAACCTTTTCAATAAATGAGCAAATGCACACACAGCTAGTTCTCAAAATAAGAGATACAATGGCCAACACTTCAGGGGAAAAAATAAAAACCATAACATCTTTATCAATTGGGAATATGCAAATCAGAACAACATCAAGCTCCCATTTTCCACCATTCAAAAAAGCAATCATCAAGAAGGCAAATAATACTGGGAAGATGAGGAGAAAAATCTCTTACATGTGAATGGCAGGAACATAAATTACTATATCACTATGGAAATTCATATGAAGGCTACTCAAAAACTGAACATAGAACTACTTTATTATTCAAATATACTACTCAGTACTTACCAGAAAATATTAAAGTCAGCTTATTTTAGAAATATACATATGCCCATCTTGCCATGACACTATTAATAATAGGCAAGTTATAGAATCAGGCTAGATGCTAGTTAATAAAAGAATGGATAAAGAAAATGTGGTATATATAAACAAGGAAGATTTCTATGCATAGAGAACAACAAAACTAAGTTAATTTTAGGAAAATGAATAAAACAGGGAAGCATAATGTTAAATAATATAAGCCAGACTCAGGAAACAAATATCATATATTTCTCTCACATGGAAAACTAGAGGTGGAAATGTTCAACATAAAAATAGATGAATAATAAATTTTATCCATTAGCTCTTCATAACTGAAATAAAATTAAAGTAATTTCAAAAACAAAAGATATCGTTTACATTTAACCTTATTTTAGCTTCTTCAGGATATTTGCAAATATATTTCCTAACCTGGAATAGATCATAAAAATAGTAGTGTTTTACAATAAACATTAAAGTAAGTAAATACAGAAACATCTAAAATTTGAAATTTCAAAATTTGACATAGAATCTATATATTTTAAGAAACTATAATGGAAAAACAACAATTCTGAAACTAAAGTATTACCATACAATTATTGAGTGTTTCTGCTTCTAGAACTGGTTATTACTTTGCACACACCATTTATTCTTTGATTAGATGAAGAGTAAATTTTTAGAAAATTTCATTACCTCAAATTTCTTTAGAATTTTTATTGGTTCTTTTCAGTTATACGTCAAAATAGAAGTTATATACTAGAATATAATTATAAAAGCAAAGAATATAATTTGTTCTAATTCAGGACCTAGTACTTCCTTCTGTTCTTCTAATCTTTCTGCTATTTACTTTGAGTTTTTTTTTTAATTACTGTCACTTTTAGTGGAAAGACTCAAAGTATGGATATGCAAGCCATTTTAATACAAGTATTAAGATACAGATTCTAGATTTCTGGGTTGCCATAATTCCCAATATTACTTTAGTATAAACATGGAGCCACGGAAAGAAATAGAGAATATAGGTCTCCTCAAATGCTATGATACCAAAATATCAAGGGTCCAAGTAAAAAAAGAAAAGTTATGTGCAATGTATATTATATATTCCAAACTAAAGGCACCAGGGAAATTCCACAATTTTGTAAAAATTAATTTAGGCATGAGTATTGTAAGTCATGTAAGAATGATTTAAAAACCACAGTAATGAAAACTGATACAAAAAATCCTTGAATAAATATTATGTTTCCTCTACAGTTAGAAAGCTGTTTCTAATGCAATTTTTCTTTCACTATGCATTTCACAGCCCATTGTTACTTCCAGCCCCCATGATCCCCAAGTACTTGAGAGAACAGTGATACAAAAAGCATTTTTTTAAAAAAAATCAAATAATTAAATAATTTAATCAAATAATTAAATTAAAAAATTAAATAATTCTTTAAAATGGATTCTTAGCAAATATTCATATAAAATATAAGAAAAAATATAGCTAAATTTTCAGCATTAACATCTTAAAACACAAAATTCAGAGCAAGAACATGAGGTTTTTTACAAAAAAATCACTTTACCTTAATAGGAGCTTCATAGCTGTCCTGAACCATTGCAAACAAGGAATCATCTGAGTGTGATTTTTTGATAGATCTTTAAAGCAAAAATGTATAACAAAAATGGTGAATAGTTTTATTTTTAAAATAAACTCTGTTTAATTTAAGGTATAACTTATTAAATGGTGTTTCTTGATTGATTACTTAAAATATGACCTCCAATCAAAAAAATAGCTTGTGTTCACCTCTTTCTGACTCTACTGCTGTGAATCTATAAAATATTCAATATAGATATTAAGGCACTCTTAGTTCCAATTCAGAGCAATATCCAGTACATGAGCAGAAACAGATAATAATTTTTTCTTGCAAATTGCCTGACTTGAAGGCTGAATTTAAAAACCCAATTAATGGCTGACTTTTTTTTTTTCACTTGAACTGAAACAAACCTCTGGAAACACAAGACAAGATAACAAGAGGCACAGTTCTCTCTCGTGAATATCCGGGAGTCAAATACTAAGCAATATTGTTCTTCAGCATGGAAATCACCAATAATAATACACTATTTATTCCCTCTACCCATAAATAATGCACAGAGTTCTCTGGAACTTTAAAAATTATTGAAAGTTAAAAAGTGAATATATGTTATTTAGAATACCTTTGTCAGAAACATTGAAATAAATTATAAAATTGATTTTTCCTGTACAGGTCTCACTTTATTCAGGTCCTCATAAACTAGCAAGCCCTTTAAAACCTTTACAAGCACTCAGACACCCAGGGGAAAAGACTGCCAGAAAAGCAGAGTCTTGGTATTTGTACCTCTGTTTCCCTAGCAATTATGTAAATACCCTCCTTCCTCTGGGAATCCATTTCCCAGTCACTCATCTGCAAAACTCAGTGGCAGTCTCTAAACTTGAAATCTACATCCCTTGAATATTCAGATTTCTGACACAAGGTTAAACTAAATGGAGTCTCAATCATTGGCCTGTCTGAATACCTTTCCAACTACTCAACTGAAGCTTTATAATAACTTTCCCTGCCAATCACTCCTTTGCCCAGCACTACATGTACATTTTAAGGACATCAGCAATTTGGAAAGAAAGTGAAGGTGAATGAAAACCTGTTTTGTGCCACAGATTCATGTATTCTAACAATTTCCACAGTCTGTTTCACTAGTCTCTAATCCATTCTTGCATCGCAGAGATGAAAACAGGCAAAATACAAGCTATTAAGACTTCCTCTAAATTTTGTATTAATATGCCTTTATAGAGAGCTTTTAATATTCTGTGTCCTTCATTCCTGTTTTGTGCTCATCAAACTAATCATAAACCCTAAGATTTTGGTCTCTTTTTTAAAATGCTTATTCCTACCCAACACAGTGTTGTTACTCTGGGTGAATACTTTTATAGCCCTTTCCTTCACTAGTTAAATTTTGATCCTCTACCACTGTGTTCACTTAAAAATTCTAGTCTTGTCCTCTTTAGTTGGGTTCCTATAGTCAATCTTCAATCTATTATTTAAAAAAAAAATCACCTTAAAAATGATAACCAGAAAATGTACTGAGCTCAGAATTAAGAAACTGGAGTTTAAATCTCATTGTTGTCATTGTTTGTACCCAGAAAACTCCCTTTAATATATTTAAGTTCCAGGTACATCCTCAAAACTATCATTTGGCTGGCATGTAGAACACATGCTGAAAGACTAGAAGGTTTCTAAAATTCCTTAAAATTCTGAAATTTCTAAACTTTTGATCTGTCAAAAGAAAAAAAAATATTCAATTGACAAAATAAAGCAGAAACTCAAAAGAGAACAAAACAGAAAATACAAATAGAAATTAAATAAAAGGTTATAGTCATAAAAAAGGAAAAAAACATAAAAGTAAAAGTCTTCATAAAATTGTTAGGGGTAGTAATTGAAGAGAAACTAACTGGAAAATCAGGAGGTAGAGAAATTAGAATGTCCTCTAAGGATTAATATAAGTAATACAACATTGTCTAAATAATGTTATTCATAACTTTCAGTAAAATAATTTCTCTACAACACTTGCCTGATCTTCTTGTTTATTAGAAACCATGAGGCCATAGCTCTGTGAGATTTTCCATAAAAGCTTTTGATACATTAAGAAAAAATCCTGATTACTAGTGGAACTGTCAATATCAGGACAAAATCTTGAACTACAACCTGGCTTATCAGGTAAAATATAAATCAGAATTAACACACAACTGCCTTTGACTTTCTAAATTGATGATACACAATATGAAAGTTAAAATGTGAATATATATGTTATTTAGAATACATTTGTCAGACACATTGAAATAAATTGTAAAATTGATTTTTTCCTGTATAGGTCCCACTTGGTATCAACCTTTACAGTGGAACAACACAATGGAGTAGTCAGCCAGGTAAGACTACAGTCTAAACACAGGCCTGAAACTTATTAATTACACAAATATGGGACAAAAAGTCAACCTCTATGAATAACAGCTCTTTATTCATAATTAACAGATTATAATAGCACAGATACTTTCAAAGTGCTTATAAGATACCTTTAGGAAACAAGTGTTAACTGAATGTGGTGTCTATCCCACACTAGAATACTCAACAAATCCTTCTACCTTAACTCTCCACTTAGTTAATAGACATTTTTTATTTAGAATCTATAAATTCATACCTTCTTAATGAGTCATCTTTAGGACTTTCTTTCACTATTAAATAAAACAGTAAAATATATAATTAATCAAAACAGAAATATAAAATATATAAATTTATGACTCTGATGTTTTGTTATAAAATGTTCCTCCAAACCCATACTCGGAGAAATTTTTAGAATTCATATTAATTGTATTTATGACAGGTAAGTAATGAATGCATTAACAACTCCTATGTTTCCCACTTTGTACTTATCAAATGCAAGGAAGAAACAACAGGAATTATAAAAGTTTGATACTTAAAAGTAAATCATTGGTCCCATAATCAAAATCCTTATTAAAAGTTGTAAAAATGAAAGAAAACCTTATCATTGTCAAATAAAGTAGCATAAATATATAAGTGTCAAACAAGGGGAGACATGATGGTGAATTAGCAGGAAGTGGATTTTCTCACAGCTCCACCATATGGGACTCAGAGAGTGAGAAAACTGCTTCTCTGTGAGGCGGGAGATAAAAGCATGCCACTGATTCTCAATATTGGACAGAGACCTTGAAAACTGGGGAATTTGGGGTATATCAGACAAAGATGAGAAACAGAGCTGGAGCTTAGGATCTGATGTGATTGGGGGAAATCAGTGCATTAGGACAAAAAAAAAAGACTGAAAAGTGATGCAGACAAGGGGCTAGGGTTGTGGCTCAGTGGTAGAGTGTTTGCCTAGCATGCATGAGGCATTGGTTTCAATCCATGTAAAATAAAATAAAGATACTGTGTCTACCTAAAACTAATTATATATATGAAAAGTGCAGCAGACAGTCTTGAAATGCAGAATGTGGGACCACAGGGTGAAGCTATTCTACTCATTAAACTGTGGCAGGAAAGTCACCACCAGTCTGCCTGGAATGTACACAGAGTTGAAGCTGGAGACATATTTAAACATGTGCACTGCAATGGCACCAACTCAGACTGGGAATTTATATCCATGTGTTGGGGCTCAGTCCGATATATAAATCTGGCAGACACCATCCACAAGACATAAACTGAGCCTAGCAAATCAGGAGAATTTCTGGCATGGACAGTATTTCTCCTGGGGGTAACACTAGTCAGAGAGGCCAAAGAGAGCCTGTCCTCCTCTCCTCCCTTGACACAGCTGTGCCCAAGACCAGTGGCAGTTACTTCAAAATCTCAATGAGCAGGAGTGATGGACCTTGGTGCTTGAGGGCAGACCTAAGGAGGTAAGAAAGAACAGTACCCTGAAAAAACAGAACTGGTAAAGGACTGGCATCCCTGTCCCATGAATGTAGCCCTGAGGAGAAGAGTAAAGTAGAGTCCTAGGTGTGCACCGATTTATTTATGCCCAGTAACTCCCCATGAAGTGAAACACCTGGGGCAAAGACAGGACCTCACTGCCTCCCCTGAGAACATATTGTAGAACCTAGCATGATCTATTCCCTGGGGGTGGAGCTGACAGCACCTTTCACAGCTCCCCATACCATCCCATGGAGAATGGAAACTTGAGAAATGGAAAGACACTTTGGAAGAGACAGAAAGCACATACTCTCAGTAACAATCCTTTTTGTTTTTCTTTTTAGTTTTTGTATGTGTAGTGATGGATACATGAAGGACATTCATACACTTGTACATATTTGTTTATGCTTTCTCATTTGTACTATTCTGAAACATAGTTATTTTTCCTTACTCTGTTGTTAAGGGTTAAAGTTTTCAATTAGCCTATTTTGGATTGCGTTTGTGTTCTGTTTCAAACCTTTTATTTCTTTTGTTTCTATTTCTTTTCTCTTACAAACAGTCAAATTCCATTATTCTCACTTTACTCTTTATTTCTTTTACTTGTTTTTCCTTCTTCCTCATAAACAATACATCGTATATCACTTTGCTTCTGCCCTACTCATATCTTGAAACTGCTAATCCTTTTCTATCACCATTGCTTTTTTCTTCATAGTGAACTCTATTTTTAATTTCTCCCAGAACTCTTGGTTTATAAAACTCCACACACCACCACTAATGCTAAAGCAACAATTAATACAATTGAAGCTATAGAAAACACCTATTCTTTTATTTTATGAAAGATATAACTCATGATTACTTACTGTCGTTACTGATATAAGTTGATACATTTCTGTTTATTGTGCCAACTAACTTTGTGTGAAAATAAAAATTAAGTATGCAATTTAGTTCTATTTTTTTTATACACAGTTGGTTGCAATTACTTGGCTCCCCGCCTCCCGAAATCTGTGAGCCACAAGATATCTACAGGATCACTAGAAATGCACAGAATAGAAGTTCTGTTGTTAGAGATCCATTTTGACACATGAATAGACACACAAACAATATGAACAAGCAAGGGAACAAAGCATGCCAAACAAACCAGAATGACTCAAAAGCAGATTCCACAAAAACCACAGTGAAGAAAATATCAGAGAAGGAATTTTGAAAGTTTATATTTCAACTGATCTATGAGATAAAAGATAATGTAAAAAGTAAAATCACAGAGAAGACACAAGGAGTAAAAAATCAATAAGGAAATAGAAGTTCTAAAGAAAAATCAATCAGGAATTTTCAAAATTCAGAAATCTATAAACCAAATTAAAAATGCAATGCAAAGAATCACCAATACTCTAGATGACTTAAAGAACAAATATTCAGGTAATAAAGAAGTAGTGCATAATCTTGAAAATAAAGTTCATCATGGAGAAAAGATGTTACCAGATCATGAACAGAATTGAAAAAAAATATATATGGGATAATAATAAAAGGCCAAATTTAAGATACACTGTGATAGATGAAGGTATTGAATTTCAAAACAAAAAATGAACAATCTTTTCAATGAAATAACTGAAAATTTCCAAAATCTTAAGAATGAAATGAAAAATTAAACACAGGAGGTATATACAACTCCAAATATATAGAATTACAACACTCCCAGCCACAATAGTATGAAAATGCGTAACATACAGAATAAGTATAGAATTTTACTTATAATAGAATTTTAAAACCTGATAGTGAAAAATGATTGGTCATTTTCAGAGACAAACCGATCCAGATCTCAGCTGATTTTTCAAAGACCCTAAAAGCTAGGAGGTCTTGAAATAATATATACTAAGCTCTGAAAGAAAATGGATTCTGCATAGAATACTAAATTATATCAGATTTTAATATGAGATAATAACATCCATAATAAACAAAAGTTAAAAAAATCACAACTGGAAAGCTGGCATTATAAAACACACTCAATAAATATTTTATTAAGAAAAAATAAAATATGCAAATAAAAACATACAGAAACTAAAACTAAAAGAGTAGTTAATCAAAGTAGAATCTATTTCAACTTGATAACTAGAAATGAACCAAAATAACAGGAAGCATAAATCATCTCTCAATAATAACACTGAATGTTAATGGACTCAAGTCATCAACACAAATACACTGGCAGATTGATTTGGAAAAAAAAAGAACCCAACAATAGCCTGTCTCCAAAAGACTCACCTCTTAGACAAATATATACACAGACTAACTGTGAAAGGATGAGAAAAACATATCATTCGCATGAATCTTATAAACAAGGTTATCTATTTTAATATCTGATATAATGGACTTTGGCAAAAGTTCATCAGAACAGATAAAAAATTCCATTTTCATACTGCTTAGTAGAGTAATACAACAGAAAGAAATAATAGTGGTAAATATATATGCTCCAAACTATGAAGCATCTAAGTAATCAAAGAGCTCCTTCTCAATATAGAGAATCAAACAGATCACAACACAATAATATTGGGAACTTTAAGATGTGTCTCTCATCACTAGAAAGATCATACCAACAAGAGTTAAATATAAAATTAAAATTACAATAAATAATTTAGACTTAACAGAAATGCATAGAATATTTTACTCGTCAATGACTGAATACATTTTCTTCTTAGCTGCACAGGGAACATTTTCCAAAATAGACCATATTTTAGTACATAAAGCAACATTTCACAAATACCAAAAATAGAGCTAATACCTTAAACTCTGTCAGACCATAATGGAATAAAACTAGAAATCAACAAGATGAAAATTAAAAAAAAAACTAACACTAGGAGACTAAATTCACTATTGAATAATGAACAGATAGATGAACAAATCAGAGTTTAAATAAAAAATTAAATGTAAATGAGAAGAGTGATACAATATATAAAAACCTTTGGGACACTATGAAGGTAGTTCTAAGAGAAATGTTTATAACATTGAGCCCATACATTAAAAGAATAGAAAGTTACTGAGTAAAATAATCTAACATTATATCTTAAAGACCTAGAGAAAAACACTAAAATAAGCAAAATAAAGGAAAAAATAAAAATCAAAGATGAAATTGATAAAATCAAGATGTAAAAACTGAAAAAGAAGTGAATCAAAAATTTTTTAAATGAACAAAATATATAAAAATTAACCAAGCTATCAGAGAAAAATGAAAAGTACCAAAACCTATGGTGAAAATGGAAATATCAGCACAGAGCATAAATTGAAGCTATTTTTTCAAAATCTATACTCCAATAAGGTAGAAAATCTAAAAGATATCAATAAATTCCAGGAGACATGAGCTACCCAAATTTAACCAGAAGTATATAGAAAATTTAAAGAGATTAATTTCAAATAATGAGAATAAAAAAGTCATCAAGACTCTACCAACAAAAAAAAGCCTAGGGCCAGATGGATGCTCAGCCAATTTCTACCAAACCTTTAAATTCTTTCATGAAATTGAAAAAGAGGGAATTCTTCAAATTCATTAAATGAAGCCTATCTCACACTGATACTAAGTCCAGACAAAGATACATCAAGAAAGGAAAAATTCAGACTAATATCCTTGATGAACATAGGTGCAAAAATCCTCAATAAAATACTGCTAAATCTCATACAAAAATAGATTTTAAAAAATAGTGCACATGACCAAGTGGGTTTCATCCCAGGAATGCAACACTGATTCAACAAATGGAAATCAATAAATGTAATTCATCACACAAATAGATACAGAGATGGGAACACTTGATTATCAAAATAGATGCAGCATCTATTTTTTGCATAAAACCCCATCTTTTCATGCTTTAAACACTAGAAAAAATAGGAACGAAGGAATCATACCTCAACATTGTAAAAGCTATACATGACACACCCAAGGACAACATAATTATGAAGGGAGAACAACGACAGAATTTCTTCTAAAAATTGCAATGAGACAGGAATACCCACTTTCACGACTTCTATTAGTACACAATGCAACTCTTAGCAAATACAAAATGTAGAGATAATACTCTGCAATCTATCAGATCATAAGTGAATAAAACACCAGAAGACCAAATTCACAACTGAATGATAAATAGAGAGCTGAACAAATCAGGTCCTTTTATCTCTTGCCAGAGCAATTTGGCAAAGGAATGTAATTAAAGGGATATGAATAGGAAAGGAAGGGCTAAAACGAGCACTGTTTGAAGAAAACGTGATTCTATATTAAGAAGATCCCCTCAAAAAAAAAAATACTCACTAGAAAGCTTCTAGAACACAAATGAATTCATCAAATTTCAGGATACAAAAGTAACATTCATAAATCAACTTTGTTTCTAAACTCCACTAAAAGATGAAGTAAACGAGAAATTAGGAAAATTATCCTATTCAAAACAGCTTTAAAAAACACTTGGGAAACAATCTAACAAAAAATAGACCTCTACAATGAAAATTACAGAACACTCAAGAAATAAATTGAGGAAGGTTCTAGGAATGGAAAGACTTCCCATGTTCTTGGATAGGCAGAATTAATATCGTCAAAATTACCATACTACCAAAAGTGCTATAAAATTTCAATGCAACTCCCTTCCAGAGCCCAAAGAAATGCTCTCCCACTCAGTAATACCCAAAACAATACCTAGCAAGAAAAATGAAGCAGGAGGTATCACAATATCAGACTTCAAATTACACTACAGAGCTATAAAGACAAAACCAATATGGTATTGGCAACAAAACAGGTAAGACCACCAATGAAACAGAAGACAGAGACAAACCCACATAAATACAATTACCTCATTCTAGACAAAGGCACAAATATCATATACTGGTGCAAAGATAGCCTCTTCTACAAATGGTGCTGAGAAAATTTGAAATCAATATGTAGTAGAATTAAACTGAACCCTAATCCTCCCACCATGCACAAAAACTCAACTCAAAGTGGATCAATTACTTAGGTATTAGACCAGAATCCCTGCACTGGATAGAAGAATACTTAGGCCCAAAACTCCAACATATCAGCTCAGGAACTGACTTATTAATAAAATCTCTAAAGCAAAAGAAGTTGTTGGTGGGCCTGACCTTGGATCTACATGGAGGAATGCTCATCTTTCTCATTGTGCAGCAGGGATGTCCTAACATACAACACTATGTTTTGGAACAGAGTGTTGTCAGAACACTGGCAAGTACCATTTACCTGTTCCTTTGACAAGAAATTACTCCCCAGTTGGTACAAGGCAGTTGCTAGACTCTTGGTGGCAGGACTCCCATAATATTATATGTTGTGTATCCCCTCTGGCCTCTCATGACTGCTATATGTAAATTGGAACATAGCCACTATGAAAGCTAGTTTTGCTGCATAATATAGCAAAAGCAATTATCTGAATCTGTTTTTGGAGGGGTTTCTGTATGCCCTCAAGCTCCCAAGAGTAGATGCTGAAAGGGGAGGCCCCTCAACACAAAGTGAAATCAATTTTAAATAAATGGTGCTCCATCAAATTAAGAAGCTTCTTCACAGCAAAGACAAAAAACCAGAACATGAAAAGCGAGCCAACACAATAGGAAAAAATACCTTTGCCACCTGCACCTCAGAAAATGCATTAACTTCCAGGATAAATAATAATAATAATAATAATAATAATAATAATAATAATAATAGCTTAAAACTAATAATAACACCATCACCCATCTCTACCCATTTAATAAATGAGCAAAGAAATTCAACAGGCACTTCACAGAAGAAATACAGATGGTCAACAAATGTATGGAAAAAAACATCTACAGAAATTAGAGAAAAGCAGTAAACAGATCAGGAACAGAAAGCTTACAAAGACATTCCAGTGTAGGAGACAGCAAATATGCTCATCTCTTACTTCCAGCTACTTTTTCTATCTTATGTGTGGTACAAATAAAACTTTACTTCCCCTAGGGACAAAAGTGTTGAAAGATAACAACCTTCAGAGTTTATACACTCTTATCTATCCATACCACATGGTCATAGGGAAATACAGAAAGAAGCACTACAGAGGTAGCAGCAAGTTGTTATGTAGTAATAGTTGATATTTAAATAGGCTATGAACTCACTCATCTTTCAGAATGAGCCAAACACTGTTTCTCCATATAGAACAAATTCTTTCCCACTTCATTAACACTATAAAACAAAACAACAACAACAAACGAATAAGACATTTACTCTGTGAGAATCTACGGGTAGGGCAGAGGAAAGAGCTAAGTGGTAATGTATTGCATAGAATGAAGGAGCTCTGGCTTCAATCTCAACAGTGAAATAAATAATGATGATGATGCTGACAATGATGGTGATGATGTGAAGGAGGAGGAGTAAAAAAGATTTGTACTATTAAAACTATATAAACTGAGTTTATATTCACCACTCAAAAGGAGTATTTCATTTCATGCATGCTATTCACATTCTAGTCTTATTTCACATGGCAAGGTAGATGTAAAAGACCATTTGATGACAATTTTATAAACTATAACTTTTTTAAAAAATATTTTTTAGTTGTAGTTGGACACAATTTCTTTATTTTATTTATTTTTATGTGGTGCTGAGGATTGAATCCAGTGTTTATCATGTGCTAAGTGAGCATTATACTACTGAGTCACAACCCCAGCCCAAACTATGATTTTTTGAGACTTTTAAATTCCATAACGAAGAGTTTATCTGGTCCCAGGGGAGCGGGATGGTCCATTTAGTACTGTGTTATACAATATGATGTCAATTTTCTCAATCCTCCTCATAAGTGGAAGATGTTTATAGACTTCACACTTCTTCAGCATGCAATCTATATGTCCTCATGTCCTATACTGATGTAAAAAAGTACTGAAAGTGGAAGACAACAGCTTTAAATGTAGCCCACTCACAGAGAATGTGCCTCAATTTCATGATGTTATGGGTTCAATCACTGGCACCACAAAAGCACTGAGATCTATTTTTTTTGAAATATATTTTTCCCATTCCTGTTTAATTGTTACCTGAATGATTCATGGACATTTATACATATTCATAATTCTTTTTCTCATTTGTAGTTTTTTTTTGGTACTGGGGATTGAACTTGGGGATATTCAACAACTGAGCCACATCCCATCCCTGCTTTGTATTTTATTGAGAGAAAGGGTCTCACTGTGTTGATTAGCACCTAGCCATTGCTGAGGCTGGCTTTGAACTCACAATTCTCCTGTCTCAGCCACCCAAGCTGCTGGAATTATAGGTTTGTACCACTGAACCCAGAGATTTCTAGCATTATTGAAGCAACTTATTTTTAATAGATCGATATTTTGACCTACCAATAAAGAAAAGTCCACAACTAGATAAATTCTCTGGCAATTCCTACGAAACCCTTAAAGAAGAACTAACACCAATACTCCTAAAATTATTCCACGAAATAGAAAACGAAATAGAAAAGGATGAAACCAAGGAAGAAAAGAAGTACAAACAGTGCGGGACAGCCTAAATATTCAGGAGGACCTAGAGGCATCAGAAAAATGGTCAAATAAAGAACTCAAAAAATACCTTAGACAGATGGAATAGAACCTTAAAGAGGATATGAGACAGCAAATTCAAACAGTAAAAGAACACATTGAAAATGAATTACATAAAGAGATAAAAGAAGAAATTAAGCATCTTTATCAGGAGATAGAGATTATAAAGAAAATCAAACAATAATTCTAGAAGTGAAGGAAACTATAAACCAAATTAAAAACTCAAATGAGAGTATCACTAACAGAGTGGAGCAAGTAGAAGCCAGAACATCAGATAATGAAGACAAAATATATCGTCTTGAAAAGAGTCTAGCCAACTCAGAAAGGCTGGTAAAAAATCACGAGAAAAACATCCAAGTGATATGGGATAACATAAAAAAACCAAACTTAAGAGTCATCAGGATAGAGGAAGGTATAGAGGTTCAAACCAAGGGAATGAGCAATCTGCTGGATGAAATAATTATAGAAAACTTTCCAGAAATAAAAAAGGAAATGGATATACAAATTGTAGATGCATACAGGACACCGAGCATACAAAATCACAGTACACCAACGCCAAGACACATTGTTATGAAGATATCCAATATACAGAACAAAGAGAAAATATTAAAAGCTAGAAGAGAATGGAATCAGATTACATTCAGGGGTAAAGCAATAAGGTTAACAATAGATTTGTTCATAACAGATGCTGAAAGCGAGAAGATCCTGGAACAACATATTTCAAACACTGAAAGACAATGGATGACAACCAAGAATTTTGTATCCAGCAAAATTAAGCTTCAGGTACGACAACGAAATAAAAATCTTTCATGATAAACAAAAGTTAAAAGAATTTGCAGCCAGAAAACCAGCATTGCAAAGCATCTTGAGCAAAACACTACACAAGGAAGAAATGAAAAACAATAACCAAAACCAACAGTGGGAAGTGCCTCAGTAAAGACAGAGGGCAGGGGAAATCTTATCATGGAGAAACAAACTAAATTTTTTAAAAAAGACAAATAATCAAACATGGCTAGAAGTACAAACCATATATCACTAGTAACTCTAAACGTTAATGGCTTAAACTCTCCAATAAAGCGACATAGGCTGGTAACATGGATTTAAAAAACAAATCCAACAATATGCTGCCTCCAGGAAACACAGCTTATTGGAAAAGACACACACAGGCTGAAGGTGAAAGGTTGGGAAAAAATATACAACGCACACGGTCCTTATAAGCAAGCAGGGGTGGCCATCCTCATATCGAATAAAATTGACTTCAAGATTAAGTTAATCAAAAGGGATAAGGAAGGACATTACATACTGTTAAAAGGAACCATTCGCCACAAGATATAACAATTATCAATATTTATGCACCAAATAATGGTGCTGCGACGTTCATAAAACAAATTCTCCTCAAGTTCAAGAATCAAATAGACCACAAAACAATAATTATGGGTGACTTCAACACACCTCTCTCACCATTGGACAGATCCTTGGGAATCAACCTAACAAAAGAGGTGAAAATACTTGGGAATCAACCTAACAAAAGAGGTGAAAGATTTATACAATGAAAACTACAGAACTCTAAAGAGAGAAATAAAAGAAGATCTTAGAAGATGTAAAAATATACCCTGTTCCTGGATAGGCAGAACTAACATCATCAAAATGGTGATATTACCCAATGTTCTCTATAGGCTTAATGCAATGCCAATCAAAATCCCAATGGCATTTCTTGTACAAATAGATAAAGCAATCATGAAATTCATATGGAAAAATAAAAGACCCAGAATAGCAAAAGCAACTCTAAGCAGGAAGTGTGAATCAGGTGGTATAGCGATACCAGATTTCAGACTATATTACAGAGCAATAATAACAAAAACAGCATGGTACTGGTACCAAAACAGGCCGGTGACCAATGGTACAGAATAGAGGACCCAGAGACTAATCCATAAAGTTACAACTATCTTATATTTGATAAAGGGGATAAAAGCATGCAATGGGGGAAGGATAGCATCTTCAACAAATGGTGCTGGGAAAACTGGAAATCCATATGCAACAAAATGAAACTGAATCCCCTCCTCTCGCCATGCACAAAAGTTAACTCAAAATGGATCAAGAAGCTTGATATCAAATCAGAGACTCTGCGTCTGATAGAAGAAAAAGTTGGCTCTGATCTACATATTGTGGGGTCCGGCTCCAAATTCCTTAATAGGACACCCATAGCACAAGAGTTAATAACAAGAATCAACAAATGGGACTTACTTAAACTAAAAAGTTTTTTCTCAGCAAGAGAAACAATAACAGAGGTAAATAGGGAGCCTACATCCTGGGAACAAATTTTTACTCCTCACACTTCAGATAGAGCCCTAATATCCAGAATGTACAAAGAACTCAAAAAATTAAACAATAAGATAATAACCCAATCAACAAATGGGCCAAGGACCTGAACAGACACTTCTCAGAGGAGGACATATAATCAATCAACAAGTACATGAAAAAATGCTAACCATCTCTAGCAGTCAGAGAAATGCAAATCAAAACCACCCTAAGATACCATCTCACTCCAGTAAGATTGGCAGCCATTATGAAGTCAAACAACAACAAGTGCTGGTGAGGATGTGGGGAAAAGGGTACTCTTGTACATTGCTGGTGGGACTGCAAATTGATGCGGCCAATTTGGAAAGCCCTATGGAGATTCCTGGGAAAGCTGGGAATGGAACTACCATTTGACCCAGCTATTGCCCTTCTCGGACTATTCACTGAAGACCTTAAAAGAGCATACTACAGGGATACTGCCACATCAATGTTCATAGCAGCACAATTCACAATAGCTAGACTGTGGAACCAACCCAGATGCCCTTCAATAGATGAATGGATAAAAAAAATGAGGCATTTATACACAATGGAGTATTATGCAGCACAAAAATTACAAAATCATGGAATGTGCAGGGAAATGGATGGCACTAGAGAAGATTATGCTACGTGAAGCTAGCCAATCCCTAAGAAACAAATGCCAAATGTCTTCTTTGATATAATGACAGCAACTAAGAACACAGCAGGGAGGAAGAGCAGGAGGAAAAGATTAACATTTAACAGAGACATGAGGTGGGAAGGAAAGGGAGAGAAAAGGGAAATTGCATGAAAATGGAAGAAGACCCTCATTGTTATAGAAAATTACATATAAGAGGTTGTGAGGGGAATGGGAAAAAAAACAAGGAGAGAAATGAATTACAGTAGATGGGGTAGAGAGAGAAGATGGGAGGGGAGGGGAGAAGGGAGAGTAGAGGATAGGAAAGGTAGCAGAATACAACAATTACTAATATGGCATTATGTAAAAATGTGGATGGTTCAACCTATGGAAATCAACACAGGATTCATTAATAGACTTAAAAACATGACATAATTCTCTCAATAGTTGAAGAAAGAGAATTTGACAGAATACAGCATCCATTCATGTTCAAAATGGTAGAAAATATAGGGATAATATGAATGTAACTGAACATTTTAAAAGCTCTATACCAAAAAACCCAAGACTAACATGATTCCAAATGGAAAAAAATGAAACATTCTTTCTAAAAACTAGAAAAAGACAAGGGTGCCCTCTTTCACCACTTCTATTCAACATATGAATTTTGAAATTCTAATCAGAACAGTTTGGAAAGAGAGATTAAAGGGATATGAATATGAAAAGAAGAGCTCAAAATATCCCTATTTGCTGACAACAATATTTTATACGTAGAAGACACAAAACTACACCACACAATTTTTAAAACTCATAACCACACTCAGCATAGTAGCAGGATATAGAATTAACACTCATAAATCAATTATGATCCTGTACACAAATTGTGCATCAGCTGATGAATCACAATGGATTCAAAACAATTTAAAAAATAAAATAATCAGGAAACAATCTAAGAAGTGAAAGACCTCTATTATGAAAATTACCAAACACTAAAGAAAGAAATTGAAGAAGACCGTAGAAGATGAAATATTTCAAATGTTCATGGATTGGCAGAATTAATGTTACCAAAATTGACATACTACCAAAATGCTATACTTTTAATGCAACTCCTATTAAAATGTCAATGATATTTCACAAAGAAATAGAAAAAGCAATCATAAAATTCACTTGGAAAAACAAAAAGCCCAGAATATTCAAAACAATCCTTAGTGAAAAAAAGTGAAGCAGACAGCAGACATCACAAGATCTGCTCTCAAATTATACTATAGTGCTACAAAAATGGCATGGGATTGGCACCAAAACAGGCAAAATGTCCAATGGAACAGAAAAGACATCACAAAGACAAAAATCACATACATTCTGTCTTGTTAATCTAGACAAAGGCACCAACAACATACATTAAAAGAAAAGACAGCCTCTTAAACAAATGGTACTGAGAAAACTGGAAATATGCATGTGGCAGAATCAAATTGAACCCCTACCCCTATCCCTGCACAAAACTCAACTCAAAGTACATCAAGGAACTAGGCATTAAACCAGACATCCTGTACCCACTAGAAGAAAACATAGGCCCAACTTTCCATCATCTTGGCTTAGGAACTGACTTCCTCAACAAGACTTCTAAATTGCATCAAATAAAATCAAGAATCGATAAATGGGAAGGAAACAAAGTAAAAAGCTTTCTCACAGGAAAGAAAATTATCAAGAACATGAACAGAGAACCTACAAACTGGGAGAAAATCTTTACCACCTGCACCTCAGAACATTAGTCTTCTGGATATATAAAGAATTCAAAACAAACCAGCACAGGAGGCTGAAAGAGGAGGATCAAGAGTTCAGATCCATCCAGCTTCAGCAATGGTGAGGCACTGAGCAACTCTATGTCTAAATAAAATGCAAAACAGAGATGGGTATGGGGCTCAGTGTTATAGAACTAGCCTTGCAGGTGTAAGACCCTGTGTTTGATCTTCAGCATTACATAAAAATAAATAAATAAATAATAAACAAGTAAATAAGTAAATTGTGTCCATCTACAACAAAAATAATAAAAATAAAATAAAACACAGGGCTGGGGATGTGGCTCAGTGGTTGAGTGCCCCTGAGTTGAATCCCCACTACTTGCCCCCATGAAAAAAATAAAAATAAAAAAACTTAACACACACACACACACACACACACACACACACACACACAACCCAATATAGTTAATATTCTCTTCTAGTGGTCATAGGATGTCAATAAATGTGCAAAGGATCTGAAACTGGTTGTTCACAGAACAAGAAATACAATTGGTGAGCAAATATATTTTTTAAATGCTCAATATCCAACCAGCAGTGTATGAGGGTACCCTTTTCCTGCATCCTCACCAGCATTTGTTGTTGTTTGTCTTCATCATGGCTGCCATTCTTACTGAAGTGAGATAGTATCGTAGGGTAGTTTTAATTTCCCTTTCTATGATTGCTAGAGATGGTGAGCATTTTTTCATATATTTATTGATTGATTGTATATCCTCTTCTGCGAAGTGTCTGTTCCGGTCCTTGGCCCATTTGTTGATTGGATTATTTGTGTGTGTGTGTGTGTGTGTGTGTGTGTTTAGCGTTTTGAGTTCTTTGCATACCCTAGAGATTAGAGCTCTATCTGATGTGTGAGGGGTAAAAATTTGTTCCCAGGATGTAGGCTCCCTATTCACCTCACATATTATTTCTCTTGCTGAGAAAAAAACTTTTTAGTTTGAATTCATCCCATTTGTTAATTCTTGGTTTTAACTTTTGTGCTACAGGCATCTTATTAAGGAAGTTGGGGCCTAGCTCCACATGAGGAAGATTAGGGCCTACTTTTTCTTCCATTAGATGCAGAGTCTCTTGTTTAATTCCTAGACCCTTGATCCATTTTGAGTTAACTTTTGTGCATGGTGAGAGAGAGGGATTCAATTTCATTTTGTTGCATATGGATTTCCAGTTTTCCCAACACCATTTGTTGAGGATGCTATATTTTCTCCAGTGCATACTTTTAGTACCTTTGTCTAATATAAGGTAGTTGTACTTTTGTGGGTTAATCTCTGTGTCCTCTATCCTATACCATTGGTCCACCAGCCTGTTTTGGTGCCAGTACCATGCTGTTTTTGTTACTATTGCTCTGTAGTATAGTTTAAGATCTGGTATAGTGACACCATCTGTTTCACTCTTCCTGCTTAGAATTTCTTTTGCTATTCTGGGTCTCTTATATTTCCAGATGAAATTCATAATTGCTTTTTCTATTTATGTGAGGAATGTCATTGGGATTTTGATCAGAATTGCACTGCTAGTGAGATTGTAAATTGGTGCAGCCAATTTGGAAAGCAGTATGGAGATTCCTTGGAAAACTGGGCATGTAACCACCATTTGACCCAGCTATTCCTCTTCTAGGACTATACCCAAAAGACCTAAAAGGAGCATACTACAGGTACTCAGCCACATCAATGATTATAGTAGCACAATTCACAATAACTAGACTGTAGAGCCAACCTAGATGCCCTTCAATAGATGAATGGATAAAAATATGTGGCATATATACACAATGGAATATTACTCAGCACTAAAAAATAATAAGATCATGGCATTTGCAGGGAAAAGGATGGCATTAGAGCAGATTATGCTAAGTGAATTTAGCCAGTCCCCAAAAAACAAATGCCAAATGTCTTCTCTGATATAAGGGGGTAACTCAAAATGGGGAAGAGAGAAAAAAGCATGGGAAGAAGATTACCTATACACAGGAAAGAGGGGTGGGAGGAAAGGAAGGGAGAAAGGGAATTGCACGGATGGTGGAAGGAGAGCCTCACTGTTATACAAACCACATGTATGAAGATGTGAGAAAAAAAGGAATAGTGCTACCTTAGATTAAGAAGAGAGAAGTGATGGGAGGGGAGAGGAGAGGTTGGAAAGATTGTAAGGATAGTAGAATGGAATAGACATTATTATTATTGGTGTATATATGTGAATGCATGATCAATGTGAATCTACAACCTGTATACTCAAAAAATGAGATATTGTATCTCATGTGGTTCAAATGTATGATATGTCAAGGTCATTGTACTGTCATGTGTAACTAACTGAAACAAATAAAAATAAAAAACGAATTGTAGTGCAAAAAAGTACATGTAAAATGGCATAAATTGACATAAACATACTTTATATTCAGAGGTAAAATTGTGCTTTATATGTGTAATAAAGATTGTAGTGCATTCCACTGTTATCGTGCACTTAAAAAATTATAAAATCAATAAAAAGTAGAAAAAATGCTAAAATTTCTCTAGAAATTAGAAAATGCAAATCAACACTACATTGATATTCCATTCTTGGTCCAGTCAAAATAGGAATTATCAAGAATACAAGGAACAATAAATGCTGGAGAGAATGTGAGAAAAAAGTTACACTCATACTTTACTAGTGAGACTGCAAATTGGTGCAACTACTCTGGAAAACAGTATGGAGATTCCTCTAAGAATTTGGAATGGAAACACCATTCAACGCGTTATCACCCCTGTTGAATCTTGATTTTATTTGTTGCAATTTAGAAGTCTTGTTGAGGAAATCAGTTCCTAAGTTGACATGATGGAGAGTTGGGCATGTATGTATATTATACACACACACACACACACACACACACACACATATATACACACACATACACACACACATATATATATATCCAAAGGACTTTAAATCAATATACTACAGTGACACAGCCACATCAATGTCTACTGCAGCCCAATTCACAATAGTTAAGCTAAGGAAACAACCTAGGTGAGCTTCAACAGATGAAAGGTTAGAGAAAATGGGGTACATATACACAATGGAGTATTTCTTATCCATAAAGAAGAATGAAATTTATGGCACTTGCTGGTAAATGGATGGAACTTGAGACTATTATTCTTAGTGAAATAAGCCAATACCAAAAAAACCAAAGGCCAAAAGTTCTCTCTGATCCTAAATAGAATCAGATGTAGCCCATGTATGTAAAAAATACACTCTACTGTCATATCTAAAAAAATAAAATAAAACCTGGTGCTGAAAAAAATTAAAAATAAGAACAGCGATAAAAAGCTTTAACCTAAAACACACATTTAGTAATGGAAAGAGATGACTAAAATTCAGTGGTCTGGACACACTAAAGGAAGACTAGAAATAAATGAAGAAACTCTTACAGAATTTTGCAAGTTTGAGATCTTCATTTATGCAGGTTCTCAGCCTAGGTATCTCCCATATATTTGCAGACACCATATTATTGACAAGTATGGAGGAACCACCACAGAAAATGCATTTCAGATACTCTACTGCCTATATCACTATTTCACTAACATGACTCCACTCTCACAACACTGACAAAGAAAGTTGTTACTTAACAGTGCGAGCTATCACCATTCAGGAGTCACAGATTGGACATAAGAAATTACAACAGAGACACCATTTGGAAAATAATTCAACATCACACATTTAATCAATAGCATAAGACACATCATCCAGGGAAAACAGTTTCCTAAGCAGACACTCAAATAAATGTGGAAAAGATATATATCCTTGAAGATGTACAAATTTCAATATAGAAAAATAAGAAAGATAAAAAGCAAAGTAGCATGACTGTTTTATAGTTAATTACCCTAGAAACTATTTCTAAAGATAATGCAATATAAAAAATGCCAGAATAAAATTCAAAAAAAATGTTAAAATAGTGAATTATTTCAAAGATGAAGCAAAGAAAAACTGAGTAGATTAAGGAAAACAATGCATGGCATGAGAAAACAATTCAATACAGATTCTGAAAAAGAATCAATTAGAAATCTTGAAAATAAAGAGCTCAATACCTCAAATAAATATATCCAGTTGAAGTTAGACCCATAGACTAGATCAAGTGAAAGAAAAAAATATCAGAGCTTGAAGTTGATGATGAAATATCACATTCAGACAATATCAACAACAATCAAAATAATTGTAAACAAATTACAAAACCACTAGATACAATTCATAGACTACTTTTATGAATCACTGGTACACATAATGGAGAAGAGGTACAGGCTACAGGCAATGAAAGCTTTCTCAGTGAATAAAAGAAACTATTTCTTATCTCTTGTGAAAGTTATGGACATCCAGGTATAGGATTTTAGAATACCAAATGGACATGGCCCAAAAAGTATTTCTCCAAATCATAGTCTATAAAATTACCAAAGGTAAACTGAAATCTATAATAAGGGCCAAAGCAATTATAAACAGATCAGAAAAATATTAGATTTCTGAGTAGAAATTTTAAGGCCCAGGAAATGGTATATTTCAAACCCCAAATAAAAATGTTAAAAAAGAAACAAAGACAATAATTGTAAAATGGATGGAAAAGGTGATCATCGTGTTAAGGTGAAAAAATCAGAAACAAAACCCCAATTATCACATTCTCTTCCTAACGTGGAATCTGGGAAAAAAATAAGAATGACTAGAAAATGATGGAGGGAACATTAAGGAAGAGGGAAGGTAACTGGGGATGAAAAAGGGAGTAGAGGGGAAAATGGAAGTAAGGAGAGTGATCAGGATTCAAGTATTGTATATGTGTGTATAGAAATATCACTGTGAAATTCACTAATGTAGGCACTCAATAGGAACTGATATTAACAGTTGACATTATAACAAGTCCAATCTGCTATCATGTGACCATATATGAAACAGAATGTATAATTTAAAAATATTCTTACTTCTGCAAAGACATAAAATTTCAGGGTCAAAATTAATGTAAAATTTCTTCAGACAATATCATTTAGATGACAAATTTCTTATAGTTAATTATTAAGATATCCTGGATTCTATATGAGCAAGAAAGATATAAAAATATGAATGGAATTTGAACATTTATTTTTTTCCACTCTTCTTTTGTGATCAAACATTCTTACTCTTATTTACACAGGGCATGAACACCAAGAGTAACTCATTTTTTTAAGTCTTACCTGGATTGAAATTTACTGATGTTCTAGATTGTTCTTTCATGTATTGAAGAATTAAATCCCTGTTTCTGTATTTGAAAAAAGTAATAAAATTGGTATTTTAACACTCATATGAAAACACTGACCAAATATAATTCAATACTTTATAATGTTTTAGATCTAGTATCAGAACTTTTTCATATGCTCTCCTAATCTCTATGCCCTATAAACATTTTGTTAACTTGAAAATTATTTGTACAATGTTTTTTTCTGTTTTGTGAGATGGTATTTCATGATGATGGTCAGGCTGATCTTAAATACCTGGGCTCAAGCAATTGTCCTGCCTCAGGCTCTTAAGTAGCTGGGGTAAATGTATGTGTCACTGCACACACAGCGTAAAGTTAAAGAAGAAAAAAGATGAAATGATCATTAATTGAGAACAGGACAGGTAAATATATTAACTAGTGTAGCTTGAACTCAGAAAATGCCCTGTCTCTGTAAAAAATAGTTTTTTGTTCTTGCACAACTTCTTTCTCTTAGGCTTAAGGCCTTTTAAAAAATAAGGGTAGTATCACTTTAGTTCACCAGGTTGTTATGGAGATTTACTAAGATAATATTGAAACATGTTAAGCAAAATAGTAAAATAATGGCATACTTAACTACTTACAATCTCAGCTAGAACTAATGTGCATTTTTCATAGGTTCTAATATTCAAAAGTTAAAATTATTTTAAAAAATGCTTGTGTCCTAATTTTCATGATCAATTGGGCTTTTCTTTGTGCTTTGTAACTCAAAGCAAATCAACAATTAATTTATAACTATTTATAAATATCTCCTTAAATTAGAGAATATAATCATCCCCTCTGTGAGACTAATCAATAATAACAAAGGCAAGAAATTAACAAATGCCAAAAACTTGGACTACTACTATTTCTTCTCTACCTAGTTGAACAGAATCAGCAGATAAGCATAGCTACATTTCCATGTTGATCTCCAACTGACTTGGAACACAAAATTTTCTTTAACACAATGGATACTGAGGAGTCATGATGGGGCTCAGCTCTCTTAGATTCAATGAATCTGCTTCATATATTCCTTTTGAGGCAGACCTTAATAAATGCTGAAAACTTTAGGCAGCAATTCCAACAGCTTGGAAATTTCCATTACTTGGGAAAACTACTAGAAGTGCCAATCTAAATTGGCACTCACCATGGAAAACAGTGATGTGGAACCCGCTGCAGTCAAAGGAAATCTATTTCAAGGGATGGAAGGATTTGGGGCACAGATCTGTTAGCCAGGATGACAGAAAACTCTGATTTCTTCCAGAGATTACTTGAAGCTTTACTTGAAGTTTTCTAATAGATTTGAATGATTTTAATTTTATGACAGAAAAGACAAAGTCCTAAAAGGATAATGCACCAGAAATGGCAAGGCTAATATGGGGATTCCACATAAGGTTCCTAAAAGGGTGAAAGGGTCAGAGTGCTTAGTATTTGTTGGCCAAAGCTAGAGGCCAAGCTGTCAAAGCAGAGTGCTTCTGCTGGAAACAACTGTTGAATAAAAAAGCGTAAGTGCATGAGAAATAAAAAGAGTGTTGAGTCTAAGTGTGGGTTACCATGAAGACTCAGGGATTGGATCAGTCAGGATATTTTGAAATAAAAGCTCTTCATTACCAGACTGCAGGGCCAGGTCTGGCAGAAACACCACAGCAACAGAACTGACAAAGGAACAATTTAAAAATCTATTTATTCCCCTCCATCTGACTACAGAATTATCTTCCTTACACTTCAAGGATATCATTAGGTCCCTGATAAATTAAAGGGGGATGGTAGAATAGCTAACTTCAGCTAAACAGGGAATTTCAAGACTCAAATAGCAAATTATAAAATCATAGGTGTGATACTATCTCTCCCTGTGAGGAGGGGTTATGCTTGAAATGAATTGGATAATTCTGGAAACCCTAAGGATAAAGGTTTACAAAGTCCTAAGATATTAGCTAGTGGTATATCTCAGTGGTAGGAAAATTTCCCAGCATGCATGAGAAGAAAAAGAAAGGAGAGGGGAAGATAGAGGAGAGAACAAACCTTGAAGGTGACTCATGCACACATCACTACTTATTTTTTTTAAAATAACTAATCCATTTTAATTATGTATATATGACAGTAGAGTGCAATTTGATTCATTGGACACAACTGCAACAACTTTCATTTCTGATTTCACAGGATGTACCATTGTATCATATATGCAGTCATACCTGTACCAAGGTAATAATGTCTATCTCACTCCACCATCTTTCTTGCCTCCATTACCCGTCCCCATCTTTCTCTTTTCCCAATCAAAGTATCATCACTGCTTCTTGGCTAGACTTTGAAGTGTTTCTGACTAATGAACTGTCCTAACTCACTAAGGTTCCATACATAGTAATGCTATGAAATCTCACCTCATATATAAGATGCAACAGGTGTAACTATTGTGTATGTACATCTAATGTTGATTAGTATTGTAATGTAAATACTTACGCAGTATTTCCACTAGCAATGGCATAAGACAAGGCAATCTCTCCACAATTATCTGAAGCAGACACATTAACACCACATTGAAGCAGCAGCTCAGCTATGTATGTTGATTTATGTTCCACAGCCAACATGAGGGCTGTTCTAAAATAAGAGAGATAACTTCAAATTTAGATATTTTAATAAGTTTATTTAAAAAGCCATTGTAATACATTTTACCAATTTGACATCTAGCTTTACATACACTAACAGACATATACATCTTGGAAGATCAAATCTTTATCTTTCTAAATCATTTGTAAATCTAAAAGGAAAACAAACACATAAAAACATAAATCACGTGTCCCAAAAGGGGAGAGTTACAAACTTAAAATCCTTCAATGAACATTAATTATGATGAGGTCATTCATCTGGAGTTGGCAAAGATTTCAATGAATAAAGCTCCATTTCTTTCTTAGAGTGATGTAATATATTGTAACTCACAGTCAGCCAAAGGTCAAGGAGTAAAAAAGGTATTTGCAGGTATAACATAATAACAGTAGCACTGGTGATACTAATAATAATTGTTGCTTCAGTCATTCACTCTGAGAAGCATATGCCAGGCATTGAAATCAATGCTACATGTATAATCTTGCAACCAGATTTCAAGCATATGTTACACTCTTTTTCATTATAAATGTTCAAAATTTGTTAAGACTAATTAGACGTCACTTAGGAAAAATCTGAAATCAATATTCTACAAATTAAGTAATTTAAAGCAAATAGTCATATAAAGGAAAAAATAATTCTCAATGTCCATCTGTACTCAACACAGCATTTCCAAAAGAAAACTATACCAGAAGATGAAATATTACAGAGAATTTAAAAAGTTCAATACTGAATAAAAGCACAAACTAAAAGTCTATATTTTACAAAACTAACATGAAAACTCTAGCTAACACAAGATTATGTGATCAACAAAATCAAATAGTAATCATCAGCCAATAATTATAAGGGCATGTGAATCATACTACATACTCTTATTTGTGTTGCTCAGTTTGAATAATTGCTTTTCTCCTTAATTTTAGTGTATGTTCATAAATTTCACTCTATTCCAATGATTATGTCATTCCCATTAATTTAATATTTTTAACTTGAGTGATTTTACTACAATATTAACCTTTTTCCAAAAAATATAAAGTACTATACCTTCCCTTATCATCAACTTCATGTATGTTTGCTTTATTCTTAATAAAAAATTCTACCATCATCTTCCTGTTTTTCTTTATGGCGAGTAAAAGTGGTGTTTGGCCACTCTGAAAAACAACAAATATAGTTTATTCACAAAATTACTATTTTTCAACTGAAGTTAACCTTACAAAATACTGTATGAACATCAGCATATAATAATAATGTAAATTAAGAGTAGCCACTCTCTTCTCTTCCCATTCTGCTTCCATACGTGCTGCTCTTTCATTTTGAGATGCCTCTCCTCTGCCTAGAGTGGCCACATGAACTCCAGCATTTCTAAAACTGCTTCATACATTTACTGTTTCCATGGATCTTTGCTGCTGTCAACCATTCATCCTGGCATCTTGGAGTTATGTAACATGAACCCTCCTCAACCAAGAGCATCTTTAGAACATAAACTGTATTTTATACCCCAATAGACCCATTCCCTAATACATATTAGTAAAGGACGTAAGTATTATATTTCACTAACAAGCCAAATTCTCAACTCACTAGTAGGGTGTATAAATCATATTCTGAAGAACGTCTACTTTTCCAGTAATACCAAGCCTCATAGAAAAGATTCCTTGTTTTACTGTTTGAGAAAATTTACACAACTGTGCATTGTATGTCCAGTAGTACAGAAATACCTTTTCCATTGCTTAACACCTACTTGACACTGATTTTTTATTGGAGATATTCACATGTGAACAATTGAAGTTACAGGAATATATTTCTGAGAGCTTTTCCAGCAACATGGAAGTTTTCTCCATGTTATACAAGTCCACTTGATTCTTTTTTATTTATGAAATCAGAATCCCAGATTCCAATGTAAGGAATTTCTGCTTAAAATTGATAGAGTCTGAGTAAACTATGTTGCTTTTTCATAATTGTTCCTGTGTCTTCTCTTATTATAAGTTGAAAGATATTTATCTTACATGTCAGAAAGTTCAATACAAAAACATATTATTTTTATGCAATTGGAGAAAATTTTTCCAACTAATCCACTGAGAGGGGATTAACAAAAAGAAATAACCAACTCAAAAAAAATTAACACAGAGCTGGGATTATGGCTCAGTGGTAGAGCATTCACCTAGCACATGTGAGGCCCTGGGTTTGATCCTCAGCAGCACATAAAATAAATAAAATCAATGTATTTTCTCCAATAAGAATTAAAATATAAATGTTTTTTAAAACTCCAAACAAACAAAAAAACCACCCAGTCAATAACTGAGCAAAAGAACTAAACAGAAATTTCTCAAAAGAAACACAAATGTCCCAACTATATATAAAAAAAGTCTTCTACATCTCTAGCAATTATGTTAATGCAAATAAAAACTACACTAAGACTTTATCTTACTCCAGCCACAATGGTAATTATCAAGAACACAAACAGTAATATATACTGGTAAGAATGTGGGGCTGGGGATGTGTCTCAAGCGGTAGCACGCTTGCCAGGCATGTGTGTGGCCCAGGTTCGATCCTCAGGACCACATACAAAGATGTTGTGTCTGCTGAAAATGAAAAAATTAATAATAATAAATATATTCTCTCTCTCTCTCTCTCTCTCTCTCTCTCTCTCTCTCTCTCTCTCTCTCTCCCTCCCTCCCTCCCTCCCTCCCTCCCTCTGCCTCTCCTTCTCTCTCTCCCTCTCCCTCTCCCTGGTTAAAAAAAAAAAAGAATGTGGGGGTAAGGCACACGTTTACACTGTTGGTGGGACTACATACTAGTACAACTACCCTGGAAAACAGTTTGGAGATCTCCCAAAATCTAAGAAGGGAACCACAACATGAAACAGCTATCCCATGACTCAGTATTTTCCCAAAATTAGTAAAACAAAATTTTACGTGTAACTGTATATTAATACAGTCACATGTGTGTTTACAGTAGCACAATTCACAACAGGTAAATTATGAAATTAACCCAAGTACCTGTGAATGGATGAAAGGATTAAGAAATTCTGGTGCACATACATACAATGGAGTTATAACTCAGCCATAAAAATACATTATGTCATTTGTTGGTAAATGAGTTGGTATCCAAGAATATCATGCTAAGTGAAATAAGTCAAATAAGAAACTCAAAGGTAAAATGTTTCATATGTGGAAGCTGGAGTTAATTAAAGAAAAAGAAATGAAGAACAGAATATCAAAAGATGTAAAGAAGATCATTAGTGTAGAAAAAGAAGATTGAGAGGCACAGAGATAATGAAAAAGGGAAGGCAATGAAGAAGGAAATCTTTAAAATTCATGTTATATGCATATATAAATATGCCACAGGTAATTGCACCCTTATGTATAAGTAAAAAGAATCAACCAAATATAAATAAATAGACAGGTGAAAGGAGGTCCAGGAGAATAGGAGGGGGAGAATGGAGGAGGAGGGGTAGACAGATGGAAAAGAGGGAATCAATGACTCAACTGGAATTCCATGCATGTAAGATTTGGGGGAAATGAATTTAACTACTATGTAAAACTATAAACTCTAATAAAAATAACATTGAAAATGTATTCTCACTTGTAACGACAATCCTGGTAACATAATGCTTGGTTATTTTCCAAAATTCTTTTTATTCTCATCCACTTTAATTGCTACTTAAAATTACTTATAATTTTAGGAAAAATTTAATTCAGAAATTTTGTGTATCATCAAGATTAATGCTGATCTACACAGATTACTTGTAGCATCATGAAAGGCACTAAACATTTGCATTTTTAAGGAACAAAGCGGAAGACTGATACATAGTACAGCTGGCAAAATCCATGAGTTATCTACTTCTAGTAATAATTTATCCATTCTAGCAATGAGTGATCTAATCAGCCTTTCAAAAATTCCAATGGGAACATGATTTTTATAGTATATATAGAGAAAACTATTTAACTTCCAAATTCTAAATTCAAACAATTAATCCCATATGAAAGACATTCATAATATATTATGTAGTCCATATTCTTGTATATCAGTAGAAAACACCATGAAATCTTTATCACACTATATTAAAAAAGAGGAGTTGTAACCTCATTTATAGAGGCAAAGTAGGTGATTGGAGTAAGTGCTGCAGTTGCCAGAAGCAAACTGAAGAACATGTGTGCCCAGCATGTGGGAGGCAAACCCTGCACACCACACCACACAGTACTATGGCTCAAAGGGACCGCATCAGATTCCTTCACAGAAGCTTGAAGTTCAGATTTCTGCATGAGTCTCTTGAATTCTAAGTGTGGATTCAACTGATGGAGGCAAACTAAATACACACATGAGCTACAAAAGGAGGAGGAAGAATATGAGGAGAACTTCCAACATTTGCTAGTATTTTAATAAAAAGAAAATTTGCTTATGATCAGTATTTTTTAACATGCATTACTGTTAATTTTAAGAAAAATTTTAAATATTTTGAAAATAACAGTGATTGATGTATATACCGTGTTTTTGGCTTCAATATCTGCGTTGTATGAAAGCAGTTTTGCTGGTATTAATGTGTTCCTATAAAAGATAACATAGTGGAGCGGAGTTTCACCCTTGTTGTTGTGAACATTTGGATTGGCACCATGTTCTAGAAGAATAATTGCACATTCCTCTTCCTCATATTGTAGAGCCTGTTGGTTTTAACCAAGAAATAGATTGTAAATTTTGGAAATCCAAGAAAAATATTTCACGTTTTATTCATTAGTTATAACTAAATGGCATTAACCAATTTTTCTTCTAAGCATTTCATCAAATTCATTTCCTGCAAAACCACTGGTATATCTACCTTCATCAATGGTGTGTTGCCATCACTGTCACACAAATCGACATTACATTTCCTCTTCACTAGAAGAGCCACCACTGCTGGTCTGCCATAGGCACAGGCATAATGTAGAGGGGTTCTGTGCAAGTAAGAAGCTTTATTAGGAATTCATAAGGTACCTTTTGAAATATACAACTATTAATGCAATTATAAACATTAAGTAGCTCATAATTCCTCTATTTTCTTATGAAGAAGGTACAATATTTAGTAGCTGTCATTACTTATTTTATTAATGAATGATCAGCCTAAGGCACTGACATTTTCTTCTTATTTCTTGTTTCTGATACTGCTGAGGATTGTACCCTGGGTTACTCAACTAATGAGTCATATCCTAAGCACATTTTTATTATATAAACAATTTTGATGCAGGGTCTCACTAAATTGCCCACTGTGGTCTTAAACTTCCAATGCTCTTGCCTCAGCATCCTAAGTCACTGGAATCATGGGTATGTGCGACTGTGCCTGGTTCCATTGAATTTACTTATTTTTGTTTGCTTTGTTTTCATATTGCTGGGGATAGAACCCAGGCCTGAAGCATTCTAGGTAAGGAAGGGCTCTACCACAGAACCACATCCCCAGAGCAGAGCAGCCCACTTGCCTAGAAAGAAGATGGACTTGAGATTTAGCTCATCTTCAGTATGAATTCTACTTTAGACTCTGTGATGTACTAGTTATCCCACAGTCTTACTCTCCCTCAATTTCCTAAAAAAGTAAGGATTAAAATGAGTATCTCCCTGGATACTACCAGGATGCTTAATGGAGAATCTCTGTAAAACATCTGAAGGTTTTGTAGCACCAGCAACAGCTCCATAATTGGTAGCTATTGTAATCAATATTATTGCTTTTTATCAACTAAGAGTATTTCAATTAATAAGTTAGTAGTATTGTAGTGATTTTTAAAAATATATATTTAAAACTATGTATTTCAATGAGTCTAAGATGATTTTTTTTTCTTATCATTTTAACAAGACTGACAATGGAATCCCACTAATAATTCGGGCTGCATTACAACTATAATTGGCAGCATTTAATTTTTTCTTCATAAACAAAATAAAGAACCATCATAATTCATGGTGCCTTACCTTAAGTGAAATGTGAGACAAACAATAGATTTATGGCAGTTCTCATGACATGGATGGCATTTAAATTCAGTTTTAGAAGTATGATAGGTAAAGTAGGCTGAATAATGACCGTAAAAGGCCAAACCGAAAGCAAACTTAATGCCAAAGGAAAAAGAACCCAAATGAATTAGTATGGTTAAATTAATTCAGTATTTATATATATGGGATTTATATATGAATTAGGCATTTTCAATGTTCAGTATTTAATACTGTCTTAATTTTTCACAAGGGACGTTTACAATTTCTTACCTCCATGAATGCATGATTGAAAAGGAGGAAGAACCTTTTCATTTGAAATTGAGTCCTATCACGTCAGTTTTAATTAACTGGTCACACCTAGAAAGTTTTTATGTAAGAGTTCTCTGAGATAGTAGAATATGTCAAATACAAAATAAGTAGCTGTGCAGTTCTTGCGCATTAAAAACGTATTCATTTTATGAGTACAAATGAATAGAATTAAAGAATAATTCTTTAATGCTTTACTTTATAAAAGTTTCACTTAAAAATACTAAAGTTGAGAAGTTTAGTATTTTTATGGGAAACTTTTATAAAGTAAAGCAATATTTTTTTAGGAGTAATAATCTTTTATACTTGCTCTCTTCTATTCTCACCAAAACAAAATTATTAACCTATAATTGCATATGTAAAATAAAATATACATATATAAGAAATGTATGTATAGTAATATCTACAATAGATGAAATGCACTATAGGACATCTATATAGAAATGTACTAGAAGAAAACATAAATGCTTTCTTCATGTTGGCAAAGGCGTTCTAAGAAATAATGAATTTGAAAGAAGACTTTTTTTTTCCTACCTCTCTTTTTAAAATTTATTATGTTGATGATGATGACAATGTTGTTGTTGTTGTTTTGCTGGGGATTGCACCCTTACCCTTTGCTTTGACATGCAAGAAGTGCTCTAACATTGAGCTACATTTCCAACCTTGGAATTCTAATTTAATCAGATAAAATACTCTAATTTTACAGATGCTCAAGTGACAGTGACATATGAACATAGAAAACATATTTATGTCCTTGGCAATAGAAGGAATTTAAGTCTAACAAATGAAATAAATTTCGCAGCTACAATATTTTGAAGATGAAGAGTAGTGGTATTGGGCTGTTGATTATGGCTTGAGCTGTTTATTGCTCCTCAAATAGATGATTTACTGACAACTGCTGTGCCACATTTAAAACTGTGCATGCCACTACCTACCAATTCCATTTTACTCTCCCTTCCAGATATTTGAGTATTCTTTTTATCCTGTTCCAGTCACTAATCTTTTGGCCATTGGCAAACAAGTAATTTGTGAAAGTTAATAATGTATTTTGATACACAGAATGGCAAGTCTTTGTTCATTGCAAACATTTTCTTAGTGTCATCATGACCCTAAATGACTGCGTGTGGAACTAAAAAATGTACAGATATTTTTATTTGTTTTTTGTGAAACTGATAACCACAGAGAGAGCTCACATTTGGGGTCAGTGAGTATTCTAATGCACAAACCACAAGCAGGGCCTACCTTTGATACTCTTAGTCCCTTCAGAACAGAGTAGGGAAAGCTACAGTAGGGCAGCAGCAGGCAGCACTGTACAGACTAGGCACCCTTTGTGTGCTACTCCCTTGGCCCTGGTGACTGAGAGCTTGCACTGCCTGGATGCTCTCAACCAATGCTCTACTCTTCATGCTTGTACAGATACACAGTAATGGATAACTACAGGAAAGGGTACTGGAACAGTGGAATCAGCAATTTTGGAATTTTGTGCGAGAAGCTTTTGGCAGATGCTTTTTTACTTTAAAGTGATAACAAAATTGAAAAAGCATGCTGTGTTTGGTGTTTTGGAAAGTGTGAAAGCTGCCAGTGAACTCTAGTGTCCTCTGTGGAAAGGTAGTTAAAGGTAGTTAACTTCACTAACTGAAGTTAATGAAGTATTTGCAGAAAATTCAGGGCTTGTCAACACTGTTGTTATGAAAATGGTTGGATGATCAAGATGACACCAAGTTATCCTAAGAATTTCATAAATTAGTGAGTGAAGCATGTGAGAAATTAGTAAAATCTTATTTTTAGAGGTGGAAGACACACCCCTAATACTAGTGTGAAGGAATTTTAAAAATATAAAAAAGAAGAAATAACATGGAGCCATCTTCCCAATTCAGAGTTCTTGTGAGGCTCTTGAGACACAACAGGTAACAGATTACATCTGAAAATTTTTCAATGCTTTTGAAAATGTGTACATTAAAAGCTGTTGTGTGTATTTATTTAAAAAAAAATCAGTGACCTTATAGGGAAATTTTAAGTTTCTGGGAAACCAGTTAAAAATTTGGTTTGTTTAGCTGCCCATTAGAAGTCCTGGGTACTGAACTTCCAAGGTGTGCAGGTCCTGGATATTGAGGACCCCACAGAATATTAAAGTCAAATATTCTGGTGAAAGGAGAACTGGTATCCTTTCTGCTCTGCTCCCATTGACACAGCCTGGATGGTGCAGGCTTCAATTCCATCAGCCCATTGGTCCCTTACCCCTCAGTCCCTGGCCTCCCAGACCCTATTACCTATTTTTATGATCAATGCGGTTAACATTACATCCACGTCCCAGATAACGCTTAATTCTTCCCAGTTCACCATTTTTGGCAGCCTGGTGGAGCTTATCAAGAGGGTTATATCCGAAAAACTTGATTCCCAGGCTTATATAAATAAACTGTCTCCAGGCTCTATCCATCCTGAATACAATTAGGTAACAACCTCTGTCAAGTGTCCTGCTAAAGCAGGTCTGCCGTTGCCTATCTGCCAACCAACTGGCAAAATAGTCGTTGCCAGGTGACACTGATAAACACAAATGCGCATTCCACAATCTGCATGGCCCTAGGTGATTGGCTCCTGGAAGGTCCGCCCCCTGTACTGTGATCAGCGCCTGGCTATTCTGTACAGAACCCACCAAGAACCAGGTGGGACTGCTCTGAGACTCCCCCCCAAGACCCATACAGTGAGTGAGATGCCCCACCAGAATCAGGTGGGCCTCAATGGCAGGCAGGTGAGAACCCCCCACACCCAGACCTGGGAGGGCAGGACTCATCCTCTCTGCCATTGCACAGCTGCCTATGTCCACAGCAGGAAACAAATACTGCACTCTTCCTATTACTTTATTCAGTAAATGGCAGAAAAGGAGATCCCTGACTTAAGATGTCCATTAAAAAAATCTGGAAAAATTCAGGAATGCATTTAATTTAAAGCAACAGATTAGAAGAAAACAATAGAATAACTGCGCCAAAAGCAATTTTAGTGTCACTCTGCTGCATCAACCACTCCCTGACATAGCTCTGCTCAACACAAAGAGGGAGTAAGCAGCCCACCAGTTCCACTCAAAAGCAAAAGGAGAATAGTGTAACAACCATCACCCTAGGCTTTCCAGTGTAGTACCAAAATGTCCTGATTCGGTTTCTCCCGACCCAGATTACTGAGCAGAGAAGAAGAGATGAGCTATTTGGAGATGACCTGAAACAAAGAAGTGGTGCAACACATGGATCAACTTGCAGCCGAAGAAATCATGGTCCCCAGTGGCTACTGTGCCCAGAACCCCCACAACCTCTGCACTGTCTCCTGTAAACAACTCTAGCCTTCATTTCTGGCGTTCCCTCAGGGTTTGCCATTACATACTTCAGGTGCTTGCTCCAAACAGACTGCAGCAGTTTTTGCCACTGAGGAAACCAACAGCCACAGAGAAACCCTGCATCTTTCCCTACTACAAAAAGCCTCAAAGGTGTTTGCATTCACAATCTCCAAGCACCTGTACCACTACCTCTAGATTCTGCCTATCCAAGGTAACCTCAGCTAGAGTTACCACAAATCCAGACTCAAGGTCACCAAACAGCCTTTTCCTGTGCAAGAGAACATGAAGACTGCAGCCCATACTGGAGGCACAATCCCATGTGATGGGTGTACACCTGCAGCCAGATCCATGCACACTGCCAGATGTTGGACTGGCAGTTGCACATGCACAATACCACTTCCAACACCTGTCATGAGCCACTGCTCACCATATTTAGCAGCCTCTGAAGTTACATACACATGTGTCACCAGCTCTGTTTCATGGTGTTATTAACATATGTAAGCACCCAGAGTCCCATTAACCATCCCCACCACCATGTAGCTTTGCCTGAAGAGAGTTGTTCTGTGCCACTGCACACGTTTCTCCTCAGTTCCACTCACAAAAAAATAGTGCATGTTTACAGCCATCCTCAACACCTCCATGTCCCTGCCACCATACTTCAATTCACAGATGAGGTTTCTAGCTTTATGCATCCATGATTAGGCCCCAGATCTATAGATACACAGCAGCCAGGCAAAGCTCTACTTCTGGTCCTTCCCTGAAGCCCTATGTGTCTACAATCAGATCTGATCTTACAGTCCTGTGCTTTAACAAACTAGGTCCCACCTCGTAGGAACTCTTTGCCAGCCCTGGTTTCTGTCCTTGGTCCTGGCTTTTCCTTACTACTTCTCTGCCCACAGGTTGCCTGTCTACATTGCACATGCCTGCAGCTGACACTGCACCAAAGTGTGCACACTGCCTGGCCCATATGTCTTTCACCTTTTCTAGTCTTCTCTGCATGGATATAGAGGCACTATCTATGACCCAGCTAGTCCTCATAGCAACTCTAGATTTCCCATAGCTCTAGCCACCAATGACCATGAAGGTTCTCATGTTACCAACAGTTGTGCCTGCTAAAAGAGAAGCATCGCATCCTTCAACCTCAGATAACAAAGATGTTGCTCCATGCCACTAGACCAGAGCTATACTAGGTCAGCATGTCCTCCCATACTGCTCTGCAGGAAAAAGCTTTCCCATCCTCAAATAAGTCCTTAAGTCTAGAAGAAGTAACGGTTTCTTCAAATGTGCATGCACCTTTTCAAGCTACTAGGGTCAAGAAGAATCAGAGAAACGTGGTAACTCAAGGAACCAAAAATTCTTCATTAAATGAATGGTCCAACAAAATTAGAGACCTTGATATAATGAAAATGGGAGAACAACATAACAGTTGGGTTAAAACAAAATCAGTTCAATGAAGAAAGTTTATACCAGGAGCCAACCCATGACACCCACCCTGATTCAGGCACAGATGACTTCCTATTCCTCTTAGAATAAAGTTCAAAATACTCACCATGGTCCACAGTCCCCATGACCAGGCAATGATCTCCGTAATCCTTTTGTACCCTCCCTTGATCTTGCTCCCTCCCCTCAGGGCCTGTGGCATTATTTCATATCCCTGCACTTAATCCAATGCCTCTGGTAGCACCTTGTCCCACTTTTCCTGCCATCACAGGATAATGAAGCCCTCACTCAGAAGCAATCCAGTCTTGGAACCCTGAACACTGAATGCCTAGTTTGTGTCCTTTACAGAGCCTTCTTTATTGTATTTATTGTACTTAATTTATTTTACCCCTAAATATTAACTGAAATGAAGGAGACCAGATACTATCTTGGACACTGTTCTAACCTACATAACTGACTTGCACTTTATCTTCCAGGACTCAGTCAAATTTGCAAAATGAGTGAATAGATGCATGGAGATACTCATGGTCTCGGCTTCTCTAGGCTTTCAGGTCAGGACCTCCACATATGGCCCACATCAGCCAGTATCCCTCAATCTCCCTTGATAAGCTTTTTCATTGGCAAAAATAATTTTGGCAAGTCATTTTTTTAAAGAGATAAGCACCATACTCAGGTTCTCATACATGCTAAAGCACTCTACCACTAAGCCATATACCCAACACCTGGGTCAATGCTTTTAAACAAAACAAGATTCCTATAAAATGGTCTAGTGTTGGGGGGGTGGTTGAGGTGACAATTGGAGGGAGCCATATATGGAACACAGAGGTTTTGTGGCAGATGAAAGGCCTTGTGAGGACCACACTGCATACTCTTTGCACTGCTGAGGTTTGGGGAAACCTTTCTGTACCATGCCCACCCAAAAAGAAAAACTTGCCAGCCTAGATTCTTCAGAACTAAATGGAAAACATTAATCAGATAGACTGAACAGACATCTATGGACTATTTAATCCAGCAACAATAAATTCATTTGCTTCTCCATGAAACAATGACCATTCTTTGAAATAGTTCATATTGTCAGGCGTGGTGGAGCACACCTGTAATCCCAGCAGCTCAGGAATCTAAGACAGAAGGATTGCAAGTTCAAAGCCAGCCTCAGCAAACAAAAGATGCTAAGCAATTCAGTGAGATCCTGTATCTAAATAAGGCTGGGGATGTGGCTCAATTGTCAAGTGCCTCTGAGTTCAATCCCTTGAACCAAAAAACATCATATTTTTGAGTACAAGGTAAATACAAGAAATAGAGGTAACTTCTTGCACCCTATAAGATCATAAATGAAAGAAATAAGAAGTTAATGACAAGAAACAAACCTTTTAATGCCTGGAGGTTAAAATATACAATTCTGGATTAGGATTGGATAACAGATACAATCAGGGGATAAAAAATTTCAAAAATAAACGGAAACAGGGATACAATACGTCAAAATTCATTGGGTTATTAACACCCATAAATAATTTATGTACCTACATATCAATGGCAAATGAACTGAAAGAGAAATTAGAAAAATATCCCATTCAAAATAGCCTCAGAAAACAATATAATACTTTGGAATATATTTAAGAAAAGGTATGAAATAGTTCTACAATGAAAACTACAGAATACTAAGGAAAGAAATTAAAGACCTTTGAAGATGGACAGATCTCCCAGGCCTTAATTCTGCCTATCTTAGGCAGAATTAATATTGTCAAATTAACTATACTAACCAAAGTGCTTTGCAGATTCAATGCAATTCCTATAAAAATACCAGTTAGTTCCTTTGTAGAAATAGAAATCACCCATAAATCTCATTTGGAAATATTAGAGAATCAGAATAGGCAAAGCAGTCATTAGCAAGAAAAGTGATGCAGGAGGCATTACAATCAGTACCAGAACTATGGTAAAGAAGAGAAGACACAGAGAAAAACCCACGTAAGTACAGTTATCTAATATTATAAAACAGCACCAAAAACAAACACTGAAGAAAAGATAGCATTTTCAACAAATGGTGCTGGGAAAACTTGAAATACACATGTAGCAAAATGAAATTAAACCCCTACTTCTCACCCTGCACACAACTCAAAGTGGATCAAGGACTTAGGCATTGGAACATAGAGACCCTGCAACTAACTGAAGAGAAAGTACAAATGTAAGCTTAGGAACTTACTTTCTTAATAACATCAGTACAGCACAAGAAGTAAAATCAAGAACCAACTTGAATCTAATGTATGAAACATGATATGTCAATAGCTTTGTAATGTTTTGAACAACCAGTAAAAAAAAAATCAATAAATGGGATGGAATCAAAGAAGCAGCCTTTAAAATTCTTCTCAGCTCAAGAAACAATAATATGAAGAGAAAGCCTACTGAACAGGAGAAAATCTTTACCACCTGCACCTCAGTTTCAGCATTAATCTCCAGGATATATGAAGAACTCAAAAACTTTATAGTACTCCTAATAATAATATTAATAATAACAACAACAATAACAACCACCCAATCAATAAATGGACTAAGGATCTAAACAGACACTGCACAGCAGAAAAAAATACCATCAACAAATATATGAAAAAATGTTCATCTTTGTAATTATAAAAATGCAAGTCAAATCTACACTGAGATTTCATCTCACTTCAGTCAGAATGGCAATTATCAGGAATTCAAGCAACAATAAATGTTGGGGGGATGTAGGAAAAAAGGTTCATTCATACCTTGCTGGTGGGAAGGCATATTTTCAATTTATCATTATGGAAAGCAGCATGGAGATTCCTCAGAAAACTTGGAATTGACTCAGTTATCCCACTTCTCAGTTCATACCCAAAGGATTTAAAGTCAGAATACTACAGTGATGCAGCCACATCAATGTTATAGCTAAATTATGAAACCTGTCTAAGTGCCTTTCAACAGATGAATGAACAAAGAAAATGTGGTATACATACACAACCAGATATTACTCAGCCTTAAATAAGAATGAAATTATGGAATTTGGTGATACATGAATAGAGCTGGAGAATATCATGTTTAACAAAATTAACTAATCCCAAAGAACCAAAGGCTGAATGTTTTCACTGAATTTCAGATGCTAATTGACAATAAGGGTTGGGGTTCCTAGGGATGAACAGAGGTACTGTGGATAAGGCAGAGGGGAGTGAAGGAAGGGGGAAAGGAATGGAGGTAGGAAGAATAGCAGAATGGATCTGACATAATTACCCTATGTGCATATATGACTATGAGATCAGTGAGTCTATGTCATGTACAACCAGAAGAATGAGAAGTTATGCTCCATTTATGTATGACGTGTCAAAGAGCATTCCACTGCCATGTACAACTAAATAGAATGAATAAAAAATGTTTTTAGGTGCTCAGGAAAAAAGAAACACATATCAAATAACTGTAAAAGATTAAAAGGTGTATCAAAGATGAAATCAGAATTAGAAATCACCTGATCCAATCCACCTATTTCATTAATGAAAATCCTTATTACAATACTAACATATCCCCAACCAGAAAAAAATGAGAAAGTCAAATAATTATCAAAATTATACTACATACAGAATTATAGTTCACATGTGAAAAATACTGTGATACATACAAGAAGAATAAAATTTTATAAGATGAAGGCAATCCTCATACTGCAGACATTTTGTAGCTTAAAATTGGCACCCACGCTTCTCAAGGAAAAAAGATAATGGACATAAAGTCAAACTAATGGAGTTCCCTCTACAGCCATCTGTTTCCTTCTCTGGCTTAGTATCCTTCATCCTTACTGCAAGTTATACTATTCCACCACAAGCATGAAAGATCACCCAAAGGATCATGGCAGGCACACATGAGGAACACCAAAATTGGAGGCGAACGAGAAAGGAGGGCTGTGCTATTACTACCATCAATATGATGGACTAACACTAGCTTCCCTGTGTGCCTAATGCTAGGAATTCAAAAAGAAGTGAGATAATATGAAACTTTACTCAGCCATAAAATAAATGAAATTATGTCATCTGCAGGAAAATGGGTGGAGACCATAATATTAAACAAAATAAGTCAAACTTAGAAGATCAAAGATCATATGCATTCTCTCATATGTGCAAGCTAGAATGGAAAAAGAAATAGAAAGGTGTTGGGGATAATCTCAGGAAAATCAAAGGGAGATAATTAAAGAAAAAGACCAAGGGTTGAGAGGTAGGCAGGGAGGGAAGAAGTGCTGGGAAGCAATATTGGCCAAATTATATTGTTAAATTTTGTGCATGTATAAATATATAACACAAATCCTTGTTATGTACAATTATAATGCACAAATTTTAAAAATGTTGAAAAAATAATAATAGCCAGTGTGAGCTGATTGTTTCAGCTTAAAAACCTACAAATATCTATAATCATTTAATAATGCAGGGTCTCTTAGAAGATCCAGACACTATTCTAGCTCCCGTGATATCTTGCTTCTCAATTGCTGGGCCTCCCTGATCCAAGCCAGCTGCCAGCATTGAGGGTTCCTTCTTCCCTTCAAGCACAAAAATGGAAGAGGCTTTGCTCCTGGAGCTGTAGGTCTCACCAAGATAGGATCCTCCGTCTTGGCATGCTGTGGTCGTTGGGGGTTGAGGGTACAAAGTGCAACACACTGGCATTTACACCAGGACACCTGGATATTCAGCTTTTCAGTGGCAAGGTAGTTTTTAAGATGGGTGAGCTTAAAACATTGAATGGGACCGACAGCAAAGTTACTGAGTACTCAGCTTGCACAACTTGATGACAAATGTCAGTGGAAAGACACTGTTTATTGGCAAAGGTAAAATAAAATTCAAAGTACCAGAAGAGATATAAAAAGAGCTTTGGGCAAGGTAAGCTTGTTTTAAATTACAGGAGTCACTGGTATACAAAAAATTCACAAGTTTGCAGGAGACTCCTCATTGAGGAAAAAAATGTGCTAAATGTTTTTCAGAACCTGGATTTCATATTTGCTATTTCAATATGCTTAATAACAAAAGGAAGTTTCTCTCTAACCAATGCCCACAATCAGTCATCATAAAATACTTCCTCCTCCATGTAATAACCCTACCTCACCCCCAGGTACAGGCCCTACATCCTTGAGGACACACATCCTTACTGGTGTGTGTCCCCAGGCTTGGCATTCTCTAACCTCTTCAAAGATCAATCAGCCAATGTCCAGACCCAAACTGCTACTCCTCAGCCAGTTGCCCCTGCACTGCCTCCCACTGCTTCCCCTCCCAGGACTCCCAGCCTAATCCCCACAAGAACCCTGTCCTGACAGGGTCCTGCATTCTATCAATTCCCCTTTCTGGAAGCTCCCACTGCCTCCCACTTTCCTACTGCTCACTAATACCTAGACACACATCCCAGGGCTTCCAGACATCCAAAGCACTGTGGTACATGTAGAAGGCAGGTGGTCCTCTCAGTAGCAATATTCAGGAGCACACTTCCCCTTCACGTAGGCCACAACTAACCTCCAATTTGCGTCATTCCCCTGGAGTCAAGCAGAATCCAGATCGGGGGGCTCTCTTCCATCCTTAAGCACTGGTGATGGTGTCTGCCAAGTGGATGTTGAACCAGAGCCCACACTGCCTTTCTGCTCAACTGCAAACCAGTGCCTCCTAGCTTGCAGCAGGGTCTCCAAGTGTCTCCAATCCACTGATTCATGGTCAGCCTCAGATTCTCTCTCCAGCACCTGCAAGATCACACTTGGTTTGAGTGTGAGAACTGATGTTTCTAGGAGTCATTCCCTTAGCATTGGAGCACCATTCTTCCCATTATACTTGGTGTCCCATCCCATCAACACAACCTCTCATACACAGAAATGAAATTTAGACTGCAACCCTATCAGGAAATACTCTTCACAAGAAACCAGTTCACTGACTTGAGGCTCATAAAACTTCTACTCAGCAAGCAAGCCCTAAAAACTACCAGGCCAAGGATCAGAGGCAACAGTGCTGCTATTTCCATACTCTTCTAATAGCAAACACAGTGTGTTACTAAGCATTCAGACAACAGGGATACATTTATCAAAACTGAGCACAAACAGAATGAGCTAAAATAACCATGTTAATATATTTAACTACCACAAATATGTACAACTCTGGTACATCTAAGTTTCTACTGGTCAAAATATAAACATCATTTACAAAAGAAGGAGAGAGAAAATAAGAACTTCACTCACACTCGACTTTTTTTTTTTTTTTTAGGTTTACATACAGAAGGAAACTGGAAGCAAGAAAGATAAGGAAAGGCAAGGCAATGTCCTCATCATTATTACAGTACTAACAGATCAAGGCTAAACTAAAACAATTCTAGATTCTTCTACCTAGAAAAGATACACACAAATCTTAATATATAGCTATTTTTTTTCACAACATATAATGCTTTTCTGTTCAGAGATATCTTGAAGGATCATACTGCAGTATCCTTTTTCTTTCCTACTTGAGAATGCCATGGTCCCCCTCAGGTTCAAAATACTTTTGAGTACTTAATTGCACATGTGTGAATTCTATTTGGACTAAAAGTCATCTCATCACGCACTTCAAAAAAGGATCTACAGTGGTCTAAATGTCTGTATAGACATTGGGGACCATGTTAATAAACAACATTGGACAGCTACTCTGCTTATTGGAAAAGACCAAATAAAAGTCAAGAAAGAAGTACACAAAATGCTTCTGACAACATTAAGTTGTGCATGGATGTGGAAATCTTTAGCATACAAAAGAGTGAACCGCTGCCATTCAGTTGAACTGGGATGAACGATCAGTGAAGAAGAAGATAACCACTCCTGAGACTAATCAGGTGAAGTATAGACCTGCACTAAAAACCTGCAAGTTCTTCTTCAGAGGAAACACAACTACTGTCAGCTCACGTTCTAAACCTTGACTTCAAATGACACCGCTTCAGGACACTTAATTATGTAAGAAATCTCTCCTTTATTCCAGTCCAAGTGTGCTTCCCATACCCTGAAGCCCTCCCAGTTCCCAAGCTTGGCATGCTATCACCTCTGAAAACCTGCTGCCCCCAACAAACACCCAGCCTCCACTTCCTCTGCTCTGCACAGAACCCCTGAACAGGCTTCAATGGTCTCCCCTCCCCCATCTCCTTCTCACCCCAACCTTCCTCAGCAACACTGTGCTGGTCCCCTGGAACTTCTTTTGACAAAGACTGAAACACCTCCCACTCCCCCTGGTCACCCTAGAGCCTTCCCTACCTGCTGCTGGATGCCCTTCCAGGATGGGGTTGGGCTGGCAGGTGATGTCATCCAGGATGATACAGAAGACTCCAGGTACCACAGGCCAGCCTCTTGGGAATGTAAACCTGCTTACATGAAGCAGAAAGTTTTTAATTCTTACTGAATTGAGATTAAATGTCATTTGTATTTACCTTGGCTCCCCATCCAGAATCTGCTAAAAGTTTACCTCCTGTTTTTCCATGAGCTCTTCTTGTCATCTACATCGTTCCTCTTCTATCCATAATAAAGTACATATGAAAAAAGGTTCATTTTCAGAAAAATTCAAAAACTTGTACATTTCTTTAAATTAAAAGTTTTTTTAATCTATATTGTATATTTCATCATATGCTGGCCTGGTCAAGAATTATCCTTCCATATTTAGTACTTTAGAGCTAAGTTTTTAAACAGTGTGATAACAGAAAAGGGTGGGACGGTATTCCATGTACTTATATTTTTGTGAGTGTTTAAACATTTTAATAACAATATATTTAAAAATAAAAATAAGGACTGCTTCTGTGTAACAGTCGCCACCCTTATCCAGGTGCACTGGTGTATACTTGTCACCTCATCTATTCAGTAGGCCGAGACAGAATATCTCAACTTTGAGGCAAGTTTCAACGACTTAATGAGAGATTAGAACAAAAATGTTTTTTAAAATTAAAAATATATAAATTCAGTTGTTTGTTAAAGTGCCTCTGGATTCATTAAAAAATATCAATGAAAAAGGTGGGGAGGGGCTGGGGATGTGGCTCAAGCAGTAGCACGCTCGCCTGGCATGTGTGCGGCCCGGGTTCGATCCTCAGCACCACATACAAACAAAGATGTTGTGTCCACCGAGAACTAAAAAATAAATATTAAAAAATTCTCTCTCTCTCTCTCTCCCTCCCTCCCTCCCTCCCTCCCTCCCTCCCCCCCCCCTCTCTCTCTCTCTCTCTCTCTCTCTCTCTCTCTCTTTAAAAAAAAAAGAAAAAGGTGGGGAGGACATCACCACTGGGAGCTGTCCTAGGTAGTTACTTCAGCTTTCCTCCTGTGCACCCCACAGAGTTGCACCCTCTCTTCCACACAGGTTTCTAAATTTTGGAGAGAAGCTGTGGCTAACTGATTAAGATGTGAACTGCTGTATAATGTTCCTTTAGATTTACAAAACCCAGAATATCTGGTGATTCTCAGATAAAATCAGAATGTGTCATGCCTCTTCTTAGTCTTCAGCTATATACCAACACAAAACAAGCAAATTTCTGTGACATTTACCATGCAGAAAGAAATATGTTGATTCAAAAAAAGTATAGGTACTAGCCCCAGAAAGTCAATCTCCATTGTGATGGTCCATTCAGAAAGAAAGAAAAGGAAACACACCCTCAATGACAAAAGTTCTGCTTAATGAAACCTCTCCCACTGCCTCACAATCCCATCTTTCTCTCCCTATAAAAATCCTTTGTGTCCCTGAGATTCCCAAGAGGACACTATGAGGTTGACAGCACCCTCCCTCTACCAGTGTGCTGGATCTTCAGTAAACCTGATTTCTTTCCCACTAATTCACATCTCCTGACTACTGGTTTTCCAGTAATGAGGAGCCTGGACCTGGATCTGGTAACACTTGGAGTCTGCCAGTCTTCTCTATCACTGATGATGACTCCAAATTCCTTTTTAAAAACTCCTTTTTACATCATGTCTATAGGTTCATGTTTCAACAAATGATTCTTTTCTATTTTCAAAGAAGCCCTTTTTTACAGATAACGGTTTGTGAAGAAACACTGATTATAGAGTGCTTACACCCTGTAGCAACTCTTCAGGGTGCTAGTGATCAAAAGGTACAGCAAGGCATTGCTTATACTTCCATAAGTGCTCAACAAGCTCACAAAATGCTCACACACCATTTACAGAGTGTAAAGAATCATGAGCCCACATACCTCTTGATGCACCACCTCTAGGGTGTAGGAAACCATCTTTATCTTCTCCCTGAAGAAACGGATCATTTTACCAACTAATCTGGAACCTCACTTCAAAATGAACTTCCAACATTCTTATTACTCCTAGGAGGGTACTATTTGGCAGCTGTTGGACAAAAGTCAGGTGCCTCCCAGGATACTAGTTTTGTTTTCATCATGTGCTCTGAATGAAGGATGTTGAACAATTCAGATAGTGGTGTTTTAACCATCTCCTAACTTCTTGTCTTTTTATATAAAAGGCACTGCATGCCCCACAAACTTTTATTCAACTACCCACTGATTGATCTCTATTAAATTTAGTGATCATTTTGAAAGTTAATCAGTGGAGAAATTCACAGAGAGAGGGGCCCTGTCTAGTTATAAACCTGTTACGCTGAAGCAAAATAAAATCATTCCCAGATATAAGGTACAGGAGAGAAGACCCTTTTTACTTACTCTTCCATATGCTTGTAGTCTTACGATTTTCCTTCTCTTATGTGTTCCTGTTTCTTTTTTATGCATTTTCTTCTTTATTTTTTTCTTCTGATGTCAAAATGGAAAAAAAGGGGAATAAAACGGGCAAAACAAATGACAGTTTGTAATAAAACATATATATATATATATATATATTCAATTGAAATGAGAATACAGGCTTACTTCTGAGTTCTTTGAGTTCTTTCACTGACTGTTCTAACATCCTTCAGCTATATCTGTCAACTTTTGAATGAGGCAATTTGTTTTTTTTTATATTACAAGCAGAGCCTCTCTCCCTACCTCACCCACCCCAAACATCTGTATTTAGAAAATCCATGATGAATCCTAAACAATATTTTAAATTTTCAACATCTAATACTGGAAAAGAGGACATAATGCTAAACCATCATACTATCTGGGCCAGTGGGTTTTAATAAGAATGTCTTATTATCTCTATTCAAACAAACTGAATTCATTAGATTTTTGGGCCTGTTACTACAGCTTGGCTCAGGGAAAACACAAATAACAGTGCAGAACTAGGTTTCTATCTGTACTCTATGACTTACTGAAACGGGGTTTGGCTAAATGGCCTACATTTTATGAACCTACTTTCATGATTTTAAATAGGATTATCACTGCCTTTATCTCTTGAAGGTATTATGACTCTTTAAATGAGCGTGACACACAAGTAATTTATATTTTGCTTTCCATTATCATTTATTATTGAACTGCTTCAAGAGGGGCATGAGTTGCCCATTTACAAATCTTCGTTAGAGCAAAGAAAACAATCAAGCATGTGAAGAGAACCTACAATGGGAAAAAAAAAATGTTGCCACCTGCACATCAAGTTCAGCATTCATCTCGAGGATATATAAAGAAATCAGAAAACTTAACACTGTAAAAACAAGCATTCCAACCAAATGGGCAAAGGAACTGAACAGGCACATCACAGGAGAAATGCAAATGGCCAACAAATATATGAAATAAAATTTCAACATCACTAAAAATTAGAAAAGTGCAAATTAAAACTACATGTGCATTCTGTCTCTCTCCAATTGGAATGACAATTATCAACAATACAAGTAATAATAAATGTTGGAGAGGATATAGGAAAAAGGTTCACTCATACCTTGCTGGGTGGACTGCAAATTGGTGCAACCAATACTTGAAAGCAGTGTGGAGATTCCTCAGAAAACTTGTAATAGAGCCACCAATTGACCAAGTTATCCCACTTCTCAGAATAAACCTAAAGGACATAAAATCAGCATAATAGACCCTATCAACCAAAGGCCAAATAATCTTAATGATATGTGAATACTAACAAATAATCAGGGGGGAGAAGGAAGGATACATATTGATTGGATTAGACAGATGGGAATAAAAGAAGGTAGGGGAAATGGGAATAGAAAAGACAGAATGAATCAGACATAACTTTCCTATGATCGTCTATGAATACACACACACAATGAAGCCCCATATCATGTTACAACCATAAAAATGGGATCCTAATTAGAATAAGTTATATACTATACTCTATGTGTATATAATATTTCAGAATTCACTCTTCTGTCATTTATATATCTAAATAGTGAAGAAAATTATTTTTTTAATTCCATACTATAAACCCACATAGGAATTTCAATGAAATTCTAGTAGTCTAAATTTAGAAGAGTAATATTGCAACTTTTGGGATAATTGATGAGTAAATTTGAGCATTGTTATTTTATGCACCAATTCCTGCTCTAAGATTCTCAAAGAGGCAGCTACTAAAAGATTTGGAGTCCTAGTACTCTGGGATTATTTCTGGGAAGCAGTCTCATGTCTACACACGTCTCATTCTTCCTTCTCCCTCCTGATTATTTGTTAGTATCCACATATCATAAAGACTATTTGGCCTTTGGTTCTTTCAATAGACAGGTGGACCCATGCTATAGCTACACTGTGACTACAACCTTGTGTATTCCATGTGCTTCTAGCTGGAGCACAACTTTACTGAGCTTCATATCCTAGTTTATTCGGTGTAAGTGATGCCTATGTGTACCTCACAGTGCTGCCATGGGAAATACAGGGAATAGGGCACATTAAGTGCTCAATACATGCTCTGGGTTGAATAGTCATGTCCTTCCCAGCATATCAGCTTATTACCTCATCTGGAAATGAGGTTTTTGCACATAAAAATGTTGTATGAGTCCATAGTCAATTAGAGTGGGCTATAATCTAATGATTCATGACCTTAGAAGAGGAAATTTGGACAAGTATACCTGTGCAGAAAGAACAACATGTGATAATCATGATGGAAAAAGGAGAGATGAATCTACACGTCAAGGTATGCCAAGAATTTCCTACAACTACTGAAAACTAGAGGAGACAAGGAAAAATCCTCCCCTAGACCTTCCAGAGCAGATACCTTATAATAATTCAGTTTGGACTCCTAGACTCCACAACTGTGGCACAATAAATTGATTTTTTAGGACACCCAATAAATATTATTTTTCAGAGTAGTCCTAGGAACCCAAAAGGGCCCATGTTTGGCTCCTCCTTGACACTCAGTAGAGGAGTTAGTCCCAGACTGGTAGCTTCCTTTCATAAAAGGGAAAAACAGGAATCTCATTGTCATCAGCAACATCCTGTGTCCACAAAGTCCTGGATAAAATATCATGAAAATGCAGTGTGGAATTCTAAGAGTAAACGATGTTCTAAAATTCACGTGGAAATCAACAATCCAAAAGATGAGATTCTAAAAACTGATATGAAGAAAGTGGTTGAAGTACAGAGATAGGGCTTGCAGTCTTCAGGGAAAAAAATCTGAAATTGTGGAAGGCCCATGAGACTGGAAGATCCCACATGCTCCAATTTATCATGGACATATGCAGGTGTGATCTAAGTAGGAGCTACAGTAGGTTTCTCTGTAGGGCACTGGGAAAAGAGGTAGGGAAAGAAGGTGAAGACTGGACCCAAGGAGGACCTTATGTCACTTTCACTGCCCCTGAAATTTCTAGACCAGGGTCATCAGTTGGAAGTGTTTAGACCAGGAACTTTAGCAAACCCTGAGTGCTTATAAGGAATAAAGAAGGGCCACCCCGGGCCCTGAGTCAGACACTCTGAGTTGAGGCCCAGAAGTCTGAGTTTGAGTGAGCTCTCCAAGTGACTGTCATGTACCCTACTTGAGATGTACTGTTGTATGTTGTAGTCTTGAACAGATGGCCTGGGGTGAAAGTGTCAATTTTATTCTCCATAAGGACACCTGGGAATTACAGAATTATACCAATAGCTTTTCTCTTCCAAGCTTCTGACCCTTCATCCTAGTCTCTCTTAAAATCAAATATCCAAAAGAATATATGGTTATATATACACAATAGAACATTACTCTGCCTTAAAGAAAAATCAAATTAAGGCATTTGGCAATACATTCATGGAACTAGGAACTATCAAGCTAAGTGAAATACGTCAGTCCCAAAAACCAAAGGCCAAATATTTTGTTTTATATGTGGATGCTAATACACAATAAGGGGCAGGGAGGAAATAATCGAAGTACATTGGATTAGACAAAGAGGAATGAAGGTAAGAGAGCAGCATGATAATAGAAAAGACATGAGAATGAATTGAACATAACTATTCTATGTTTATATATGAATTCATGACCAGTGAAATTTCACACCATGTACAACCACATGAATGGGATCCTAATTGGAATAAGGTATATCTCATCCATATATAATATCTCCAAATGTACTCTACTGTCACATATATCTAAAAAGAAGAAATAAAAAAGGAGTAAAAGGACCTGGGGGAGGGAAGGAATAAAAGGGAAACACTGGGGTATAATATTGCATCAGCTGCTGGCTTATTTTATATTAGATTTATAAGGGAATATGTAACACTAAATCCATTGTTCTGTAATACTATAATGCATTTACAAAAATATGAAAAAAATTAAAAAGTGGATAGTGGCACATGAACCTAAATGGAAAATCATGCCTTGGTTCAATTCCCAATTCCAAAAAAAAATTTAAGTACATATATGTGTACATATATACATATGCGCACACACATGCATGAGCACACACACACACACACACACACACACAAAATTTACTGTATAAACAAATTTAAGTACAAAAATACCATGATATAATCAGTAGATTCAGAAAAGCCTGTTCACAACACTCAGCACCCATTCATGTTAAAAACACTAGAGGGACTAGTGATAGAAGGAGAAACCAAATGCCAACATCAAACTGAATTTTTTAAAAATGGAAGCATTTTTTCTAAAAACAAAAGCAAAACAAGGAAGTAAACTTTCACCACTCCTTGAATTCCCAGCAAGAGCAAACAGGCAAGAGAAGAAACTAATTTCATGCACATAGGAAAAAGAAGTCCTGTTGCCTCTGTTTACTGATGACATGAACATTTCACTTAGATGATTTAAAATGCTCCATCAGAAAATTTATAGTGCTGATAACAAATCTACTAAAAGAGATGATACAAGAAAATAATACATAAATCAACTGCAGTCCTATATGCAATAACAAACCCTTTTCAAAACAATTGAGAAAAATGTCTCATTCAAAATCCCTAAAGAAAATACTTTGGAAAATATCTAACTTAGGAGATGAAAAACCTCAACAATGAAAATTATAAAATGGTGAAGTAAAACAAATCAAAGACAATCTTAAGAAGTGGAAATACTTTCAATAATCTTGAAAAAAGCAAAATTAATATTATCCCAATGGTCATACTACCTTAACCAGTGAACAGACTCAGTACAATCCCAATCAAAATATCAATGACATCCTTCACAACACAGACATTCTTCATAACACACAGACAAAACATATTTCTCAAATTCATTTTGACACAGAAGTGACATAGAACATCCAAATGTATCCTGAACCAGAAGAGTGATGCTGAGATCTTCACAGTACCAGATATACAATTATATCACAGAGCTTTAGTAAAAAAAAAAAAAAAAACAGCATTATATTGCACCAAAACAGACCTGAAGATGAATGAAAAAGAAAACACAGACAAACCCACATAGATAAAGTGACCTGATATTCGACAAAAGGGCCAAAAATATACGTTGAAGAAAACAGAAACACTTTAACAAGTGGCGCTATGAATACTGGATATTCATATGTGAAAAACATAAAACTTGATCCCTATCACCCTGCATAAAAGCCAACTCCAAGTGTATCAAAGACCTAGGAATTAAACCAGAAACTCTACAGTTACTTAAAGAAAATGTGGCCCAACACTCCAACATATTGACAAAATCATCAACTTAACAAGACCTCTAAAGCACAAGAAATAAAACTAACAGTCAATAAATGAGATGAAATCAAATTTCAAAACTTCTGCACAACAAAGGAAACAAGAATGTAAACAAAGAGCTTACCAATGTGATAAAATATTTTTCATCTGTTCCTCAGGAAATTAATATACAGAATAATAAAAAACTAAAAAATATTAAACCCCAATTACTAAACGAAACAGGCACAAAATCTAAAACATACATTGCTTAAAAGAAAAAATACAAGTGGTATGTGTGTGTGTGTGTGTGTGTGTGTGTGTATAAATATACATAAAACATATTTAAGAATCAGGGAAATGACAAAACTACAAGGAAGAGAAAGTCTATTATAATGTCCTTGCTCTTTCCCTATACTTCAATAAAACTATTAGATTCAAAAAGAACTGCATGGAGATTTTATCTCACTCTACTCAAAATATCAATTATCAAGAATATTGTGCAGACATCCACATATCAGACAGAACATTTGGGGGGAAAGGAAGAATAATGTTTATTGGATTAGACATAGAAGGATGAAGGGAAAGGAGAGGATGGGAATAGGAAAAATAGTAGAATGAAACAGACATAACTTTCCTATGTACTTACATGAATTACACAACCTGTGTAACTCTACAGTATATATAGCACAAGAATGGAAAGTTATAGTCCATGTATGTATAATATGTCAAAATACACTTTACTGTACATACACCTGAAAATAATTTTTAAAAAGAAAAAAAGAATAATTCATGGGGAAATGCAGTGTTGGTAGGACTTCATATTAGTACAGCCATTCTTGAAAACTGGATGAATAGCCCTTTCAAAACTTGGAATAGAACTACCATCTGACCCAGTTGTCTCATTCCTTGGTATATACCCAAATATCTGAAATCAGCATACTATAGAAACACACGCACATCAGTGCTTATAGCAATACAATTCATAATAACCTAATTATAGAACCAGCCATCAAACCTATCAACAGAGTAATTGATAAAGAATACATGGTGTATATACACAATGAAGTTTTACTTAGTCATTAAGAAGAATTAAATTATGGCACTAGGTGGAAAATTGATGAAATGAGAACACAATTCTAAGTGAAGTAAGCCATACTCAGGAAGCCAAAGGTCAAATATTTCCCCTCATATGTGAATACTCGACCACATAATGGAAAAGAGGGCATTCAACAGAGATATCTGTGGAAGGGGTTACATGGAAGGCATGGAGGACCAACAGAGGGATGAACAGTTGAATGAAACAAACTAAACTCTCTTTGTACATCTATGAATAAAGCATGGTGAATTTCAATGTTGTGTATGTCTATAATGCAGTAATTTAAAAATCTATAAATAAATAGATGTTAAACCAACAGAAGCCAGACTCATTGTTCTCTCTTCCACTATTCCTCTAATTTTTCTTTTACTTTTGTTTCTTCTCTTCCCCCTCATAAATAATGAACAATATGTTGTCTATGGAGCAGCCCTATTTTGAAATCGCAAATCTTTGTCTCCCTAATATATTCTTCTTTACTCTTAATTATCTCTATTTTTAACTTTTCTTACCACTGGTTAGTTTGTATAAGGTCAGACCCCACCACTAATGCAATAGAAGCAGTTAAAACACTGGAAGTGTTTAGGTAATAATAATTGTTTGAGTTTTTGATGGACATAATTCATGATTAACTACTATCTTTAATGATAGAAATTGCTGTCCCTACAATTTCTGTTTATTGTATCAATCAACATTGTACATGTCATAATAGGAACTAAGTACTTAATTTAATCCTATATGTTATATGCATGTTTTTGCAGTTATTTGACTTCCCTTAATCTCTGTGGCACTGGAAAATTACAGGATAACTAAAAGCTGGTAGAGTAGAAACCCCACTGTTTCAGATCCATTTGAATAGATGGGTTGATACATAAACAATATGAAAAAAACAAGAGAAGAAAACATCCAAAACAGAATGATTCAACAATAGACTCTACTGATACTGCAGTGTAGGAAATGTCAAGGAATAAATTTAGAAAGTTCAAAGATAAGAAGACATAAGAGGTAAAAAATGAGGTAAAGATTGGAATCAGAGAGAAAATATTAGAAGTGAAAGATCATGTCAAGAAGGAGATATAGATTTTGAAGAAGGATAATTTGGAAACTCTTGAAATTTAAGAATCAATAAACCAAATTAAAAATTCAATGGAAAGCATTACCAACAGACTACATCATTTGAAAAATAGATATTGACATAATAAAGGCAATTTACATAATCTTGGCAAAGAAACTTGATCATGGAGAAAAGATGTTAAGAGAATAGGAGCTGAATTTCATGAAATATGGGATAGTATTAAAAGGTAAAATCTAGGATGTATAGGGGCTCTGAGCAACAAATTAAAAGAATGCAAAATATTTTCAATAAAACAATGAGAAAAAATATCAAATATTAAAAATTAAATGGAAAACTCTTTTTTGATTTCAGATTTGGTTTATAATCTAACACCTTAAAATATAAAAATCTTCAGTGTGCTCATCAGATTCCCTTATTTCAGGGCTCACAAAAAATACTATTTGACTAAACTTTTTTGAGAAAATTGAATTATAAATTTGGAGAATGCATATGACTTTAATTGGATACATTCAGCTATTCAGCATTGAAAAGTAATTTAAATAATACATATTTTACAAGAATATTGCAACTTGAAAACCCAAAAGGTTTAGGATATTTAAACAATACCACAAATGGTCGAAGTGTATTGAAGCTTTCCTGTAAAAAGAATGTTATGCTACAATGTAGCTCACATTTAAGAAATTATACTTGAATGAAAGTCACATTATAATATGAATAGCCTAGTATCAACTTTTTTATTAAATAAAAATGTTTTCCTTGAGTGATGTCTGAAATTTTTCAGAATATAAAGCCCCAGACCTCACTTCCTCACAAATATTCACACACAAAGATTATGGTCCAATGATCCCATAAGAACATTGCATAAGCCTGTTATGAAATTGGGGTATTCCAGGAATACACAGTTTTATTTAAAGAGGCCAAAAAAAGGCCATTTCCATTCACTTGCTATCAACCCCATGCCCAACCCAGCAAGACAAACATAATTCATGACTACTTTCTTAGGAGGAAGGGTGGATATGCTTCCGATATTATAGGTGTTGTTTAGGGAGAGACAGATGTCTGAGGAAATGATTTGTCTCACTTGTCTCAAGGCTCATATGAGGAAATTTCTTACTTTCAATACCTGAGTTGGGCTGAGAACCAGAGAGAGCTCAAAGGATTGTCTAAGCATCAGACTCTACCATACAGCAATGAGACACCAGGGGGAGGGAGAGAGTATAAGACTTTCTTAAAGAAACCAGCAAACCTAATTCAGAAATCATTTTTCAAGTCCAGAAAAGAACCACTCCCATAAAAGATCCAAGGGGCTTCCAAAATTTCTGGCTAATTTGTGAAACTTGTCCCCCATACAAAACTGATTCACAAAGTCTGGAAGAGGTAGCTGTTTCTTCAATGCAAAAACAAAACAAAAAATTATAACAGAAATAACAAGACACATGAAGAAACACAGAAACACAAATAAATCAAATAAATGAGATAACTCTACAAAGACCAATCCTAAGACTTTGAAGGTCTATGAATAATTTCATGAAATGAAAAATAGTCCTTGTAAAAATACCTACATGTGTTATGAGAAAACAGGGCTGGGATTCTGGCTCATTGGTAGAGCACTCACCTAGCACACACAAAGTCCTGGGCTCAATTCTTAGCACCACATTAAAAAAAATGAAATAAAGATACTATGTCCAACTACAACTAAAAAATAAATATTAAAAAAATGACACAAAATCAGGAAAATGCATGTAAAGTGTAAAAATGCCAACATGACAGTGTTTTAATAAAACAACAATTGAAATAAATATTTTTTTAATTATTGATTGAAACAAAAAGAAAATTAAAAATATAAAATTTTAAATGTGAAGAAACTCTAAGGGACTTATGAGACAACATCACAAGGACAAATATGTGTTTTGCAAGTATCTCTAAAGAAAAGAAAGAGAAGGGTGAGTAGAACTCATTTTAAAAAATAAGACTTTTTTTTCAATTCTGAGAAACAAAATGGATACCCAAATTCAAGAAACTCAAAGAAAAATAATTAAGATGAATACAAAAAGGACCCAAAGTGAGGAAAATTGTAACAATAAAAATTTAAAAATAAAGATTTCTGATGGGTTGGGGCTGTGGCTCAGCAGAAGCACACTTGCCTGGCAAGTGTGAGGCACTGGGTTTGATTCCCATCACCACATATGAATAAATAAATAAAAGTCTGTTCAATTCTCAGCACCATATATAAATAAATAAATAAAGTCTATCAGCAACTAGAAAATAAATAAATAAATAAGTACATAAAATGAAAATAAAAAATTTTGAATGCAAGAAGTGAAGAGTGATTTATCTCCTAAGATGGAGCTTTCAGAAAAACATCAGCAGATTTTTTGGAAGAAAACTTTAGGTCAGATATGATGTATTAATTTTTCAAAGAAAAAGGATGCACACACACAAACTAAAAACAATTTAACAACTGAGAAGAGAGCACCAGCAATAATTTCCTTTAAAAATTAAGAAAAAATAACAACTTTTTAGCAAAAAAATAAAAGCTGAGTGAGTTAATTACCACTAGATTTCCTTTTTGGAATTGCTACAGGCAGTCTTTCAAGTGGAAACAAAAGAGTGGTATAACAAAAAAAAGCAAATGATCATATAAACATTCTAGGAAAGGAAACTATGCAAATACTGATTCTTTTTATTTATCAGAAAACATTATTATATTTCTCATCACTGACAGCATAAAATATGTTAATTTGAATACAAAACCTATATAAAATTAATTCTCCTTTTTAAAATTTGTTTCTTTTTACATACACATGACCCTAGGATGTATTTTAATATATTATGCACATAAGGAGTGCAAACCATTCCAATTTTTATCCCATTCTTGTGCAGGTATACTGCTCATGTGTTCATATGCACATTCAAAAATCATGTGCAATTCATTCGACTCTTTTTCTTCTTCCCACCCCTCCCTTTATTCCCTTCTGTCCAATTCAGTGAACTCCTATACTTCCCCTCCCTTGTTATGGGTTAGCATCCACATCTCAGAGAGAACATTTGGCCTTTGGTTTTTGTGAAACTGGTTTATATCACTTAGCATGACAGCTTCAGTCCCATCAATTAATAAGCAAATGCCACATGTTCATTCTCCTTGAGACTGAGTAATATTCCATTGTTTATATATACCATACTTTCTTAATCGATTCATCTGTTGAAGAATACCTAGGTTGTTTCAACAATGTGAATTGTTAATATTACTCTATTACACACTTAAAATGGCTAAGATGTTATTTTAGAGGAATTACTATTTGATTTTTTTAAGTATCATTTAAGAAAATTTATTCCTAACTGAAAATTATAGATTTAAAATACCAGCATATTTTAATACAAAACAACTATTTACATATCTAACTTAAGAATGTTCAAATGATATTACAAAATGGGATACTTAATAGAGCTTGGGAATGTAAAATAAAATACGCAATAAGCCTGTCACTCTTATAAGTTGTTTATTTTAAATTATAATTTGAACAAAATTAATCTGTCAGTCTATAATAATGGCTAAGATGGTAAAATCCATTATGTTTTTATTACTTGCAGTAAACATGAGGGAATTAATGTTGCCCCTTAAACAATATGCTTGAAGGACTTATATATAAGATATGGGCACAGAGGAACCTGTGAGAACAGAAGCAGATTGGAGTGAGGCAGCTTCAAGGTGACAAAAATTGAAGAGAATTAATGGTTATCACCAAAGCTAGGAAGAGGAACAGATGGATTTTATCCAGAGTCTCGTAAGGAGCACAGCCTTGCTCAAACCTTGAATTCAGATTCTGACAGCTAGAATTTTGAGAGAATAAATGTCTGTTGTTAGCTACACAGTTTATAGCATTTTGTTATGTAACTTCCAGGAAACTTACATAGCCCCATTCAGGGCTGCTCTGTCACATAACTCTTAACAACACATGGGCAGAAATAATAAATAAACCATAAAGAAATTACAAATTGAAAAAATAATTTTGGATTTTAAAAAAATAACATTTACCTACTATTACTACTACTACTAGAAACACTTTTAGTTATTGCCAAGAGTTACCATGGAATCTGGATAGAATAAGTATGTAATTAGATATTGTGACAATTTTAGCTAGTACACTGTGGATTTAGGTATTTTCATTGTTATTTTGGACTCGTGTGCAAAAATGAAAAGAGCTCAAATATTTGAAAATATATACAGATATGAATTTGAATTCTAATTTTAGTACCTTGCTATTTTTTTAAATATTTATTTTATTAGGTGTAGATGGACACAACACAATGTCTTTATTTTTATGTGGTGCTGAGGATCGAACCCAGGTCCTGCCCATGCTAGGCGAGCGCTCTACCGCTGAGCCACAATCGCAGCCCCAACCTTGCCATTTTGTAACACAACAGGTAGTTTTTAAATTAATTTAGAAATTATAGTTTTCTTTGTTTCTATTAGTTTATGCTGTATTGAGAGAAATACATCCATTTTAGCTTCTGATTTAGAATTTAGTGTAAAAAAATCTGAAAGAACTCCCTAGATACTTCTGTTCTAGAACATCAAAACATTGCTTTATATTGTACATATATATACATATATATATGTATATATATATACACTAAAATATTTACATATATGATTATATGTATTTAATGTGTACATAATTCACAGTGTTCTTTGAAAATTGCATATTATACATTGTAAGCTAACAAACAAGTATTTTTTATTACTTTTCACAAAAATCCACTTTTTCTTATAGATGCACATCTGAAAATAAGATGGAAGTAGGTATAAATATGCATTTTTGTTTTCAAATACCATTTTTAGGGAAAAATATAAACTAGACTGATCTCTTATTAATATTGAATTAGCATAATATTTATAAAAATGTTTTAAGGATTATACAAAGTTTACTAAAGTTTTCACTGTGATGAGACTGGAATAATATTTCTGCAAAATAGTTGAAATTCTAATGTTATATTTATTGTAGGAAAATTATATATTAATCACATTTCTTTTTTTTATTTTATTTTTTTTATTGGTTGTTCACAACATTACAAAGCTCTTGACATATCATATTTTATACATTAGATTGAAGTGGGTTATGAACTCCCAATTTTACCCCAAATGCCGATTGCAGAATCATGTCTGTTACACATCCACAATTTTACATAATGCCCAATTAGTAATTGTTGTATTCTGCTACCTTTCCTATCCCCTACTATCCCCCCTCCCCTCCCCTCCCATCTTATCTCTCTACCCAATCTACTGTAATTCATTTCTCTCCTTGTTTATTTTTCCATTCCCCTCACAACTTCTTATATGTAATTTTGTATAGCAATGAGGGTCTCCCTTCATTTCCATGCAATTTCCCTTTTCTCTCCCTTTCCCTCCCATCTCATGTCTTTGTTTAATGTTAATCTTTTCTTCCTGATCTTCCTCCCTGCTCTGTTCATAGTTGCTCTCATTATATCAAAGAAGACATTTGGTATTTGTTTTTTAGGGATTGACTAGATTCAATAAGCATAATCTGCTCTAGTGCCATCCATCTCCCTGCAAATTCTATGATTTTGCCATTTTTTATTGCTGCATAGTACTCCATTGTGTATAGATGCCACATTTTTTTTTATCCATTCATCTATTGAAGGGCATCTGGGTTGGTTCCACAGTCTAGCTATTGTGAATTGTGCTGCTATGAACATCAATGTGGCAGCATCCCTGTAGCATGCTCTTCTAAGGTCTTTAGGGAATAGTCCAAGAAGGGCAATAGCAGGGTCAAATGATGGTTCCATTCCCAGCTTTCCCAGTAATCTCCAAACTGCTTTGCCCTCTATCACCACTTCTATTCAATATAGTTCTCAAAACACTGGCCAGAGCAATTAGACAGACAAAAAAAAATTAAAGGCATAAAAATAGGAAAAGAAGAACTTAAACTATCACTATTTGCAGATGACATGATTCTATACCTAGAAGACCCAAAAGGGTCTACAAAGAAACTACTAGAACTAATAAATGAATTTATCAAAGTGGCAGGATATAAAATCAACATGCATAAATCAAAGGCATTTGTGTATATCAGTGACAAAACTTTTGAAATGGAAATGAGGAAAAACACTCCATTCACAATATCCTCAAAAAAAAAATAAAATCCTTGGGAATCAGCCTAACAAAAAAGGTGAAAGATTTATACAATGAAAACTACAGAACCCTAAAGAGAAGTAGAAGAAGATCTCAGAAGATGGAAAAATGTACCCTATTAATCACATTTCTAATGATGGCTGATAAAAAACTACATAAAAATTACTGTCATCCTTAATTAAATGTGCATTCAACTTGAACTTTATTGAGATGCTTATGCAGTTCTACTAAAGAAACAGGTGATAATGTCATGAAGAAGAATTTACCTACAGCTTGTTCTTCTGCTGCAAGGTGCTTAATGTCATGCCTGTAAGAACTTGAACACCAATGTGTTCTACTGTTTAACTTACAATGCGTGTACTCATCCATAAGATGTCACACGTTTTTTTCTGTAACTTCTGGCAAGATTTTTAGAAATGAAGTTAATAGTATAAAAATTGCAAGTTCTACAATTAATTTATTAGATTTATTTTCAAAAAATTAGAAATTTTCTAGTTATCCTTTTTTATTCTCATATAATAGACCTGCTACCTTGTGTCCACACTATAATGCTTTACTATAGTATAATGCTACAGTTAAATATTTTGTAGAACTACTCCTTTTTATTTTCAAGGTATCTCTATTATGAATAGTTATATTTGATGCACACTTATGCATCCTATACAAATGTTTTTGTTAAATTTAAATTATTTAAGTATTATCCTTTATAGCTTAAATTTATAACTTATTTTTTAATTAAAAATATCCTGAGTGTTTTTTTTTTCTCAAAAACAATAACAGTGCTATTTATTTCAGTGAAGTGTTGTAACATTTTTTCAAATACCTTAGATCACTTTTTCAAATTATTCTCAGAAATACTGATAACGATATTTTTTTAAAAATTTATTTTTACCTTATATCTGACTGCTGATACTGAGGATTTTTAGTATACTATTCCCTTAACAAAGATATGCAACATGAATTTCTTTTATTTTTAGTATTTATTTTCAGTGCATAAAAGCATATTAAGTTCTAAGTTGCAAGAAGGAGAAAATAAACTGACAGATTCTTCATTAAGTCTCAATAACAAAGAGAAGATGATGCCACTAAAACATGATTCATCTTACTTCTGCCAGTCTCTTCAGCAGTTAAAATTGGGAAAACAATCACCCATATTGAAGAATCACTGGAAGGACTAAATTAGAGAACTATATGTTTAGCTTATCAACTAACAAAAAGAATTCATTATCATTATATTTATGTTAGTTTCTTTTTTGTTTGTATTTTTATTCCAAAGGTACATCTGAAGTAATGTGACAAGAGTGAATATTTTTAGAAAGAAATTTCTGATGTAAGTAAAAATAATAGGAAAAGCTACAGAAGAGGGGTGTCATGAAGACAATTGGGAGAGGAGCTCTTAGTAATAACATTTCAAATAGCTGCAGTTGAATGTGTTCTGAGAATGTCACCCAACAGTGACATTCACAACAGTGTATGAACAATGCATAAAATTTTTCAAACATCTTTGTGGAAAAGGAACCATTCGTCACCAACTGATTTATGACAAAGCAAACCCAGAAAGATTAGCTGTCACAATTTAGATCACAGAGAATTAATGATACTGTCAGGGATTAAATCTCTCTGATACTTCAGGACTGTTGTGATATGATGACAAAGGACCACAAGATAGATGACAGTGGCAAGAGTCGCTGCTATTTTTGTTGGGCACTGACTACATGGCAGCTTGTCTCCACATCATTTATTTAAAACTAATGGAAATTATAAACAAGCTTCTATATTTATTACTACCTTTTAGATTGAGAAATAGGAACAGAAAAAAAAAGTAAATTGCCTCAGTTCCCAAATAGCAAATGGTTCAAATCTTGATGACTTGTCATGACAGAACACCCATCTTGGAGTCCTTTGTAGAGGACAAGGTGACTTTTTCCTCCATTGTCATATTAAAAGAAATAATATCAAATTGCATTTTCAATCTCCAAACATGTTAATAAATAAATGGATAAACATATAGATAGACTCATATCAATCAGAGAAAGAGAGAGAAAAATAAACATTTTCCAAAGTCCTTGTTATTATTTTCATAGTTCATTATTTGCCACTCACACCCCAGCTTCAGTAAGCCTCCAGATTAGGATTCTTAAGCCATATTTATGATTAAATGTTTTATATCATCAAAGAATGGTGGCCAAATCATGCCCATTATACACTAGATATAACTAGTTGACAACTAGTTATTAACAAAAAGAAATATAAATAACTAAAGTAATATACCAATTTTTCAGTAATTTAAAATTATCAAAATCAATCCCATAAGTCATAAATATTATGATTAGGACAAAATAACCTTATCATTTTTGTTTGTTCAATCTAAATAAAAAAACAACCTTTAATGTGTTATCTTATACAATACACATTCATTTAATGAAATTGTTATCAACTAATTGGTTCTTTTTTTCATTTATTTTTATTGATTTATTTTCTAACACTGGAGATTGAACCCAGGGATGCACTACCACTGAGCAAGATCCCCAACATTTTATTTCAGTGAAGCAGATGAAACCATTTTTGAGAAAGGATCTCACAGAGTTGCCAAGGCTGCCCTTGAACTTGCAATCCTTCTGTTTAATTGTCATTATGTCCTATATTTTCAAATTAATGTTATTCTCTGGTAAGTATATAACTCTGTATTACAACAAGTTCTGTGATTAAGACCTTTAAAATTTTCAACATTGAAATATAGAGACATTACCTCCCATTACATGTATTCTAATAAAATTTTTTTAAAAATTGCAACAATGGAAAAAAACATACAAAGAGTTGAAAACATTTATCTCAAACTTTAAAGATCATGTAACATACTGGAGAATACATTATAAATTTTCTAAACAATTTATTTAGGTAGCTATAGTATATGAGAAAAGGAGGTGGTAATAGTTTATACTTTGCAAAGAGTAAAAAAACTAAGATAAAACTAATAAAAGAAAAACAAAATGGAAACATAGCTGCTATTTTGGACTTCCCAAATGCATTTAATATTGATGATCTTCCCAATAATTGGTCTCACTGTGTACTGATATTATCTGATCAATATCTAATATTAAAAGATCAATTACAAAATAAAGAATGTACCAGCAGATAATACTTTTTCAATTTTCATTTTTCTGTTTATTATCGGATATTTCATTTTTCTGTTTATAAACTATTTATATCAGATACTTCATTCTTAAGTTCAAATTTTATAGCAAAATCAAGAAATATGTAATGGAGGGGTAAGACAAGATAATACAAATGGAAGAAATGATTTACAGTAGAAGGGGTAGAGAGAGAAAAGGGGAGGGGAGGGGAGGGGAGGGGGGATAGTAGAAAATAGGACTAACAGCAGAATACATCAGACACTAGAAAGGCAATATGTGAATCAATGGAAGGGTAACTGATGTGATACAGCAATCTGTATACGGGGTAAAGTTGGGAGTTCATAACCCGCTTGAATCAAACTGTGAAATATGATGTATTAAGAACTGTGTAAGGTTTTGAACGACCAACAATAAAAAAAAAAAAAAAAAAAAAAGAAAAAAAAAAAAAAAAAAAAAAAAAAATTATACCAGAGTTTCCATACAAATACAAATATATTTACCTAATATAGAAAGTCTTTCTGTCCTTCTCTCTCCCCTCTCTCTCTCTCTCTCTCCACACACACACACACACACACACACACACAGTCATACACGTTTATGCACACAAACATACACACACACAGAGAAATATTCAGAAAATTCTGCTTTAGCTGGAAAACATTATTAATAAGAAATAAAGGGTTTTGTATAAGATGTATTAAATAATATAATTTGTGTTAGGAAACAAAGGGAAAAATGCCAAGATATGATAATTTAAAAATTTGATGCTCAATGGTGAACATAGATTATTATTATATGTTTAATGGAATTGTCTTACTTCTCTTCATTTTGTTATCACCTTTGTAGAATATTTTTGTTTATGTGGTTCATAAATATATAACTTTAAAAAAAAGTGTTGATGAAATAAAAATAGATTATGCAAGCAGGAAAAATCAAAAGGACAGAGTGCCTGGGATCCCAATTGCCAACTGTGGGACCCCGGAGATCCAGGCCGACTGATTCGGGCGGTCTGCCCCGCGGCTCCAGAAGGTGTGGTGCCCCTTGGAAGTCATTAATTAGCAAGCAGGGAGAGACGTGGCTGTGATCAGTTGGAATCCTGCCAGCCAAGCCCGCACTGACCCCCGGGCTGAGTACGGGATTTTAGACGGGGAAGGAAGCGGTACAGTCCCATCCCCCACAGGGGACACTCCACCAAGGCAATCAGCAGCCAGCATCTTGAAAAGCTGAAGTATCCACCGCCACTCTACGACAGATTGCAAACAACAAAACAGGTGTGTGGCACTCAGTCCATCCCCCCATACATCGGGAACTCACATAAAATCTCTCCTAGGCTTTCCGGGGAAGGGAGCATCAGAGTGAGCCTGCATAAAGACTAGGGGGAAACTAGAGGCACCTGACCTGCAACCCCCCTCCCCATTGGCAGCCAAAACAAAACCTGTCTAGCTAGCGCTGGAGGAGGGGCAAGCAGGAAAAATCAAAAGGACAGAGTGCCTGGGATCCCAATTGCCAACTATGGGACCCCGGAGATCCAGGCCACTAATTCGAGCGGCCTGCCCTGTGGCTACAGAAGGTGTGAGAGGGAGTATCAAAGTGAGCCTGCATAAAGGAAGGAAGCGGTACAGTTATATCACTTACAATGGAAACAAAACAATAGAGTGCCGGGGTTCCCAATAGTCACCCTCCACACCCAACAAACGGCAGGCCCAGAGTACAGTTTGAACTGCCGAGAACCATCACTCAGGGAAAATCTGGTCTAGCAGGAGAAACCAAGACTAGCAGGAGAAACCAGGAGGCTAGAGGCAAGGCCCTTGAGACTGGGCAGCGGGAAACCGCAGGCCCGCCGGGGACAGTTCACCCACTGCCTGCATAGCTGGGCGGTAGGAGAACACCCGCCCGCAGGCGACCGATCACCCGCCCGCGGCCTGTGATACTGGGCGGCTGGAGACCGCCCGCCTGCCGCAACCGGGAGCTGAAACCAAACAGAGACAGTCCAGTCACACCCCCTCATCAGGACACCCCGGCAAGGAACTGGGGCCTGTCATAGCAAAGTAGTGTCCTCACTGGAGCTCGGATGTCAGAACTTTCTTCACAGCAGAATCCACATTAGCAGGCATAGTTTAACAACACAAAGGAGAGACTTCAGAGTAATACAGAACCAAAACAAATCTATAGAAGAGAGCAGAAACACGACAATCAAATAGAGCTGGAAAGCAAAGGGGACAACACTAGAAAACAAGGGAAAAAAGGAGTACAAACAATGCAAGACAACTTAATTCTACAAGAGGACATAGAAACATCAGAAGCAGGGATAGGGAAAGAACTCAAGGCATACCTAACTCGAATGGAAAGGAATATTAGAGAAGACATGTGACAGCAAGTCCAAGCAATAAAAATATATTTTGAAAATGAATTAAACAAACAAATTCAAATGACAAAGAATGAGCTCTACCAGGAGATAGAGATCTTAAAAAAAAACCAAACAATAATCCTAGAATTGCAGGAAACTATAAACCAAATTAAAAACTCAAACGAGAATATTACAAATAGACTTGATCAAGTAGAAGTCAGAACATCAAATAATGAAGACAAGGTTTATCAACTTGAAAAGAGTATAGTCAACACAGAAAAGATGCTTAAATCCCATGAGCAATCTATTCAAGAGATATGGGATGTCATTAAAAAACCAAATTTGAGAGTCATCGGGATAGAAGAAGGCACAGAGATTCAAACCAAAGGAATGGACAGCATATTAAATGAAATAATTGTAGAAAACTTCCCAGAGATGAAAGATGGAATGGATTGCCAAATCCTGGAAGCCTACAGGACCCCAAACATTCAAAACTATAATAGACCAACTCCAAGACACATAATTATGAAGATAGCCAACATACAGGACAAGGAAAGAATATTAAAAGCTACGAGAGAAAAGAGGCAGATTACATTCAGGGGTAAACCAGTTAGGTTAATGACTGATTTTTCAGCACAGAATTTGAAAGCGAGAAGATCCTTGAACAATGTATTTCAAATGCTGAAAAATAATGGATTTCAACCAAGAATACTGTATCCAGCAAAACTGAGCTTCAGATTTGACAATGAAATTAAAATCTTTCACGATAAACAAAAGCTAAAAGAATTCGCAGCAAGAAAACCAGCACTGCAAAGCATTCTGAGCAAAATACTACAAGAAGAGGAATTGAAAAATAGTGCCCAAAACTAACAACAAGAGGTATCTCAGTGAAGGAGGAGGAAAATAACCAAAAAGTAAAACTAGCCAAACTAAAATAAATAAATAAAGAAGCATGACTGGAAGTACAAATCATATCTCAATTGTAACCTTAAATGTTAATGGCCTAAACTCACCAATCAAGAGACATAGGCTAGTAACCTGGATCAAAAAAACAAATCCAACAATATGCTGCCTTCAGGAGACTCACATGGTAGGAAAAGACATACACAGGCTGAAGGTAAAAGGTTGGGAAAAATCATACCACTCACATGGCCCTTGGAAGCAAGCAGGATTGGCCATACTCATATCAAATAAAATCAACTTCAAACCTAAGTTAATTAAGAAGGATAAAGAAGGACACTATATACTGTTAAAAGAGACCATCCACCAACAAGAAATAACAATTATCAATTTGTATGCACCAAACAATGAAGCTGCAATGTACATAAAACAAACGCTCCTCAAGTTCAAGAGTCAAATAGACCATAACACAATAATTATGGGTGACTTCAACACACCGCTCTCGCAATTAGACAGATCCTCTAGACAAAAACTGAATAAAGAAACTATAGAACTCAACAGCACAATCAATAACCTAGACCTAACCGATATATATAGAATATACCAACCATCATCAAGTGGATACACGTTCTTCTCAGCAGCACATGGATCCTACTCAAACATAGACCATATATTATGCCATAAGGCAACTCTTAGTAAATATAAAGGCGTGGAGATAATACCATGCACCATATCTGACCATAATGGAATGAAATTAGAAATCAATGATTAAAAAAAGGAAGGAAAAATCCTACACCACATGGAAAATTAACAATATGTTATTGAATGATCAATGGGTTACAGAAGACATAAAGGAAGAGATAAAAAAATTCTTAGAGTCAAATGATAATACAGACACAACATACCGGAATCTATGGGACACAATGAAAGCAGTTTTAAGAGTGAAATTCATTTCCTGGAGTTCTTTCATCAAAAAAATAAAAAAAAAAAACAAATAAATGAACTCACACTACACCTCAAAATCCTAGAAAAGGAAGAACAAAACAACAGCGAATGTAGTAGAAGACAAGAAATAATTAAAATTAGAGAAGAAATAAACGAAATTGAAACAAAAAAAACATTGAAAAAATTGATAAAACTAAAAGTTGGTTCTTTGAAAAAATAAATAAGATAGACAAGCCCTTAGCCATGCTAATGAAAAGAAGAAAAGAGAGAACTCAAATTACTAATATATGGGATGAAAAAGGCAATATCACAACAGTCACTACAGAAATACAGAAGATAATTACAAAGTATTTTGAAACCCTATATTCTAATAAAATAGAAGATAGCGAAGATATCGATAAATTTCTTAAGGCATATGATTTGCCCAGATTGAGACAGGAAGACACACACAATTTAAACAGACCAATAACAAAGGAAGAAATAGAAGAAGCCATCAAAAGACTATCAACCAAGAAAAGCCCTGGACCGGATGGGTAGACAGCGGAGTTCTACAAAACCTTCAAAGAAGAATTAATACCAATACTTTTCAAGCTATTTCAAGAAATAGAAAAAGAAGGAGCTCTTCCAAATTCATTCTATGAGGCCAACATCACTCTGATCCCAAAACCAGACAAAGACACTTCAAAGAAAGAAAACTACAGACCAATATCTCTAATGAACTTGGATGCAAAAATTCTCAATAAAATTCTGGCGAATCGAATACAAAAACATATCAGAAAACTTGTGCACCATGTTCAAGTAGGATTCATCCCTGGGATGCAAGGCTGGTTCAATATACGGAAATCAATAAATGCTATTTACCACATCAATAGGCTTAAAGACAAGAACCATATGATCATCTCGATAGATGCAGAAAAAGCATTTGACAAAGTACAGCATCCCTTTGTCTTCAAAACACTAGAAATCTAGGGATAACAGGAAGTTACCTCAACATTGTAAAAGCTATACATGCTAAACCTCGGGCTAGCATCATCCTAAATGGAGAAAAACTGAAGGAATTTCCTCTAAAATCCGGAACAAGACAGGGATGCCCTCTATGACCACTTCTATTCAATTTAGTTCAGGAAGTACTAGCCAGAGCAATTAGACAGACAAAAGAAATTAAAGGCATAAAAATAGGAAAAGAAGAAATTAAATTATCGCTATTTGTGGATGACATGATAATATACTTAACAGACCCAAAAGGAACTACAAAGAAGCTGCTAGAGTTAATAAATGAATTCAGCAAAGTGGCAGGATATAAAATCAACACGCATAAATCAAAGGCATTCCTGTATATCAGCAACAAAACCTCTGAAATGGAAATAAGGAAAACCACTCCATTCACAATATCCTCAAAGAAAATAAGATACATGGGAATCAACCTAACAAAAGAGGTGAAAGATTTATACAATGAAAACTACAGAACCCTAAAGAGAGAGATAGAAGATCTCAGAAGATAGAAAAATGTACCCTGTTCATGGATAGGCAGAACTAACATCATCAAAATGGCAATATTACCCAAAGTTCTCTACAGGTTTAATGCGATGCCAATCAGAATCCCAAAGGCATTTCTTGTAGAAATAGATAAAGCAATCATGAAATTCATATGGAAAAACAAAAGACCCAGAATAGCAAAAGCAATTCTAAGTAGGAAGTGTGAATCTGGAGGTATAGCGATAGCAGAGCTCAAACTCTACTACAAAGCAATAGTAACAAAAACAGCATGGTACTGGTACCAAAACAGGCAGGTGGACCAATGGTACAGAATAGAGGACACAGAGACTAATCCACAAAGTTACAACTATCTTATATTTGATAATGGGGCTAAAAACATGCAATGGAGGAAGGATAGCATCTTCAACAAATGGTGCTGGGAAAATTGGAAATCCATATGGAACAAACTGAAATTGAATCCCTTTCTCTCGCCAGCCACAAAAGTTAACTCAAAATGGATCAAGGAGCTAGATATAAAATCAGAGACACTGTGTCTGATAGAAAGAAAAGTTGGCTACAATCTACATATTGTGGGGTCAGGCTCCAAATTCCTTAATAGGACGCCCGTAGCCCAAGAGTTAATAATAAGAATAAACAAATGGGACCCACTTAAACTAAAAAGTTTTTTTCTCAGCAAGAGAAACAGTAAAAGAGGTAAATAGAGAGCCTACATCCTGGGAATAAATTTTTACCCCTCACACCTCAGATAGAGCCCTAATATCCAGAATGTACCAAGAACTCAAAAAATTAAACAATAAGATAACAAATAATCCAATCAACAAATGGGCCAAGGACCTGAACAGACACTTCTCAGAGGAGGACATACAATCAATCCACAAGTACATGAGAAAATGCTCACCATCTCTAGCAATCAGAGAATTGCAAATCAAAACCACCCTAAGATACCATTTCACTCCAGTAAGATTGGCAGCCATTATGAAGTCAAACAACAATAAGTGTTGGCGAGGATGTGGGGAAAAGGGCACACTTGTACACTGCTGGTGGGACTGCAAAATGGTGAGGCCAATTTGGAAAGCAGTATGGAGATTCCTGGGAAAGCTGGGAATGGATCCACCATTTGACCCATCTATTGCCCTTCTCGGACTATTCCCTGAGGACCTTAAAAGAGTGCACTATAGGGATACGGCCACATCAATGATTATAGCAGCAGAATTCACAATAGCTAGACTGTGGAACCAACCTAGATGCCCTTCAATAGACGAGTGGATAAAAAAATTGTGGCAGCTATACACAATGGAGTATTATGCAGCACTACGAAATGACAAAATCATAGAATTTGCAGGGAAATGGATGGCATTAGAGCAGATTATGCTAAGTGAAGCTAGCCAAGCCCTAAAAAAACAAATGTCAAATGTCTTCTTTGATATAAAGAGAGCCACTAAGAATAGAACAGGAAGGAAGAGCATGAAGAAAGACTAACAGTAAACTAAGACGAATGGGGGAAGAGAAAGGGAGAGAGAAGGGAAAGCATATGGAAATCGTAGGAGACCTTCAGTGATACACAAAATTATAAGAGGTAATGAGGGGCAAGGGGGAGGGGGGGAAAAGGGAGAGAATTGAACAACAGCAGAGGAGGTAGAGAGGGAAGATGGGAGGGGAGGGGAGGGGAGGGGGGATAGTAGGGGATAGGAAAGGTAGCAGAATTCAACAGTCACTAATATGCCATTATGTAAAAATGTGAATATGTAACAGAAGTGAGTCTGCAATTTGTATTTGGGGAGTTCAAAACCCAATTGAGTCAAACGTATGAAAGATGATATATCATGAGCTCTGTAATGTTTTGAACAATCAATAAAAAAATGAAAATTAAAAAAATAGATTATGCATGTCAAAATATTTTACATATTAAATGTAAATCTTGAGGAGTCTGTGATGCAAGTTAAGCAGAATACCTCAATAAATTAATACATTATGACTACTAGAAATCCTTACAATTCCAGCAAAAAAGAAAAGATTAACAAAAAGAATTTTATTTAAATAATGCAGCAATCGTGATGTGTGACATTTCTTAACTTTAGCACCAAATAAAAGCCAAATATTTTTAGACCTTACATGGATATATATACTGCCTAGATAATAATGCATGTGCTCATTTTCTTGCTGACTAGGTTGATTATTTGTCTTAAGTGCTAGAAAAATAGACATTTTAATTATGAGTAAATCTTAATTTATATCATCATTATTGATATTATTTTTGAATAATCTCAAATTATTCTTTATTCATGACTCATGTGGCCATTTTATTTATTCTTGCATCTCAATACATAAATTCAATGGTATCTATGAAATTCTCCATTTTTATAATATAGTCTGTGGCTGGGGATATAGCTCAGTTGGTAGGGTGCTTTCCTCACATGCACAGGGCCCTAGATTCAATCCCTTGGGATACAAAGGTAAAATTGAGGTACTATTACCAAATATGGTAAAGTAAAAATGACAAATCAATTTTATAATAACACAGTAAACACTTAAAATTAAGTAAACTACTGGGAGGGTTATTTGGCATCCCAGGTATTTTCCTGGTCTCATGCTGATTGGTGGTTACTAGGGAATTGCTATGAGTCCCCACCTAGCCTGACTGAGTCAGAAACACCTAGCACAGCAGATCTCTCCTGTTATTTGTAGCTAAACAACTTAGCAGGGTGGTTTGGGCCTAGGAGTACTCTGTGTGTCTTTCCAATGACAAAGGTCGTGCCCTCTTCTTTGGACAGGCTTTGTTCTGAGATAGAGGCTGGCTTTTCAAATGCAGGCATAAATCTTTAGTATAAAGCAATATTAGTGAATGTGACAGTACTTGAAACATTATATTATTTATGATAAATAGACTCAAATTTTATCTCTGTTCACTGTGAGTCAGTCTAATCTGAATAACACGGGGTGTGGGAAGGGAGTTGGGTTTGCATTGTGTTCTGTCCTTTACAGAACAGTTCACAGACATGATCCTATTTGCTCTTCAGGCTACCTTAAAACCCATTTCATAGAAATGTATTTGTTTTTTGGTGGGGACACAATGATAAATGGACAAGGTTTTCAACATATAAACATCTAAGCTCTTAATGGGATCTTCAGTTTTAAGAAAAGCCATTTTGCTAATATGATAGTTCTTCAAATTTATTCTCTAGGCTTAAAAATGTTCAAATAGGGGCTGGGGTTGTGGCTCAGTGGTAGATGGTTACCTAGCATGGGTGAGGCACTGGGTTCAATTCTTAGCACCACATAAAAATAAATAAATAAAAATAAAGGCATTGTGTCCACTACAACTGAAAAAAATATTTTAAAAAATGTTCAAATAATGAAATAGTAGCATTGCTATGTTACCATTATTAGACTACTACTTGCTATTATAGCTGCACTAAATGAGCTTGTAAGGTCAGGCACTGGTGACCAAAAGGAAGCAGATTAAAAGCAGCTGAACAAGGCTTTATTGAGATTCACTCCCAGGCAAGACCCTCCAGTCCAACAGAACAGATCTGGGGAAATCGTGCCCAGCCTCAGCCAAATTGGAATTTTATTGGGCTGAGGGCAGGAAGGGAGGGCTTGGGACAGGAAAGGGAGGTTTTTAGAGTCCCTTATCCTCCTGGGGTTGGTTGGGGGAATCTTGCTGAGATCCGTATCCTTCCAGAATTGGTCAGAAGACCCTGCTGATTGACAGGTGGTTATGGGGCGCCTGATTGGTTGCTCTTTCATGCACGGAGTTGCCTAGTGCTTTGTTCCCTTAGCCACCTCAAACCAACCTAACAGAGCTCAGTAATCATATTTCAGGTTTGATTAAGGATTTCTACTACTCCTTGAATCCACGCTTTAAATGGAATGGCTTTTCTAACTCAAAGACAAGTAAAAATTTAATGTCATCTTTCCTATGAAAGCTTGCCTGAAATAGTGAGTTGAAAAGGATTTTGATTTTGGGAAGAGTGTAGTTCAGCCATATTATTCTTCATTTCTTGGACTTTGTGACTTTTGGGGGAAGTTATGGTGGAGTTGAGATTTTAACATTGGCTTGAAGAAAGTCTTTTGTGGGTACTTGTTTCAGTCAATTTTTCACTGCTGTGACCAAATGATCTGACAAGAATAATTTCAGAGGAGGAAAAGTTTATTTGTCAATAATGGTTTTGGAGGTCTCAGTCAAAGGCTGATTCCATTGCTCAGGGCCCAAGGTGAAGCAGGACATCATGGAGAAAGGATATGGTGGAGGGATACAGCTCAAGAAGCAAAGGGAGACATAAACTCATATCACAAATTATAAACCCAAAGGCAATGACCCACCTCTTTCAGCCACACCATACCTGCCCCACTGTTACCATCCAATTAATCCCTATCAGAAGATTAATGCACTGAATAGGTTATAACCCAATCATAACCTCTCATAACCCAATCATTTCAACTCTAAACTTACTTGCATTGTCATGCATTTGAGCTTTCAGGGTCACCTCATATCTAAACCATAATAGTGCTGTAATTTTGGATGTTAAGTGTCCCACAAAGGTTTGTGTGTTAAGGCTTGGTTTTCAGCCTGTGGGATAGTGCTGGAAACCTCAGGAGATGGAGCCTTGTGATAAGTTTTTAGGTGTTGGGGACATGCTCTTGAAGGGGATCCTGGGACTATAGTTGGCTCTTTTTTCTTTTTCTCCTGCACCTGCTCACGAAGTGAACCAATTTCTTCTGCCACATACTCCTTCCATGATGTACTGCCTACCCATGGTCCAAAAGCCACAGTGCCAACTGATCATGGACTAAAACCTCTGAAACTGGGAGCAAAATAAATCTTATCCATTCATGAGTTGATTATCTCATATATTTACTATAATAATGAAAAGCTAATACAATGGCTAAAAGAAAAAAGAAAAAACAGTTGAAAAAAAATCTTTAGACCTTCAATTTGTTAGAATCTATGACAAGGAGATCTACCTCCATACTCTAGCACATGCCTGTGGAATTCCACAGATGTGGATTCACCAAGAAGGAAACCTATCTCATAAAGTAAATTTGAATTTTGTGTTCATCCATATGAATTTGGAAAATATACTTTATTGAGTGGTAGGCCTTTTGATTTGCATGTTATTTAATGTGTTCATTGCAATTGTTTTAGCTACCTCTAAAAGGTAGGATAAAAGGAAAGGTATCTTCTCCCAGAGAAAAAAGGGTGAGAAGCATGATACTGAGTAATTTTTTCTCCTCATCTTAAATGAGGCCATGATGTCATGTTGATTGATTTGTTACAAATCTCTTCTATCTGACCTGAAAAAATCAGAAATGAATTTTGCTGACTCTCCTTATTGATTCTCGAAGAGGAGCAGCCTCAAATCTCTGCAACTCTTTCTTATCCTTATTTCTGCCCTCTCTAAACAGATGACTCCTAAAAGTTCTAGGAAAATGCAGGGGGTGGGGTCAAGAGGTCAAGGAATTTTAGGCTAGTTCTGTTGTAGGGGACAGACAAGGCAGGATACCTAAGACAGCAAGAAATAGTTTTATTTGGCTGCAACCAGATTCAGAGGGTAAAGCTTTCGCTGTAATCAATTAATCCCCCTAAGAGTTCCAGCAGTTTCAGAACTTTATACCCAGTGTGTAAGGGGAGGGGCTCAGAAGTTCAGAAAAGTAGCTTTTTCTTTCATTGTTCTGGGCAAATTAACCTTTAAGGACTGTGCCTGAGAAGGGGACAGCATCTTCTCCCCTTTCTTCCTTCCCCCTGCCAGCTGTTACCCTGGAGCCCAAGTAACATCTTCTTTTCTCTTTGAAATGTAAACATCTCTGTGAAGCTCAGGCCAAAGGCCAGAGGCCCACTTAAAAGAATCTGTTAATCTGTTTTTCTTATCACACTCTGCATTTGCAGACAACTTTCCTTGAAAACCTTTACAAATGGATACACACACACACACACACACACACACACACACACACACACATACAAACACACTAGATAGTTCATAAATGTTTGTGAAAAACTAGTAAACTAGTGTTTAGCACCTAGAGTGCTGATCTCTTTCAGGCCTGTGGCCAAATTTAAATATTGTAACAGGAAATAGGAGGCTTAATTACATTGAACTCTTTTGTTGTTGTTGTTGTTGTTGTTTTTGGGGGAGGTACTGAGGATTGAACTCAGGGGCACGACCACTGAGCCACATCCCTAGCTCTCTTTTGTTTTCACAGTATAGACCACATGATCCCAATTTTAGTGGCTAGGATATATCTGGATGAAACTCTCCAGGAACTAGTAAGTGCGTTTTGCTTCTCAGAGCCATCAGCTGTTTTGCTGCTCTTTTTTTTTTAATTGATTTTATTATTTTTTAAATGCACGACAATAGTGGAATGCATTACAATCATTATTACACATATAGAGCACAATTTTTTTGTATCTCTGTATATAAAGTATGTTTACATCAATTTATGCCATTATACATGTACTTTTTTGCATTACAATTCTCAATACACATATATAACCACAATTTTTCATATCTCTGTTTATGTATAAGGCATGTTGACACCCAATTCAAGTCTTCATACACGGACTTTGTATTTTGCTGCTCTTGTGATTGCCACTTGCTTACTGGAACTGACTGGTGCCCAACACAGTCCCCAGCTCTCTCCTGAATCCTAAGAAATAATTCACCATAGCCTTCTGACTTGGCTTCACCACCGTAGGTATTCTATTGTGCATGATGGAACCATTGTCAGAGAGGAATAAGGGAGGCACTGCTCAGCAAAGACCGACTTTCGTGGTGAAATGAGCCAATATTGCTTAGTCCTTAGCAGTTACAGATTGCTTCTCATCTATTGTCTTGAAAATTTCATCTGTACATCAATGCTATGAAATATATCCAGCAAGTATTTTTATTCCTCTTTATCCAAAGTTTAAGAATACTGTCGGAGAATGTTCTTACACTCTTTCATATTTTCCTTCTTATGAAATGTATATGTCCAGTGTTTTGTTTCTGTGCAGGTACCAGGGATTGAACCCAGGGGTACTTGACCACTGAGCCACATCCCCAGCCCTATTTTGTAGTTTATTTAGAGATAGGGTCTCACTGAGTTGCTTAGTACCTTACTTTTTGCGGAGGCTGGCTTTGAACTCATGATCCTCCTGCCTCAGCCTCCTGAGCTCTGAGATTACAGGTGTGCACTACCTGCCTGGCTTTATATGTCCAGTTTTTAAATGAAATAGTTTGGTAACTAGTTCCAAGCAAAATGGCAAAGCTTCACCTCTTAAACCCCAGTTCCTCAGGGGATACTTTGGGAGGTCCATTGCATGTATTTAGGGTATTCTTTACCCCAATTGCATTCAAATTGCATGTATTTGGCTTGAATGCTTTGTGTTTTGAACCAGTTTCTTACAATAAGCTTTTGTGTTGCCCACTTGGGATAAAGAAACTACTTCATGAGTAAACCATATTAAATGGGCACAGTATTTTTAAAAAAATCAACATTAACAGTGATCTTATTATAATCTTGAAGCGAGCAAGGTGATTTCTGATCACCTTGCTCTGGCAAAGGGTCTTGAAAAAAATTGTTGCAGAATCACTTGTTTATGATTTTTCTTTTATATCTTCTTAAGCTTCTGAAGCCAGATTTAAAGTTAGGTAGTCAGTGTAGTTAGGTAAATCGGGTCTAACATCGAGTGAAATCTAAAATGGAGGCCATGCTGGGAATGACTCAGGGAAAACAGGACAACTCATGGAATGTTAATGAAGTTCCGAAAAGGCCCTAGGCCAAAGTCCACCTGGAAGAAGTGTTAATGAACAGCCCCCAACAGATTTGGAGATAGCCCATTCTAGAGAAGTGATAAGCCCATCCCAAAAGTCCTTCCTGCCCTTTTGACCCACCGGTGTCCCACCCCTCGGGCCCTCCAACCTACATTCCATCACCAAACCTATAAAAAGGGGAACACATTGCCCGCTAACTGGATTCCACCTTCTGGGTCCCCTTCTTCCTCCAGGAGAAGTCTTTTCTTCTGTCCTTTAATAAATTTCTAATCTCTACTCTGACCTTGCCTCGGCGTGCTTCTTTGGTGTTATTCTTCAACATCAGGGAAGCAAGGACTCGTCACCGGTCAACAGTGGTAACACTTCTACCCCAAAGAGTAGGCACTTTGTAAATATTTGTTGAATGAATATGTGAGTGAATTGCGGGAGATCCAGAAAGAGTCCTCTCCTTGTCTTGGGTGTTGAAGATTAAACACCTGAGAAACACCTAGACAAGCATAGAAAGCAAGTTTTATTTAAGAAAGGAACAGAGATGGAGAAGTGGGGCCCAGAGCTAGATGCCTACAGGAGTGGGTGTGTCTTGCTCTTTTATAGACCTCAGAACCTCCCACCTTCCCTTTCTTCTCTGGTATGTGCCTGAGGGCAGTAAGGAGGGGAGGTGGATAATCAATTGTGTTAGGAAAGGAGGTTTTAGCAACCTGTTGAGCTGGGAAATGTGATCTCTGAGGTTAGCTGTTAGTAACCCAGTGATAAACAACCATCCTCATTCCTCATTCATTCCTTAACTTCACTGACTGCCAGACCTTCCAATCCCCTGCCTCAGTTTGTTGAGCAATGTGACATTTCCTGTCCCCTTGGGCTAGGCAGGGCTGCAGGCAGAATGTTTTTGGGCAAAGAAAACCTGTGGGGAGTTTGTAAGGTGGGCTCGTTTTACAGAATTATTCTCTTAACCTTGTGTTCCCACCATCCTCATCTATTTATCCCCTTACAGTTACAGATTGATTGATAGGCCACATTTGAAACTGAAAACCATGTATCCTGTATATTAGCCAAACTGTCCACAAACCAATTCCTAGATATCTTTCTCTTCAGAATTTAAGTTTTCTAAGAACACGGACTGTGTTGTTCATCTCTGTACCTCACACTCATTTTTAAAAAGCGAAGTATCACATATATTGGTTTCTCAATCTTTTTTGTTGAAAGAATTTTAAGTTTATAGGGAATTAACTCATCTTTCTATATTGTGATACCTAAAGTTAAAATTCTCATCCTTCATAAAAAGTTTTCAATAAAGATACTGACAAATAGGAAAAACTTTGAGATTTGGTTTTCACTGAAATTTTAAAATCCCTGATAGAAATATCAATAAATAGTAATGGGACAAGACCTTGGGAGAACTAAATTTTTTAAGACATAGAGCAGACAAATCTGTCTCCCTTAAATGGGGACCAACAGAATCACTGTAAGGACCATGGATATTTAGTCTAAAAACTTGGGAAGATATAGCAGTATTTTTCTTCCAAAAGGAGAAAAATGTTAATTTTTAAAAGCTTTCTAGTTTGCTGTTCAGCACATGGCTCTTGTATGCTTTCCAATTTATTTCTTTAAGTGACAAATTCAACACAGCAATAACAAAAACAACCCTAAAATATTATTTATAGTCCTGTAACAGAAAGAACTAAAAATAAGTGGTTAGTCTGGGGCTGGGTGGGGTTGGAATCTCAAGAAAGAAGCTGTAGCAAAGGTGTAGAGTGCATTATTTCTCTGTCACTGTTATTCCAGACGGTAGCCAATTTGGGTGGATTATTTATAGACCAATCTGCAGCGTGACAGGCAATTCCCTGAGTGAAGCCTCAGACAGCAAGGTGCCTATGAAATTGGCGTGACAGTGCAGATTTCCTCCAGCCACAGGGAAAGGACAGCAGGGCAGCCATGAGCAATACTCCCCCATCACCCTTCTGTTGTCTCCTTTTAACACAGAATTTCCCAGGGGTTTTGCAAAAACACTGATGCATTTTAAAAGGTGTGATAGTAAATTCCCCAGTGCAGGCTTCCTTCCTGCAGAGACAAGCCTTAGAGCAGGCAGAAATCTGGGTTCCTGACTTGGAAAACAAACAACTGGGGATGAATGAAGTGCAGAAGAGTGAAGAAGCTCCACATAATGAAAACCTTTCTGAGTACATCTTTCATGCTGGGGGAAATTAGCATCCGAACAGAGACAGCCCTTGGGCTTGGGTTGCCAGGTAACCAGGGTACCCGCAGATTTCCATTTTTACTTTATTTTTGATTCAGGAAAGCCCTTTTTTTTTTTTTTAATAGAGATATAAAAGAACACTCCCCCTCATTCCTTCTTCTTTAGGTTTAACAAATCACAGTCACCTGTTGGTGGACAAAATTTTTTAAAGGACACAATTGTTTTTAAAGATTTAAACTGTTAGAAAATTCACAGGGGATGTTAGGATGGAATCAGAGTGTGATGACTGAAGGGCAAGCAATGTCCCTGCTTCGTATTCAGGCAGCCAACAGGAAAGCCCTGTTCCTCCCTGGGGGGATTCTCCTTTGTCTGAGCCGATTGATCTTTTGACTGTAAAAATTATGGCTCTTCAGCCCCCTGCTATCAATCCCCCCCCCACAGGAAACACCCAGGACTTAATAGTGAGGTGTCTGCTCCCCTTGGCTCAATTTCAAGTTTTTAAACACTTAAAGGTAACTCATACTTTTCTAAAAACAGAAATTGTCAATACAATAATTAACCAAGCAGGACAGCCCTCCCTTCTCTCTTAAGGAAGGAATGTGGATATTTAAAGCTTCAAGTTTAAGGTTAAACGGTTTTTTCCCAACTGACATAAAAGCCAACAAACAGGATGGCTTTTGTAGTCCTATGAAGCAACAGTTAAATTAAGTCTGCAGACCAAATCTCTTGTGGGATTTATGCCTTTAGAAGGTACCCAACTGGGCTTGTAAGTGTGCTTGGGTGGACAGCCAAGATTTTGCTAGGTGTGCATATAATTAGTCATCTCTCAGGATACCTCACAAGAAGCTTGCCATGATGATGTGCCCATGGTGTGGCAGACAGCATGAGGCTGAGCTGTTTAAGGCTTATCAACCATACTCCAATGTTCTTCCTCTCAGCCAGGCGATGCTCCAGGAAACCTCACAGGGAAGGTTCTACAGTTCTGATTTTTGAATATTAGTGAAGCTGAGAAGTCAGAGCCTCTATCTCATCACACTGCCTACCTAGGAAATTTGTGTCTTTAATATCTTTGTCATTTTGCAAAGCTATGGACAGAATGAAGGCCAAAGCAAAGTGAGGCTTAGTCTGGTTGACAACTGTTGTTAACACTTTGGATAGGTAACACTTGATGAATCAATGAGATGATTTCTATCAGAAAAGTTAGGACATTTAAAGGATTCCATTGAAATGAACAGAGTAAGACACTTTGGGGTTTAGTGGAATTCTTAAAGTCACTAATAACTTGCAGTAAAAGTAATCTTGGTTGAATTCTTAGAGCCCACAAGCAGACAACAAGCAACAACAATGGCCAGATGTTTGTAGATGCCCTTAACCCTTTGTCCTCTGATGTTAGAGACAATTCTTGGGTTAGTTATAAATTACTCATGCAAATTCACAGTCCCAAAGTGGGACAAATTAAAGAACATTGCAAAATGTTATTTCTTTCACAACATTTCTATTCAAATGAAATCTGAGTAAGATGAACATCAAAGGTAACATGCAGAAGATGTAGAAGGGAAAAGATTTTATGAAAGGCAAAAAAAAAAATGTTTGGAAATGGTACTTGGGCAGGTGTGGTTTCATTCCATAGTTTTCTAGGCAAAGAAGATGATAAGCAATATATAACTGGTTATTTCTATATGTTTGTGTGAATTCGTGCACATATATATTTGTTTATAAAGAACAAATATGAATAAGTAAGCATATGTACAAAATGTATAAGTCTCTCTCTCTCTCTCTCTCTCTCTCTCTCTCTCTCTCTCTCTCTCTCTCTCTCTCTGTATTGAACCCACAGCCTGGTGCATGTTCAACACACATCACTACAGATTTACGCTGCCCAGCCTCAAACCTCATTTTAAGCATGAATGAATACTACTACATTCTCCTCTAATTCTCTTTTAGAGTTTAGATTCTTTCAAATCTGGGGAAATGAAGTCACCCCCTGTTGGTCCAACTGTAGGACAGTTGGTGTGTGCAATAGTCAGGATGGCTAGGATAAATATTTTCAGCATACAATTTGTCCTCAAAAAAAGGTATGATTTATTGAATTGTGAAGGGAAGGCAGACTGGGGTGAGAGCTTCAGAGGAGCTGAAGGATGAGCTACAGGGGATATGCCCACATGGAGTTAAAATGCCAGAACCAGGATTTGCAGATTCAGAGACTAAGAAGAACTGCACTTGCCCTCTGATAGGGAGAATTCCTTGGGAAAGACTTTTTAGACTGATGAAGAGACACTGTTCTGCTTAGGCACATTGCCCTAGCATCCCAAGGTCATCATTCATGGCCACACCCCACTTTTCTCTTCTGCCTGCCACTCTTTTTCCTCTCTAAGAGGAAAAAAAAAAAGAAAAAGAAAGGAGGGGTTATTTTCATCCCAATGTGAGTGGATTGTCTGTACAATGCAAAACACCCTCTCCTCCATTTTATCCTTAAATTACAGGCAAATGGCTTTAGAGTTTATTCACAATTTCTCAGAAAGCTGAACGTGTCTCTTAATGTTGAGTGAAAGGCTGGACATGTTGAGTGCAGGCTGTCTGGTCCAGTTATGCTGTGGCTCCCATGGATGATTTCCAGCTGTGTCTGTTTTGCCAGTAATTGGATTTGAATCGCAGAATGTTTTTGTCTTATTTATGTGCATTATATTGTTTATGCTGCTAAGTTGCAAAAGTGGTATTGCAGTGATTTGTGTGAACTTGCCCTCTTTTAAAGCAATCTGGTTTTGTCTAATGTGAAACTTTTGTTTAGGATTAAAATTGTGTCACCAGAAAGTAATTGTGTCACCATTATTATTTATATTTGGTTTTGCTTTTATACTGGGTTTCCTCAGCAAGCTCTTGATCAAAGTATGCATGAGGTGGAGGACAGAAGCTGAAGAAAAATGACAATGGGATGCAATTTATCCTTGTTCCCCAAAGACTGGAATGGATGTCAAGGAGCTCTCTCCTCATGAAAAAAAAAGGTGGCTGACCCAAAGCATACAGCTTTTAGGAGGATTTTCATCCTGAGATGTTATGACCCACAGCTGCCTTAGAAATGGGGAAGAAACTGGGGCAAATTAAGTACATTTTATATATATATATATATATATATATATATATATATATAGAGAGAGAGAGAGAGAGAGAGAGAGAGAGAGAGAGTAGTTTTGGTGTGGAAGGAAATGGAGGTCAGGGTTATAGTATTTGCTTGTTCAATTCCAGTGCTGCAAAACCTAAATAAATACAATGAATTAATTAATTTAAAAATCCATTAGGTTCTACTTGTGCTCTTCCACAGATGTGATGAAGTCCTTTCTCTCTCAGAAATGTTTAGGAGGAGGTCAAGGAAGGGGTTTGAGAACCTATATCCTAGGGAACCTAACACTTTTCAAAAATTAAAAAAAATTTTGCCTCAGAATTTACTACCTGAAAACCCTATGAGAGGTAGGGGAGAATAATATTTTGAGTTTCCCTGTTTAGAGGCAAACAAAACAAAACAAAACAAAAACAAAACCCAAACTGTGGAAATGTATATACATAGATGGCTTCTGAACATCAAAGAAATTAGCTGTTGCCAAGGGCCATGTGCCTTAGTTATGAAATCAAAAAACTTGGGAAATAGAAGGTACCTTTAGAATTATTTAACGTGGCTCTTCCAGTCTACAGTTGAGGAGACAGAAGTCTCATGCCAATTAATGTAGAGAATTTTCCCAGATCTTTTCAATGTGGTTAGTTACAAGAAAGAAGAGCACATATTTTAGGTAGCTTCTCAGGTTATTGAAAGTAGAAAAAAAAAATAAAACAGGTACATCTCTTTCTTAAGACTCAATGCACAAAAAGTTTTTAAAATTTATTTTTATTTCCTCATTTTTTTGGTGCATTATAGTTGTACATATTGATAGCATTTGTTGTTACATATAAAATATTTTTTTAAGAGCAATTGGTCAGTGTTAAGCTCATTAATTAGCTTTCCCCATGGATCCTTAATATTTCTTCCTTGGCTTTTTTTCAAAAGAAAAGAAATTAGGGAGTAGGAAGGAAGGTGTCTGAGAAGGGTCTTCATTATTGTTATTTTTTATGCTTAGAGAAGGAAGCCATTGCTTTTAAATAAAAATCACAGTGTTTTTAACCAAAAATTCTTTTGCAGTCTCATGACTGCTATCTAGAGAGATTTTTAACGTCTTGACTTGAGCACACATAGCAATTAGGAGGTATTACTAGGTTAATTAGAAGCTGTGCCTCTTAATGATTTAAAATTGTTCAGGGGAGAAAATTGCAAGAGAAGAGAGTTCAGGGAGAGAACTCATTTCTAAATGCTGCTCTCCTGTGAAGGTCATGTTATTGTTAGAGCAACATACACCTATGTTTTTATTAGAACTGTTCATTAGGCTTTCTTTGTATCAGCTGTATTAATTGAACATTAATGTATTTATCAAATTTCTGCTCATTGACTAAAACTAAAATACTAAACCAGTGTTGACCCTGACCTATTAGTCTCCTTGAAATCTTGGCCTCCTGGATTTTGTACTCTTTTAGCCTTTTGGACTGATGTCTTCTGGTCAGCTTTGCTGGACCCTCTTCTCCTGCCTGCTGTTGCAAGATGTGGGTACTCTCTTGGGGCTTAACCCCACCTATGTCCTAATGACTAGCAGCCATTTAGTTTCTCAGTCTAAACTATTCTAGGAACTCCTGATACTTGGTCTTCCTCAGCCTCAATATATCCAAATTGAATTGATACCTGTCTCCACCAGATTTTACTCATTTAGAAATAAGTAAATATAAGTGCCTTCCAAAGGGCCGCTACCAAAAGTTAAAATATATGGAAAGTGAAAGGAAGAAAAAAAGGAAAAGAAAGCATAATGAAGAAATAGAGAGAGGGAGAAAGAAGGGAAAAGGAAAGGAGAGAAAGAAAGGGAGGGTCAGCAGTCACAGCCAACTTAGATATAAGAAAGGTCAATCTACTTCTTACAGAAGTGAACTTCACATTTTCTATGGAACAGACTTAAATATGCCCTGAAAGGAGACGAATGCAAGAAAATGCAAGAAAAGTCTGCATTACAGCTCATTAAGACTGATGACAGTGTCTGAAATGATGTGACTTACCCTGATGATTTTATGATATCATCAGCAGTGACAAGATTAGAGATGATTTCTGTCTGATCTGTACACCAGGGATCACTTTGGTATTCATCACAGTACACCCGCGAAAGTCCAGTATAAATCGTGCAAAGAAGTACTGTTTCTGATTTCACCAGAAGCCTCCAAGCTAGAAAATCCTCTAAGTTAGAAATAGTGGCACCAGCTCTAACTCTTCCTTGTTCCTTTTACTGAAAATCTATTCTGTCTTCAGATCCCTATAGACTCTGTCTCCACAACTCTTCAATCTCTCTTTTCAGCTCTGTCAAGGCTGCTGTTGACACCTGTTCTCCTTCTGACTCAGGCTGTTTAAGTGACTTTACTCCTTCCCCAGCCTATGCCAGTCAATGGAAAACTTATTAATCAGCTTTTTTTTTCATGGATCCTTAATATTTTTTTCCTTCCTCTTTCCATAAGAAAAATGAAATGAGGTGATGGGAAGGAATATGTCTATCTAAGTACTCTGAAAATAACTATTATTTCCTTATGCTTAGAGAAGGAAGGTATCCATTTTTAATAAAAATCACATGGTAGGGGCTAAGGTTGTGGCTCAGAGGTTAGAGCACTCACCTAGCGTGCATGAGACACTGGGTTCGATCCTCTGCACCACATACAAAAAATAAAATAAAGGTATTGTGTCCACCTACAACTAAAAAATACATATTAAAAAATCACATTGTATTTAAGAACAGGAACATTGTTTTCCTCATGTTTGGTTTCTTCTTGCAGTGGAACCAACTGGTAAAGCAAGCTGGTATTGTGGGTGTGATTTGTTATCTACACTGACTGGATTGGAATCAGCAGAGCTGCCCTGCCTCAGGACTTCTCAGACACTCCGGCGCTTCCCATGTGGGACTCTCTCTGGGCAGTCTTAAAGAGTTACCTGCCCATATAAAAGATTCTATTTCTAATTCCTTATTTTTTTATATTGAATAAAGTGCCATGAAATCTTATTTGGTACCTACTTATCTCTTCCTTACAAAGACCAAGTTTTTTTTTTTTTAAATATTTTTTTAGTTGTTGATGGACCTTATTGTCTATTTTTATGTGGTGCTGAGGATCAAACCCAGGCCCTCACGCATGCTAGATGACCACTCTACCACTGAGCCACAACCCCAGCCCCAAGACCAAGTTTTGTAAGAAGTAGATTGTCCTTTCTTATATCTAAGTCGGCTGTGACTGCTGACCCTCCCTTTCTTTCTTTCCTTCTTTCTCCCTCCCTCTCTGCCTTCATTATGCTTTCTTTTCCTTTCTTTCTTTCTTTCACTCTTCATATATTTTTACTTTTGGCAGAGGCCCTTTGGGAGGAGCTTATATTTACTTATTTCTAAGCATTTTTCCCCTTTTATATATTATTTCACTGTTCACCATTCTTTCACTTGTTTCCCTCTGTTTAACATATGACACTCCTGATTTTTCTCTTTGTTTCCATTTTTATTATGACAGCTACTTCATGGTTTAGATCTTCTATTATGGTAATAATTGGTTCTCCTGCCTCCAACGATGTACCATGTTAGAGTCCATGATCTTTGTGAAATGCAAATACCACCAGGGGCCCTTCAGCCCTGGGCTCTGCCTCTCTCCAGCTCTCTCTCCAGAATCTTTCCTAGGTCTTCAAGTTGAATTGCTGGCTTGATCCTTTTGAGCCCCCATGTTCTTGCTTCCCTCTTTCTAATGCTCTGTGCTTCCCCCATCTCATCCAATTGACTTAGGTACCACTGCTCATTTTTCAGAGGGGTCCCTGGTGTTAGGTGAGAGTCCTTTGTCCCATGGGAGTCTCCCACAGTAGAACTGACCACTTTCTCTACATGTCCACTATGCTCTATACAACATCTCAGTAGCATTGGGTAACACTACAAGATGACTCACACAGCTGCTATGTTCCAGGCTCCATTCTAAGCCCTTTACATGAAACCACTTGCTTAGTTACATATCTATCTCCCCTATGAAGCCCTGGAAGGATAAGGAAAATCTTAATATTTTTAAATTATTTTCTTTTATTTATGCAAGTAGAAGATAGAATCAGAAAAGAAATCCCTAGTCAAATCCTAACTACCTGTGTCTATGTCCATTCACTGTTTTCCATTTCCTTTTGTTTCCCAGACCAGCTCCTCTGTCTATGTCCTGGAGCCTGTTCTCTGGTACCTTTCCAGGAATTACTTTTCTATTATTATTTGTTTCTTTCTTACATCTTTTAGTGCAAGAAACACTCATATTTCTGGTTTTCAAATCTTGGCTCTGTAACTTACTAAGTGTAACCTTGGGCAAATTAGTGGGCTTCTCTAGGTCTCAGTAACTTCATCTCTGAAATGGTGATACTTAGGTAATTAAATGAGCAACATGAAAAAGTATATGGGCCAGTGCCTGGCACAGTGTAAATCCTGAATTAATGTTAATTGGCACATTATTAAAAATCATTTGCAGCAGCATATACAATGCCTTATTACCATGAAATACAATGCCTTATTTCCAAGTATCCTTTGGGCTATTGTCCCCCTCTCATTGCTACCCTATTTACATCTCTGCTTTCATTACTTGAAAGAGTTGCCTATACTTGTTCTCATTTTCTTTCTGTGACAAACTCAGTGGAATGGAGATTTCATCCAAATCCCTCTATGGAAGCGGCTCTTACCACATTTACGAAGACCACTAATGATTTATATTAAATCAGAGTGGGTTGTTGATTCTCTTTCCTTGTCCCTCTTGACTCTCAACTGCAGCTGACTTGACTGATGACATGCTCTCTCTAGGTACCAAGGACACATAAGCACATTCCCTCTACCTCTTGGGCTCTGCTTCTCTGACTTATTGCTGCTTCTGTCCTCTCCTCTACCAGACCTCTGAAAGTTGGAATCCCCCAGGGATCAGTCTTTGGTCCTATTCTTTTTTTTTTAAATCTGCATTCTCATTCTACAAGAGCTGATCTAGTCTTATTGCTTCTGATAATATTGATAGGCTGCTCAATCTTCAAATTTATATTTGTTACCCAAATCTCTTTCCTGGGCTCCTCAGTGCTAATATTGTACTGATTTATGGGCATAGTCCAGAGATTTCTAATACACATTGTGAAGGTAACATGCCCAAAATAGAACTATTAACATCTCTTAGCAATTGTCCTTTCCCCAAGTAAACAACACTGTCATTCATATTAGACTCAACTTAAGAATCATTCTGGTCTCCTCTCTTAACTTCGCGTTCTGTTAGTGTCTCCACCAGCCTTCTTTGCCTTTTGGTCCCTGACTCTACTTGGGTACTCCTGTTTCAAATCTTCCCGAGCAATCTTTCTAAAACATACATCAGATCATGTCATCCCTTTCCCTAAACTTCGAAATACTCTAAACTTCTGTTATGCGTAAAATACAACCCAGGGCTGGGGTTGTGGCTCAACGGTAGTGTGCTCGCTCGCTGGTATGTGTGAGGCACTGGGTTTGATCCTCAGCACCACATAAAAATAAATAGATAACATAAAGACATTGTGTCCAACTACAACTAAAAACAAAACAAAACAACCACAAAAAAATTCCTTGACAAAATGTAGAAGGTTTCACATGATTTTATTCTTGCTCTCTTCAAACATAGCCCTATTAGATTTCTTTGATCTTGAATATGTCAAACCCATTCCAGTATCAGTGCCTTTGCACAAATAGTTCCTTCTAGAGATGTTCTTTCTCTTAGATTTTTACATGGATGCTTCCTTCTCATCATACAAGTATCAAGCAAAATGTAGCAACAGGTATCAACATAATTACCTCTATTTAGAATTCTTAATCTTTAAAAATTAACTCTTTTATTGATGTATATTTTATTTTTATACTGTTACAAGAAGTCTAACTTAATTTTGTTTCCAATTTTAGCTATTTGTTCTAACACCATTTTTTCAATAGGCAACTATTTTCTCCACTTATATGAAGTGCCAAGAAATGACACCTTGACTGCTTCTACTGGCATTGTACGTGAAAGAATAAGTGAATAAACTTAATAGTCCAGATCTGGATTTCACATTATAGCCAGCAATTCCTGTGGATGGGGTCAAGGTTTGTATTTGTTGGAAATTACTCTGCCTACAAAGATTTTTATTTTTCACTGAAATCTGCAATCCAAAAAATTGTATTGACAAATGACTGTGACTATCTTGTGAATGTTATCTGTTTTATTATTTTTTCTTTTTTGTTTCTTGTTTTTGCTGTGCTAGGGATAGAACCACAGACTTGCACATGCCAGGCAAGTGCTCTATCCTTGAGATACACCCTAAACCTTTTGATTTTCATTTTGAGACAGGTTCACTAAGTTGGCCAAGATGATCCCAAATTTCTTTTACTTCACTTTTCCAAGTAGCTGGGATTATAGGTGTGTGCCACTACATCTGTCTTCAAAGTTAATTTTTATGAGAAATGTCTAGGTTAAGTTTCTTTGAGTTTGAAGTCGTTACTCAACTCAATTTTCCTTAATTTTGAGCTTTTTCATCTACAAGGTAAAGTTCTGGCCCCATTAGCTTTAAATCCTGTGACGTAGACTTAATGGCTTTCCCCTTTTTAAAATGAATTCTATTCGTGAACATTGGCATACAAGATGTTCTGTAGTTTCTATACTATTCTGAATTGGGGATTATAGAAATTGAACCATTTTTAGGTATTTCTCTTTTCTGGAAAAGCATTTGTCAACATCAAGGACTTGTTTGTTGTTAGCACTTTGAGGTTCTAAACTCTCTCTTGCATCCATTTTTGTTCCCCTTTTATCTCAGTTGCTACATTTCTGCTTAAATATAGGACCAGATAAACTGTTGATTATGGCAGATACCCTGAAAGTAGGCTGGAGTTCTGCAAACTTTACTATTTTTTCTCCCTATTATTGCTGGATATTTCTGATCTTCAGAACTGAAATGCAGAAATATCAATGTTTGTTCAAGGTCATCTTTTTTTTTTTTTTCCTAATAGCTCTGCTGAATTTGTACTTTATTTGGGCAATTTCCATATCCAAAGGCTCAGATTGCTCTCCTATGTGACTCCCCTTTTGCCCTCTAAGAAGAAAGTCTAAACATTTTAAATGGAAATAGCAAGCCTATTATGTAGGAAGTGGGAACGTAGCAGAATGTCATTTTGATAACAGAAAGCAAGAAAACTCCTGAACATATTGCCCAACTTTCCTATTCTCAGTGCTCAATAAATAATGCATTCTTTAAAGCCTGCATCTTTAGATGCAAACCTAGTTTTGGGTAAAGAAGAAAGGCATTTCAACTCTATTATTGGCCTTTGGACTGTTTCTGTTTTCTACCAGTTCTGAAATTGCAGTCAATTAGGTACTTCTTCTTATGACAGATTGGAAACCAGAAGGGAGCTTTATGAATTCAAACAGAGAAATTTGAGCTAAAAATGTCTTTACAATACTGCTTTTCACATCTTCTCTTTAAAATTTAAAAAGAACATTAATTTTCTGATACACTTAATTATGGCATGTTTTAGACTTAGTCTTACATAAAGTTAATAGTAGGAATGCTTTATTCTGAATTCCCATTTTTTAAATTTATATACTTATTTTAATCATTTGCATTATACAATTGGTAGAATGCCTGGAATGAATTCCCACACCTTCTCCTTGATTATCAGTTCTGGTTTCTTAGACTTGATTCCTTGTTGATCTGTGATAGTTAAACTTTCTTGAGTTTGAAGCACCATCTGTACTCATTCTAAGTCCATGGCATCATACCTTTTTAAAAAATTGTTGGGCATAATTTTTTTTTTGTTTTGTTTCTAGTGGGAAAAACTTCATTTTAATATCTTCATTTGTCAAAGATTTTTTAAACCCACGAAGTATCAGTCCAGGGCAGGAGCCACAGGGCCACCAACCCAGAGCTCCAGCAGCCTGGGCTTCAGCAGCCTTGGCGGTGCCGCTCACCTGGTGGCTGGAGGGTGGCAGTGGGGGCGGGTTGCAGCCCTATCCGCCACGGCCGGTCGCCTGGTCTTGCCCGTCACGCGCCGTCAGCGGTCGTGTCCGGGAGTGCCAGGAGCACACTTGGGTCCCAAGGCGACAGCAGAGCAGCGCGACTTAAGTCCCCAGCGGGTGGCCGCGGGCACTGCCGCCTCCTGCTCCCAGGCTGTTCACCAGTCGCATTGTGGGAGTTTGACCTTAGCCATTTTAGCTTGCATCCCGGCGGGGCGCACACCGTGACTGAGGACGAAGTAATACCGAAGTGTCTCCTCCTCGATGGAGATGATGCTGGAGATGATTGAAAAATTAATTTTCTAGTGAAAAGTTTCTTTGAGTGGTGCAACTCTGGATTCCAAGAAGAAGCATATAGCCAGTAACAACGCACGCTGAGCACACTGTCTCAGTGTGAATTTTCAGTGGGCAAAACTTTTCTGATATATGACATGAATCTCAGAGAAATGGAAAATTAGAAAAAATTTACAAACTAATAGAATGTAGCATTGCTGGAGCTCATGAAAAAATTGCTGAGTGCAAAAAGCAGATTCTTCAAGCAAAATGCATATCAAAAAAACAAGATTATGATGCTTTGGCAAAAACCATCCGGCATCCAGACATTAAAAGAATTAGAGGCTCTGGGAAAAGAATTAGACTTCTTTCACATATTACAGAAGTACCTTCAGGAAAATAACAACCCTTTCAGAATATTTCCCTATCTCTTTTTTTTATTAGAGCATAATAATTATACATAGTATTTGGGTAAAATTTGACAAAATCAATATGCAAGAAATTTGATTTTAATCCCCATTGCTCCCTTTCCTTCCCTTTTCTTTCCCCCTATACTCTACTAATCTTCCTTTCACTCCTTTATTTTTGATAGGTACTTTCTACAGCTGGATATAGATATGCAGAGGAATGAAATTAGATCTCTATCTTTCACTCTGTACAAAAACAAATCAAAATAGATCAAAGACTTAGGAACTTTGAACACTTGCAACTGCTAGAAGAACCCATCATATAGATACAAGCATTGACTTCCTCAGAAAGACTCCTAAAGCTCAAGAAATAAAACCAAGAATAAGTGGGATGCCATCAAATTAAAAAGCTTCTGCACAGCAAAGGAAACAATTAAGAGAGTAAAGAGGGAGACTAGTGAATCCTCTGACAAAGGATTAATATCCAGAATATATCAAGAACTCAAAAAACTCAATGTCAAAAAAAAGAGAAAGAAACAAATAACTCAAATCAATAAATAGGCAAAAGAACTAAACAGAAATGTTTCAAAAGAAAATATATAAATGACCAAAAAATACATGAAATAAATGTTTAACACATTTTGCAATTAGGGATATGCAAATCAGAACTACACAAAGATTCTATCTTTCTCAGGCAGGTCAGAACAGCAATTAACAAGAACATAAATAATAATAAATACTGAAGAGGGTGTGGGGGAAAAGGTACACTCATACATTGTTGATGGAACTGCATGCATATTACAGCATACTCTGGATAGCAGTTTAGAGATTCTTCAAAAAACTAGAAATGGAACCACTATATGAGCCAGCTATCCCACTCCTTGGTATTTATCAAAAAAATCTAAAATCAACATACTATAGCAATACAACCACTTAAATGTTTACAGCAGCACAATTCACCAAGAAGATGTGGGATATATACTCAGCCAGAAAGAAGAATGAGGAGTATTTGCTGGTAAATGGATGAAAATAAAGAACATCATGCTAAGTGAAATTAGGCAGAGTCAGAAAATCAAGGTTCAAATATTTTCTCTCATATGTGGAAGCTAGAGCAAAATAAGGGAAAGAAGGCAATTGGGAAGGAGATCAGATATCAAAGATAAAGGGAAGATTAGTGAACTAGTGTGAACTAAGAACTAGAATGAACCAAGAAGGAGAATGAGAGGGAAGGAAAATGGGAAAGGGGAAGAAATATGGAATGAATTTAACAAAATCATGTTATATGCATACCTGAGGGTCCCTATCTCTTCCTAGCCACCAAACTAATAATTAAGGTCAACTCACAGCATGAGTCAATTGGAAAAAGACTAAGTTTATTGATGGACTGGAGGAATTAGGTGGGTGTGCCTGGGAGTGAATCCCAAGAATGCTGGATTAAGGAGGATGAAATTTAAAGTTGAAAAAAAGACTTATTTTTTAAAAATAAGGTATTCTTCTTTGACCCATGATTTAACACCCTGGCAGAGACCCTGGAAAGACAAGTCTAATAGATTACTGAGAATGGGTCTTGGAAACTTGGAAAAAAAATAATGGCCCCTATTAAATTCATTAGAGTTACTTGGCCTACTCTGGAGGAGTTTCAAGGCTCACACTGTTATTTTGCAGGAGGTTCCCTACATTCAGCTAGTAAATGTTGGAAAACTTAAGCTTGGTATATGGAATGGGTAGCCTGGTTATTGGTGCAATTAAAATTAATTGGTTTTGGACCTCATTCTCGATCACAGATGGTTTTAAAAGACAATGGTGAAAAGAAATCCTACTCATGGGCAGAGATTTGAGTAATGTATGTGGTCACCTACTGTGTAAAAGGAGAATTGGCCCAAGGTAAGGATATGTGTGATCCATGAATATAAAATTTCATAGCAAATGCCTTAGCTGGCAAATGACTTAGAGGATTGGTTGGGACTCAGAATAAGTAGTACTGAAAGGTAACAGATAAGGAGTTTCTGCTTAGGTAGGTAGAGGTAGGTAGATAGACATATGGGAATAGATATGAAGTGTGAATATTTTTTGTATCACAGGCTGGTATACAATAGAAAGCATCTACTAGGGAAGAGACATTAAGCAGCAAGTAGAGTTAGTCCAACACCTGATGTCAGACAAAATCTGTCGTTGGCTACTCCAATTCTTGTGAAATTGGCTTATGAATAGCATAAGTATGGTGGGAGAATGAAGGCTATGTATGGACCCATTGGCATAGGTCTATCCTATAAAGGCTGACCCAGCTGCTGCTGAATGATTAACCTGTCAATAGAATCTGATGCTGAGTTCTTGAGATGGCAATATTCTTCAAGGTGAGTGAGGCATTTGGTGGCAATTGGACTAGTTTGAACCACTTCTGTGGAAGGAATAACAATTCATCTTGACTAGACATAGTCTGTTATGGGTTTTTCCCTTATGTCTGCAGGGTCTCAGTCAGAACCAAGATCTTTAAAAATGTTTGACTCACCAATGTGGGATCCTATATAACATCGCATATTAAAAGAAAAAAAAGTGTAACAGGTAGCATGTGACTATAGGATCCATTGATCATACTCCATTCTACATCATTCAGAAGGTGCTGGACTGAAAGTGCCCACTGAGTTCTCCAGGAGATGTGTTGAGATGGCACAGGGGTACAAGAGGGTTTTGGGCTGTTGGAAGAGCACAATGCCTTTGGAAGATCAGAGGGATGAAGTAGATAGGCAGGAAAGTTGTCAAACTGTATTGCTATCTGATATCTATGAAAAATGAGGGAGAGAAAGAGTACTGGGGAGGGTAAAACCCACCTTAGAACTGAACAAATTATTTCTCCAAGAAATTTGAGCTGCATGTTTCCATGATGGCCACAGTGTACGTTGAACCTTGTAGGATCCACATGTTCAAGAAGCAGTTCTTTAGCATTCCAGTGGCCTCTGTTCATCAGGGAAAGCTCAGAAGCGGGTAGTTAGTGAGATGAACTATTGCTGCCAATGACCCGCAGGCAACTGAACTGAAGGTTGCTCCTGTGAATTTCCAGGGACACCAAATAAAACACAGACACACGCTTCACCTTTAAACAAGCTTCAGGACGGCTTCTCCGCTCTCGGCCTCAGGCTCCCCAAATGGGAGAGCAAGAGAAAGTCATAAGAGGCTGACGAGAGAGAGTGAGCACATTCAGAAGTGGGCTTTTATTGGGGGGGACCCTTTTTCTTAGAAAGTTCCATACAAAAAACCCCAGAAGGGGCAGGGTTACAAGGGACACGTGAGTGTAATTCAACCCAAGAGGCGTCCCCTACATCTAAAGACACACTCTCAACTTTCTGAACCAAGACAACGGCCAGATCACTAGGAAATGTAGTGATGGTCAAAGCCCCTCGCTTCAGGATGGAAGGCGGGAGTCATTCAGAGCGGCTCCCCACAAACTATCACTTTCATTGCTACAGTTGGTCTTTGGGCTGCATCTGGCACCATTGTTTTCCTCTTACACCATTCATTTCTTAATTCCTTTGCTCACAGATATCACCTCTGCTGGTCTTAATGACTTACCTAGGGATATGATCCCAATTCTCATTCCTATGGAGTCTGAGGCTTGGACTGTAGTTGAGAGGACTTGTACTGTCAGGGCAGGGATGAAGTCCATGATTAAATACAGTAGAATATACTACATACTGAGAACAGAGCTCCCAGATTCTCATGTTATCTATAGTTAGGGAAGAGATGGGAAGTTTTTTGGGTAAAAAGGTTTATATGCCAACATTTGGGAATATCTCAAGGTAATAGCTCTCTGAAGGTGGGACAAATCTCTTCTAAAACCAAATTATCTGATATGCTTGGCATTTAACAAATAATACCAGTAGACATTTGACAGATATAATGGAGCATGTGGGGGAAATTAAGCATAGTACATGTAAAACTGAGAAAATACATTTTTATACTACTTACTGCCATCTAAATTTAATTATTTATTACATTTATTGTCTCCTGCTAGAATGTCAGAGCTAATGGGATCAGAGATATCAATCAGTGCCATATCTTTTTGTTTGTTGTTCACAACTGAATCTCAATTGCTTAGAATAGAGCTTGGTATGAAAGAGAGTTCAAGAAATAATAGTCAACATGGCAGGACCAAGCAAACAAACATAAAACAAGAATATAACAAAAGTAGAAGCAATTCTTAATTCCGGGAAATTTTATATAATAAAGGAAATCAAACTATATTATAGTATGATTTAGTACGCATAAAATATAAACACTATAAAAAGTAAAATGAAGTAATAATAGAATTAAATGTGTATTACAGTTATATAATAAATTATTAATTAAATTTATTACATGGATTTTATTATGGATATACAATTAACAAAATATATTATACATGTTGATATATATTATGACAATACAATTGTTTTTATAATTATACAAAATTTTATAACAAGAAAATGAAACAATAGTATAATGTTTAAGCCTGTCGAAAGATATTTTACATAATTCTAGTAACATAAATATACACTTTAGATTTAAACATAAATTGTTATATTACTTGCTGAGGGCCATTACCAAGTAGGAATGACGCATCGAAATTTCCTTGCCAAGCGTACCCCATGCTGCTTAGAGGACATTTGATGGGACATTGCATGCATGCTTTAATGAGGTGACCTTGCTCAAGGACCTAGGCAGATCCGGGTTTAGAGCTGATCAGGTTTGAGGAAGTAACCGGCTCCTTGAGTTTAAGGCGTTGCCAGTTTAAGATAATGGGTTTTAGGGAAGTTGGCGGTTGAAGATTATTGCTGGGATTAGGGTGTTCCTGCTGCTTGTTCCCGTTGAGTTCTCGTGAGATTAAAATGGGATTTTGGAGAGAGCCTCGGGGAGTAGGTGAAGTGTGCGGGAGACAGCAGAGCGCGATTGCCCCTGGACCTGTGTGGAGGTGGTGTGAGAGCTGGAATAAAGAATTGCTGTTTGAACCTACAAAGCTGTGAGTGCCTCGTGATTCTGGTGCCAAGCCGAGACATTGGCCTTTGGCATTTTGGTGGCCCGTACGCGGAACGTCTGAAATTTGGAGGTGAGTAAAATCGCTCCCCCCTGAGGGAAGGCGAGAGAATGGGTGACCATTTCAAAAAACAATGTGTTCTTGTTTTGATTTATTTTGTCTTTATTTCAAGTTGCCTGTTCCTAGAACTTTCTCAGGCAAACTGGGGAAAATGGTTGACTCAAGGTTTGAATTTGTTCGCCTCTGAGGAAGAGAAATTGTTAGAGGAAGGAGGCACCCCAGTGAGACCAAGAACAGCTAGGGCATATGTTGATACAATACAAAAATGTAGCCCTTGGCTTTTTAAAGACGGGTTATTAAGTATATCAATGGGACCATCATGGTATCCTGTAGAAGGATTTATCTTCAACAAGAAAGAGATGGCTAGTTCTGTTTACTATACTTGTCTAAGATCTTGGTTTTTAGAGACATCTGATTAATTTGAAAAGCTACAGTGTTAAAATATCAACCACTAAATATGAAATCAAGTACTCTTTACTTATTAAGTTCCATAAGGTAATATATTTAAACATTATGTGTGTTTTCATAAATTGGTGAATGGAAAAAGGTTTAATATTGCTTTGGTCTGTGTCTTTGCTGAAACAAGGTTACTAAGTGTTAAGATTCTATCATGTGTAATTTATATACAAAGAGTATAAGAAGTTTCAGTTGGGTTTCAATTACAGTATAATAGTACCTTAGAAAACATAAAAGTATTTCATCTTATTAAAGTGGAGTAATTTTATAAGGGTTGTTTCAGAATGTGATTTTATAAAAAGCGTTAACGGTTAAAAAAGGGATATAAAAAGGTTCAAGATGTGGAAATATATTTTAATATAAAAGGTTAAAGGTTAAATAAATGTTTCTAGATGAGATAATCTCTGTATGGTAAAGTAAAAAGTTGTAAATGCCATTTAAAAAGATTTTGAGGAAACTAGACTTACTTTATAAGCTTGAGAAAGGAAGAAAGAAGAAAAAGGTATTTGTACATGGCAGATTGAGACAAAGCTTCTCAATGGAGTAAAAAAGAGCCTTTGGTTGAAGGGCAGCCATGTAAACTAACATTAAAGCAATTTATACAGAATCTAAGCCTCGTTTAAAAGAGTAAAGCGGTAGGTGGTGAAAAAGTACATTTAAAAGTACAGTATAGATGATAATTAATAGGCTTTAAAAGGTCAAATTGAAGGTGGTTAAGATGCCTTCATGACGGAAAAAAAAAAATATAACCCATGAAAATGGGAAGATAATAAGATAAAAGATTTAGATAAAGAAGATTAAAAATTTGAAGTGGAAAACTTCAAAAACAGAAGTACAGGAAGGTAAAAAAAGAGAGAAGATGTAGAAAGATAAAAAAGATATAGGAAGATAAAAAAGATGTAGAAAGACAAGAATTTTAAACCCACAAAATAGGAAACAAAAGAAAACTAGGAGACAAGAAAGCAACTAAGGGTAAATATAAAAACCTTAGAAGAAAAGTAGAAGATAGAAATAAGATAGAAAATGGTTAAAAATGTCAAGTAAAGGTATTTCAGATAGAAAATACAAAAGGCTAAGACAACTATGGTTTAAAACCACATCTAAAAATTAAAAGGACTAAAGTAATTTTAAAAACTAAGGAAAAATGCTTTTGAAAGACTTAAATTTAAAAGGATCTTAAAGGGGTATATATCCCCCAAAGATAAACTTAAAATAACCCTTTTTTTACTCTAAACTTTCTAAATTTGGATTCATCATGACTTAGTGCTGCGGAAAGACATATGTATCCGAAAAATGTACATAAGCCTAAGGTACTTTAGAAAGATATTCTAACAGGACAATGGAAAGCTCCTGACCCAGTGTTTGTCTGGAGTCGGGGTTCTGTTTTTGTGTTCCCACAGGGAGAACAGCAGCCGATTTGGATTCCAGGGAGGTTAACCAAAACAATTTCTACAGAAAAAAAAGATGATTTGACTGAAATCCATAACAGCTGAAATCCAGAGCTCCAGTTTGGCTATTCTTACATCTGCGACAGTGATTTACCACGGTGCTTTTTTCAATATCTATTTTATTATTGCATTTTTCCCACATCATAAAGTTCTATTTTATTTTTGAGCTCATACAAACCTAGGTTAATATTTTTCTGATCAGTTTTGTTTTTTGACTGTGGAGTTTTTAAACATTGCAATGGAGATTTTACCTAGGTAAAGCTACAAGGCCGTTATTATTGTCTTATATGTTGTATGTTATGTCTGCACTGTTTTGTGTTGCATGTCAGTATGTGTGTATGTCCATATTTTTATATGAGGAGCGCTCATGAAAAAATGGATCCGAATTTTTTTTTTATTCACGTGATTTAAGTGGTTTAATTTAAATTAGTTAAACAGCTGTTAATGATTGCTTTCAAAGGTGATTAACAGATCTGTTTGCTTACTATTGTTTTTAAAGGTGATTAACAGATCTGTTTGTTTACTTTCACTTTTCCTTTTCATCATATTTAATAATTCTGTTCAGGATAATGTCTCTTTAACATCATTGCCAGAATTCTCATCTCCATCCCAGTGCCGGTGAAGACAAAGAAAACCAAACTACAGCTTCTATGATAGCTACCACAGTAAACTGTATAAACTGATGCATCAATGAATATAACTCAACAAGTAATGCTCAATCAAGGACTTGATTTACTTTGGGAGGAAATGGACATATTGATAGACTCCTCCGATTTGAACTGCCTGCAGAACTTGCCTGGACTATATATCAGTTGCATGCATTGTGAACTATCGTCTGGTGCAGCGAATTGTGGTACTGCTGGCATATTTTTGCTGATGGTGTCACCAGTGATGCAATTTCCTTGCCAGCGCACCCCATGTTAATTGTGGTAATGCTGACATCTTTGCTGATGGTGTCACCAGTGATGCAATTTTTCCAAAGGAGCCGTCAATTGGCTTGGTGTCGTGGCATTTCTGTATCTTCCTCCCTTCTACTAGTGATGGTCTAAAATTTGGGGGCCAACAGAGGTGAGGCAAGAACCTCACCCCCCCACTGGCACCAAGGTTAAATTTGGGGGCCAACAGAGGTGAGGCAAGAACCTCACCCCCCCACTGGTGCTTAGGCCTATCCACAAGCATGGCTGAATGCTGGACCGGTAGTCAGCGACGGGTTGATCTGATTGCAGTGGATTCAACCTAAGACAGGGGACTGACGCCTAGAGGTCAGTTCATCCGATGACGGGTAAGAACCATATGTTGAATTGGACAACCTACCAGGCACGGTCCTAAGCCACATTGCTTGTTGTTTAATTAATCAGAAGGGGGGAGATGCTGAGGGCCATTACCAAGTAGGAATGACGCATCGAAATTTCCTTGCCAAGCGTACCCCATGCTGCTTAGAGGACATTTGATGGGACATTGCATGCATGCTTTAATGAGGTGACCTTGCTCAAGGACCTAGGCAGATCCGGGTTTAGAGCTGATCAGGTTTGAGGAAGTAACCGGCTCCTTGAGTTTAAGGCGTTGCCAGTTTAAGATAATGGGTTTTAGGGAAGTTGGCGGTTGAAGATTATTGCTGGGATTAGGGTGTTCCTGCTGCTTGTTCCCGTTGAGTTCTCGTGAGATTAAAATGGGATTTTGGAGAGAGCCTTGGGGAGTAGGTGAAGTGTGCGGGAGACAGCAGAGCGCGATTGCCCCTGGACCTGTGTGGAGGTGGTGTGAGAGCTGGAATAAAGAATTGCTGTTTGAACCTACAAAGCTGTGAGTGCCTCGTGATTCTGGTGCCAAGCCGAGACATTGGCCTTTGGCAATTACTATGTGTGGAGGTTTGTGGAAAGGTGATAGGAATTTAGGAAAGCTAAATCATTGCTTACAAAATTTAGAAGTCAATAGATAATATGAAAAATTTTAAGTCAGTAAGTGGCAGAATGAACTTCTTTTTCAGAAATATGGAGGCAAATGTCAGAGGAAAATACCTGAAGCCATTGAGTCCCAAGGACATTGGGGAGGCGTGAAAGAAGTGAGTGGTGTTTTTCATCATGAGCCTTTTATAATGCATCTCTGATTCTTAACTATATGTTTGTATTACTTGGATAGAAATACCAATTCATTCGATCAGTCTTCTAAATAACTCACTTGAGGAAGGCATGGAGTAGTTTTTGTCATCATCTGAGTCTTATTCCTAGAGTTAATGAATCCAGTCCTTGGAATGGTTTATGCCCTACGTGCTTTGCAGAATGAGGGGACCTTCTTTCTGGGTGTTGAGTGCCTAAGGTAGCAGGTGCTAAAGTGGCAATTCTGGAAGTTGTCAGTGGAGGGCAAACATTGCCATTGCCTGAGGGCTATGAAGGGCATTTCTGGCAATCTTCCCCCAAGTGCTGATATATCTTCATAGAATGCCTATCCACAGCACTGTCTACAACATAGTTTCATAAAATGCATATCCACAACACTAGTGTAGTCTGTTTTTTTAACCCTCAGGGCTTTGGAATATAGGAAGCATCAACAGATTTTTGTCAAATAGGGTTATTATTTGATAAAGGCTGAGGAATAAAATCTACCTTGGGCATCCATTTTATCTTTCCAGTGTCACTTTGACTTTTAAAAAATTAGTTTAGTTTCTATAATAGAATTAGGTAAAATATTTAGTTAATGTGATTAAACCAATAATAGGACATTAATGGAAAAGAAAAGAAGTCATTTCAACAAAGAGCACAGAAGATATGCCGCAGTCTGGCTGGGCACAAAATCACGAGCCACTCACAGCTTTGTAGATTCAAACAGCAATTCTTTATTCCCGAACTCACACCGGTCCTCTACAAACACGTTCTGGGGAAATCCAAGTTCTGGGCACACAGTTCACGTCCCAAATGCTTTCTGAATTCCACGAGAACTCAACGGGAACTCAGGCAGCAGGATACGCCCTATTCCCAGCAGGAATAACCTTAAACCTGGAACTGCCCTAAACCCAGATTGTCCTAAATTGGGAACGCCCTAAACCGGGAACGCCCTAAACCCAAATTGTCTTAAACTGGGAACGCCCTAAACCCAAGGAACAGGATACTTCCTAAAACCTGCAGGATACACCCTAAACCTGGATCCACCCTGGTCCTTGAGCAGGGTCACCTTCTCAAACATACATGCAATGTCACAGCGAATGTCCAAGGCAAGTCTATTTCCATGAGTCCTTCCTCTAAGCAACATGGGGTACGCTGACAAGGAAATTTTGATGCGTCATTCCTACTTGGCAATGGCCCTCAGCATCAATACTCAGGTCAATAAGAACACTTATATTAAAAAGCATTTTTGTGTATGGGTTGTTTGCTAGCAGGTAATTATGATTCTGCTGCTTTGAAATTACGTGTTCTTCAACAAATTCAAAGTACTGGCCACACTTAAAATCTCACAACAGGGTGAAAAAGGTACTAAGTCCTGGGAACTCTTAAACATATTTTATAGATGGGAAAAATGGGAAGTCAGAGCAATACCACCACCTCAGTGAGGGTGATATGAAATGGTAGTGGAGTTTAGAGCCAAGGCAGCCTTCCTTCTCCAGGTCCTTGCTCTTCCCCCTGCAGGATTTACCTGACAATGTCTTCTTTCAGTTTTTAGGTAAATCATCAATTGCACTACTTTCCATAGTATTATTTTGTTCTCTTTTCAGTTTCCTGCTTATTCTGTGTCCTCTCAAATAGTTTTCTCTGCATTTTCCAGGGCTTTCCCCTCCTCCTCCTCCTCCTCCTCCTCCTCCTCCTCCTCCTCCTCCTCCTCCTCTTTCTCCTTCTTTTACTTTTCTTTATCTTCTGGCTCATTTGGAACATTTATTTTTACCTTGTTCTTTTCCCATAATCCAAAAGATTTGCTTTATTCAGATCTTTGATGAACTAAGAACTCCCATTTAGGTCCAGAGTAATGAAGTTGTAATTGAATTGTCAACAGAGTTCTAAGATGTTATTGTTTTGAGAAAGGACAAAAGACACTGGATAGGTGGCTCAGAGATGGGACACTGAGACGGGGCACCGAGATGGGAAAACAATGTGAGGTATGGACGGCCTAGTGAGGACAGAAGCAGGATGATAAAAGTTCAATACTAAATGCCCTTGTGGTGAAGTATACCTGAAACCCAATGGGAGACTCATGAAAAAGACCAAACAATTCTTTCATTGAAGAGAAGTCAAAGTTAGCCATCAAGGAATGACAGACCCAATCAGAGTTTGTTTTTGAGAGTTCCCTGAATTGTAGGGTGCACATGGTAGAGTGCACAATTCAAATACTTGATCCTTTATGCATTATTGCTAGAGGACATAGCGAAAGTGAATGGGGGATAATACTGACTTACAGGAAAGCATTCATGGGAATTCTCACTTCATTCTCTGTTTTATAGCATTTGAAAAGTGCCAAAGTTACAAATTCCTTGGAGAATTAAAGATGAATTATACTAGGAAGAAGCCTAAACATCCCATGACTGTGTTGTCCCAAGAAGCTGTTGATTCTACACTACAGATGGCAGTAGATGATTTTGAGTAAAACCTAATATGATTATTATTTTTTTCTGCAGTGGATCAATTTTCAAGTTGGCTAGTAAAACAAAAGTCAGGTGGTAGTGCAGGATGCCTACCGTCAACTTTACGGTCCTGATGACCATTGTTTTGTGGAAATCCTCCTATTTCAGTGTCATGCTGCATTGTATGTTCAATAAATATTTATCAGAGAGGGCTGACATCATAAAAAAGCCTCACACATCTTCTCAAGAGATTGCTATTCTTGAATATAGCATGAGAAATTCCAAAACAACACTGGAATGGGATCACTGTTAAAGATCCATGCATGTGACAGTAACAGAGAAGTATGTAGAATCTCTTCTAATACCCAGAGTTAAGACAAGTTACCATTTTACAACTGAATTTATCGTATGAATATATTGACTAATTTGTGTTCATCTATGGAAACAAGATCTGTGCTATTTAGAAATGTCAGTGTATATGTTATGTTTCTTTTAAAATGATTTAGCTGTAAAGGTCCTGGAGACAGGCCCCCAACCCCCCACCTGGACATGTGTTAAGGATAGAGATCAATGAAGGTACAAATATTTGCATTATGCAGTGTGAGTGCTTTGCCCATTCCATTTCCCTCATGCTGCCTACTCACTGCTTCTCCTGGAAGGGCTGCCCTCAGGCTGCTGGGAATGGCTTGGCCTCAATGCAAGGGAAGCATGAAATGCTAGGGCATTTGGTCCTTGACAACCAATCCTTAGGTAACTACTGAGAGGTGCAAGGCAATAAATATCAAATTTTTGTCCCTTATGGGACAGTGACCTACACTATTTCCAGAAGTCTGCTGCAGGATTGAGCAAAAGCTTCATTCTCCAAGGAGATTCTATCACATCTCCTTTCCTACTTCCCTATAGTTTGCTCCTCAGGATAATTTTTCATCAGTTTCACAGGAATCCACAGCTCATGGTCTGCCTCCAGAAAACCCCAACCCCAAATGTGTACCATATGGAATTGAAATTGTGTTGTAGTTCTGAATTAAATCTCCATTCTTTGACCTTTTTTTTTAATCAACATTTATGCTTATTTTTTCTTACCAAAAAATGCTGAATGGTCTTCTAGAGTGTTTTAAGGTAGGAACGCATTTTTAACAATTCTTGGCATGTTGAAGTAAAACCCCAATGTTATCTATTAGTAGGTTATTTGCTAGTAAATAAAAGACCTGAGTTATTTTTATACTTGGGAAGGGAATTCTTTTTCCCTTTAGCATTCAGATTCATGAGTCTACTTTGTATTTTGTAAACAAATTACTTCCTATAGCACAATTTATTTTAGTGGGCTTGGAAGCGGCACTGAAAATATATCTGGCATTTGCATAAATGTGTAAATAAAAAAAAGGAAAGGGGAAATGAGAGTTGGGGAAGGCTGTTAATATTTATTGAGAATTTACCCTGTACTAGACTAATGGAGTGACTGCCAGAGTCTTGTTGGTGGGGGGAGGGGGGGAGGGGGGAGGGTCTTCTTCCTACCAAGGGGGGATAAAGCGACCTGAAAACTTAAAGTTTAAAATAATTAGTGAAGAACAAAATACAAAGAACCAAAAATATATTTACAAAAGGAGGGCCCCTGATACATCCAGTCCACACAAGAGCTAGAACTAGACAAAAGAATGATGCTCTGGTGGTTTATTTAAGGGGGTACATCAAAGGCAGGAATAAGGTTTCAAGGGTGGAGTCTTGCTTTGTGATGTCTTAAAGTCAGCAGGTTGATTGGCATCTTGGCAGGTCACACTCATTTCAGGTACTGTGTGGGATCTTTTGGCAGAACTTGAGGGGAAAGTTCACCTGCATCAGGTGGTCTGGTCTGTCCTTGTGGGGGTGCCATGGGAAGTTCCCAATGCCAGACTTGTCCCCTTTCTAGGCTACAGTGTGCAACACAGTCCACACATAGCCTATGGACGGTTCTCAACACTAAACATTATATATATGTAATCTGAAGAAGAAAGGGCTGAGGATCTTGCCCCAAGATCCTACAATTAGTGAATAGTAAGCTAGGAATTTAAGCCAGAACCAGAGTGAAATGAAGCTAATTTTTAGTTTAGGGGAAACTTGTGCACTTACATGATGTGGTAATACTGGTGTAAGTATCTTCATGCAGCACATTGATCTTCGTGGTTTAATGGCTAGTGGCCTGTTTTCTTTAGTAATCATATAGAATTTCTTCAGCTTGTCTAGTTTTCTCCATTCTAAGCCAAATAGCTATGTTGGGTTTCAGTGGACTGCTGCCATCCCTCTACTCATTCCCTTTTGTACAAGAGGATGACCCCTGATTCCCTTAGAGAGATATGGTATGTCCGTGTCACCAGAACAGAGCAATGGTTTGCCAATGACTTTTTATTGTCCTATAGATTCTCCATCAGTTGATGGAATGTCCACCTATGCCAGTTCTTATAATCATTTGCATCAGCCTGTGCTTTTGGCTTAGAAGTTTAGACCAATTGCCTTTGATTCATGCACAAAACAGACTTAGGTCTTGGGTGCCCTCTTGATTCTTCCTTACCTTCTGACATTGCTAGATAAAGATGGATTGCTCAATGAGACCTTTCCATGTGATGCCCCTCCGGGCCACAGTGTGTGAATCCTTACCAAGAGAGAGAAGACCATCTATCTAGGCCCCACTCAGACACTCAGCTGGGTGTCTCTGAATTTCTGTAGATGGCTCTAATCTATATGTTTTCTTGTGAATATTTATATGGGTTATTCTTTCTCCTCAAATGATCTCTTGGGCAGTTTCCTTGTAGCTTTCTGCGATTTGATAATTTTGTGTTTATGGAAGTGAAGTTTCAGAGCTCAAAACTTAGAATGGAAAGCAGCCTTAAAGATTATCTAATCTCTTTAATTTATCCACAGCATGATGTAAATAATTTTATAATTACAAATTTTATGTATTTTCAGTTCAGGAAGGTTTGAGAACAGAGAAAACAAAAACAAAGATCACGTTTGAATGCATTTTGCATGTGAAATGACATGATCTTGGGGAGGTGGGTGGTATTCTCTAGTGTCCCTTCCAAAACTGAGATGTTGAGAGTTAGTGGTCAGTATATATAGTATTAAGAGGTGGTTAGACTATGAGCATTCCTCCCCCAGGAATCAGATTAAAGTCTTTATAAAAGAGGATTCGTGGAATGCTGAATGTCTTGCCCTTGTAATCTTACTTTCTGGTGGGTAACTGCTATGAATATTTTGATGTATATTTTTTAAAAAATATTGTTATATGTCTACAACTTAAAAATATGTTATGAACATTTAGTTTTCTATATTTTAAAAAGATATCTTAATTAAGCATCTTATTCAGAAATGTATTCTCATTGTTAAAAATTCTATCAAGGGCTGGGGTTGTGGCTCATCAGTAGAGTGCTCGTCTAGCACATGCAAGGCCCTGGGTTCGATCCTCAGCACCATATAAAAATAAATAAATAAAATAAAGGTATTGTGTCCAACTACAAGTAAAGAATAAATATTTTTAAAAAATTCTATCAATATGGATACATTGAAATTTCTTCCTAATCTCTGTTCCTTGCTTACCTTCTCAGTCTAATTTCTCCTGGGCATAATCACTGTGATCAATCTGTGTGCTTTCTTTCAAATTGATTTCTCTATGTTTACATACACATAATGCATATAGAAATATTTAGTCCTGTTTTATATATAATTATGTTGATCATGCAATTATATGTGTGTTCATCTGAAACTTGCATTTTTCACTTAATTAATGCTTTAGACATTTTTCTTTATCAAGCTGCTATGTCAGTTAGGGTCCTGACAGAAAACAAGTGAACCAATTTGAAGAGGTTTCTTTTTTTTAATAGGAGATTTTAAAATATATTTTTAGTTGTTGATGGATCTTTATTTTATTCATTTATTTATATGTGGCACTGAGAAGCAAACACAGTACCTCACACATGCAAGGCAAGGGCTTTACCACTGAGCCACAACCCTAACCCTTGAGAGGATTTTGGTAAACTCAACTTTATGACCAGAGTATAGGGAAACTATAGGAGACAATGGAGTACCTTCAAATTAGTGATAATGAGGGTACTGTTACCACCTCTATACCAGTTACAGGTAATGGTGGGAAGGAGTTACTGGGCAGGAGAGGTTGGGAGAGAGATAGCAGATACTTAGACAATGAAAGACTGAGTCAGAGTCAGAGAGAGCTACATGGAATGGGCTGCTTGGCAGGCCAAGACCTTCCATGGAAGGAGGAAGCAGTTGGTCTGAACCAATCCCACAGGGATAGATCCAAGAAAGAAAAAGCTTCCCTCTCTATTATGGACTGAATATTTGTGTCCCCTTCCAAATTCATATAGTAAGCTCTAACCCACAGTGGTGCTATTTGGAGATGGGGTTGAGATGAAGTTTTGAGAGTGTGGCCCCATGATGGGAGCAGTGCCCTTGGAAGAAACACCAGAGAGCTTGCACTTTTTGTCTCCATATGCGAACACTGAAATAAGGCCATGGAAGCACACAGCAAGAAGGGGCCCAGTACAAGACAGAAAGAGAACTCTCACCAGAAACCAAACCCTGTTGAATCTTGATCTCGGACTTTTATCCTCCAGAACCATGAGAAAATAACATTTCTGTTGTTTGTCACTCAGTTGATCATATTTTGTTATAGCAGCTTGAACAGACTAGGACATTCTTTCTGATCTTGGAGAGAGGTCCTCATTGGCTGAACCCAACAAGAACGTAGAGAGCAAGGGAGCATGTTGAGGCTATCATATATGTCAGCCTCCCAAGCACAGCATGCACATATTCATGTGGATTTGTTAAATGCTTTCAATACATTCTCTATGATTCCCCATGACAGATATTGTTCTAGCGGCAGGGGAATGAGATAAAATAAAGTTACTGTCAGAAGTTCACATTCTATTGGAGTTAGTGCTTCATAGATGCCAACTATTTCCTTGCTTGCCTATACCAGTTTGTTAATTGGTTACTGATGGAAATTTAGCCTAAATAAATTTTTTTCTTATTTAAATAGTGCTGCATAAACCAATTAAAATAATAGAAGGAAGACCAAGGGAGTAGAGGAAAGGGAATAGGGGGAGGGAGGAAGGGGGAGAGAACAAACACTGGGGACTGACATGGAGCAAATTGTATTTCATGCATATGATTATGTCAAAATGAACTCCACTATTATATATAGTTACAGTGCATTAATAAAAACAGTAAAAAACAAGAAATAGTTGCACAAATAGTTTGTGCATCTGTAAAAATATTCTTTCATGTATACACCAAGAAGTAGAATTGTTGGATTGAAGAGACAATGCATATTTTATGCTAACTAGGCTGCTTTAATTTTACTTCTACTAACAGGGTATAAGAACAATACTCTCCCCTTAAAAATAGTTATCTTCATTCTCCCCAAATTTCACAATCTGATGGAGGATAGGAGAAAGAAGAAGGACAGGAATATTAGGTAACTGAATTTGACTATTCTTGTGAGAATTAGAAGTTCTACTGTATTCCTGGACATTTATATTTCTTTTATTCTTTGGCTATATTTTTTTTTGTGGGGGGAACTCGTTGTCTTTTTAATTTATTTTTTAGAATTTTTTTTATGTGCTTTACATTATTCTAAGTCTTGTTCTGTTTGCTTTAGTAACACTGCCTACTCAGGCATTAGGTTGTTCTCAGAGTCTCTCAGGCACAGTGCTGATTTTCCTGTTTGGTTAAGCTCATGTTATAATTACAATTTCCCCTTCATTCCCTGTGAGTACTTCATCTCTTGATGACACCCTATCTCCAATGACTAGGGGGTCAATGTTGGTGGGTGGAATACATTAGTAACTGTTCGACTGGGAATGTAATCTCTATATTTTTCCTGAGTATTGGCAGTCACCAGGAACTCATTCCTCTTCTGATACCCTGGTTCACATGCCACTATCATTGCTTCTGTCTGGTGGCAGATGCCTTTGCTTAGGCAAGGAAAGATTATTGAGGGGCAGTGTGTTAGTCAGTTTTTCATCACCATGATCAAAATACCTGACAAGAACAATCCAGAAGAGAAGAAGTTAATTTGGGGCTGACAGTTTCAGAGGTTCAGTCCATAGTTGGCCAACTCATTTGTGCTCAACCCCAGGGGAGGCAGAACATCAAGGCAGCAGGAAGTGGAAGAAAGCTGCTCACTTCATGGCAGCTAGGAGAAAGAAGAAGGAGGAGGAGAAGGAAGAAGAGGAGGAGAAGAAGGGAAAGAGGTGGAGGAGGAGGAGGAAGAAGAAGAAATAAGAAAAAGAGAGAGAGAACACATGTGTGTTAGGGGCCAGGGACAGGTGGCGTACAAGAGCATGTCCATAGTGACCTCCTTTCTCCACATCTCTGTAGCTGCCACCAGTAGTTCATTCAAGTTATTAATCAATCAAGTGGATTAACTCACCAATGAGATCATAGCTGTAATAATCTAATCATTTACCTCTGAACATTGTTCTATTGTCTGACACATGAGTTTTTTTGGGGGTATTAAAGATCCAAAGCATAACTGGCAAGCTACCTGGTTGATCCTGCTAGAAGGTCTTAACCACACTGCCAGCTGTCCAGGGACCCTTCTTCTCTCTGCACTTGCCTTCCTGAGCCAAGAGTCCACTGGAGAAATTCCCCTTCTCCACGACTGCCCTTTTCCTGGATGTATTATGAATAGTATTTTCCCATTTCCCCCTAATCCCATTTTCCTTGAGTGTTTAGCTATTCCTTATAAATTTCTCTGACTATGAACATCTCTTCTGTTTTTTTAGGTCTTTTACATAATTCAAACAAATTTTATATTGTGTCATTTGCAGTCAGAGGGAGAAGGCTGGAACATGATCCAGGCCAGGAGTTGCCAAATTTTCTCTATAAAGGGCCAAATAATAAATGCTTTGCAGGCCAGATAGATTATGCCACATCTCCTCAACTCTGATTTTGTAGTGCCAAAGCACCCAGGGATAATAAATACAGATGAGTGGACCTGGCTATGCTCCAAATCAACCTGATTTACAAAACAGAACAGGATTTGAACAGCAGGACTACTTTGCAGATACCTGACCTAGACCTCTTTTTTCTTTATGCAACAGATGAAGCATCTGAGCCTAGAGGAGGTTGAGAGATCCATCCAAAGCTACTCAGCCAGTGAGTGGAAGAACTAGATAGAGCACTCTTCTGCTCATTCACTTGTGATCTTCCCTCTACTTTGTTCTTTGTACAGCATCAAAGAGATTCCCAAATGTACCTCAGTTCTCCCAGGGCCTTGGAAACAGGGAACTTACTTTCAACTTCTCTTCTTTTTTGTTCTGTGATGTGAAGGCACATAAAGTCCAGGCCGAGTCACTAACTGTGGAGCTTACTAGGAAATCACAGAGCTGATGGAGGTTGGCTGGACTGTTGGCCTAAGGAATGAGGAGAGGACTGTTGTTCAGATTTCAGCTTTTCCTTTTGTGAGTTAGAGAAATTTGGCAAGATTAATGGAGCATAACCTATTTGAGCTCTTCAGAGACATGGATATAGCTCAGGCACAACTGTTATTACTCAATTTTAGTCAATATGGCCCACAAGGGAAAGAATTTGATCATAGTGAAAACCATTTCTCTCTTGGTCTAGCTTTGGAACAATAGGAAGGGGATTAAGCTTTCCAGTTGGCTTGAGTTTTGAGTCTGTATTCAGCTACATACAAACTGTGTGACTTTGAAAAAATTACTCAAACTCATTTAAAAAAAATTTAGTTGTTAATAGACCTTTGTTTTAATTATTTATATGCAGTGCTAAGAATCAAACCCAGTGCCTCACACATGCTAGCAAGTGCTCTACCACGGAGCTATAACCCCAGATCTCTCTGTCATTTAATTTATCCTAAAATGGAAAGAGTAATGTTGATTTCACAGGATTGTTCTGAAGATTAAATGAGATCATGCATAAAAGGCATAAGTAGTGAAAAGCATTATAAAAATATTAGTTATTAGTATATGGATTGCATATGGAAACCCTGATGCAAATAACAAATCAGTGCTAATTGCTGGGATTTGCTATTTGAAGTGCAGGGAAAGGAGGAATATAAATGAAACAGTATACACTGAACATGTTAACCAGCAAGCCTGTGTTACATTTAGTTGGAAACTAAATGTTAATTTATTTCTGTTTAAATTTCATTGTTCCCAGGGGATTTATTTCAAGTTAGTACATCTACTTTTAATCTTCTTACAATTATCTACGAGAATAAATTAAACTTTCTTTCCATTGGGGTATTTAAAGGAAGTATCTCATTTAAAAATGCACCTCTATCACACAGCTTTAGAGCTGAGGAATGAGATAGTGAAGTGAATTCCACCTGTTTGTTTAGTAAAGCATTCATAATCTTTCATTCATTCAAAGGGAGGGAACAGAACATTGAAGTCCGAGTATGGTCTCTTGAATCTAGATGACCTGGGCTTGAATTCCAGCTCTGCCCGGTACCAGCTGTACCACTTTGAATGAGTTTTTTTTTTTTTAACCTCTCTGTATCTCATTTTCCCCATTCATAGTCCCAGGCTAATAATCATCTATACTTTTGAAGTTGCTTTAAGAATTAAGAATTAAAGATTCGGTACCAATGAAGAGCAGTATCTGGTGCACAGCAAGGATTCACTAAATATGAGTTATTATTATTTCTTGACAATATATGCCAAGCATGGCACTAAGGACTAGAGTACAAAATTGGCAGATCTGGCATTTTTCAAAAAGTATTGTACTCAGTGATGTGGAGAGAAAGAGTTGGAGGCATCACAAGTCTGAAGATGCAGGAAAAAGCAAACTCTCTTCTGCTTCCTATATTCTCATGAGATGAGAGTATAACATTACACTTCTGTGACCCAATGTGTGGGAGTTTTCTCCCACACAATAAACAAGCAATCAGTTCTGTAGCAGACTCTTCAGAAGACACCAGCTGGGTATCTTCTAATTCAGTTCTGACACCATCTACCTGGAGCTAGCGTCAGATGGTACAGATTGGGACTGGGTCCCATAGACTGCCCTCTGGCTTCAAATGCTGTGAATGCAATTCCAGCTATGAATTGGGATGACTATGATCTCCTCCTTGAGTTGATGAATTTGCTAAGGTAGCTCACACAACTCAGGAAGACACATTTTCCCATTTATTATAAAAGATATTACAAAGAGTACAGATGAATAGCCAGATGGAAAACATGCCCGGGGCAAGACACGTGGGAAGGGTGTGGAGCTTCCTTGTCCTTTCCAGGAAGCTCCATATGCTCAGCAATCCAGAAGTCCTCCCACTCCATTTTCAGTCCTTTGGGATTTTTTTTAATGGAAGATTCATTATGCAGGCATGACTGATTATGCCATTGGCCAGTGGTGATCAACGCAACCATCAACTGCTCTCCCCTCCTGGAGGATGAAGGGCAGGACTGAAAGTCCCAATCTTCTAATAATATCTTGTTCTTTCTGATGAACAGCCTCCATCCTGAAACCTCCATCCCCCACTTATCTCATTAGCAAACCAAGTGATATTCTTATCACTTTGAAAACTCCAAGAGGTTTAGGAGTTTTTTTCTAGGAGTGGGGAAGAGGACATATTTCACAATATCACAGTGGTGAAATACTTAAGGAACGAAGTTGCTGTTTAATTTTAAGAAAATCTCTTCAACAAAGCCTTCAGGGTTTGCATGATGCTTTCCCTTTCCTTTCTTTCTTTCTCCCCCACCTTTTTTTTGATGTCTTTCTTTATGGCTAAGAAAAATCAAAGCTGCACAAGTGATGAATCTCAGCAATCCAGAAGTGCTCCCACTCCAGCTTGTGGAGTGAAGCCAAGTTTGACTTCAGATCTGTCTCCCTCTGTGGTAGGCCATCACAAGACCTGTTCCATGGAATATGTAGCAGCCTAGTGGCGGAGTAAGGATTGCAAAATGGCAATAGCTGGGTTCTAATAAAGTACTTGCTAATAGCTATGTTATTTTGCTGTCATGCATTGATATATTTTGAAGAGGTTAAGGACGTGCCATCTCAAAATGCGCTGAATTAGGATACTATTATTTCAAGTTGAAATCATTTGAGGAATTATAACTTCAGAAAGGGTCTTTTGATTATCTTTTGCTACATGCAACTAGCTATAAAGATGAGTTTAGGAGGGGTGGCCTCCCATACTAAGGCAAGAAATAGTTGTAATCACAGATATAGGTAATTGGGGGCTGTAATGAACCTAAATAAATAAACTTGTTCAAGTGACCCTTATATTTTGCTAGCTTTTACCGTCCTCCCTCATATATCTCTTTGCCATATCCCTAAATTTACTACTCTAGTCCAGAGATTCATTTGTCCTATCATTTTTATTGTTCTTTGTCCAAAATGAATAAAGCATCTTACTTTGGCCATTTCTTTGGACTTCACTCCCTTGTGGAGATTTACATGTACATAATAAACTTCATAAAACTTATTTCAGTCTTTAGATCCAGCTGAAGAACTCATATAAGAGCTGAAGAGTAGTAGAGATTCTTTCTTTCCCTACAACTTGGACATTAGCTCACTTGACATGTGGTATTTAAAAATTGAGTACTGATTCTTGATGTGTCTTGCCTGCCTCCAGTGTGAGTTTCCAGGGAGAAAATGAGACAAACTACTGGTAAGGATGTGGGGGAAGAGGTACACTCATACATTGTTGATGAGACTGCAAGTTAGTATAATCACTTTAGAAAGCAGTATGGAAATTCCTAAAAAACAAAAACAAAAACTAGAAATGGAACCACCATATGACCCAGCTATACCTCTCCTTGTTATTTATCCAAAAGAACAAAAATCAGCACACTATAGTGACAGAGTCACATCAATGTTTACAGTAGCCCAATTCATAATAGTCAAATTATGGAACCAGTTCAGATGCATGTCAATAGATGAATAGATTAAGAAAATGTGAGATATATACACAATGGAGTTTTACTCAGCTATGAAGAAGAATGAAATAATGCATTTATGGGTAAGTGGATAAATTGGAGAACATCATGCTAAGTGAAATAAGCCAGACTCAGAAAATCAAGGGTCAAATCTTTTCTCTCATATGTGAAAACTAGAACAAAATAAGTGAGGAAAAGGAGAGGATCAGATATCATAAAGATAAAGGAAATATCAGTGGAGTAAGAGCAAGAGATAGAGAGAAAAGGAAGAAGGACCACAAAGGGGTGGAAATGCAGAATGAATCCAACAAAATATACTTACATGTATGTACAAATATGCCACAGTAAATACTACCTTTGTGTGTATCTATAAAGCACCAATCAAAAATAAATAAATAAATGAGTGAAAGGAAAATAGAGGGAGGGAGGAAGGAAGGGAAAGTGGGGATACTGGGGATGGAATGAAGTAAGTCAAATTCCCTGCATCTATGATTTTGTCAATATGAACCCGACTATTATGTATAAAAAATGCTCCAAGAAAATATAATATAAAATAAGACAAAATGGTGACTATCTAGTTCTTGGCCTCTCTTGATTCCAGGAGAGGATCTTTTTTTTCCATGCAGGCTAACAAGAACATCAAAACTCAGATGTACCTTCTTTAGGAACAAGGGAGCTGCAGCCATATTCAGTATCATGAATTCTTGATTTTGTGTGTATTATTGAATCATTTGCTTGTTCAGTAGTAAAACAAAATGAATATAATGAAGGTCAAGCCAAAGTCATTGTTCTCACTAATCTTGTACCCTGAACCATCTTTGTGCTGGCTTCTCTGACTTTAGTGCCTACTACAGTAGTACTACTCTCAAGACTCTCTATGATCGTGAGAAATTCTCTACTCCAAAGTCAGTCATGATTTTTACCACTAGCAAAGAGTTCAGAGGAACCACCTTACTTTGAGAAAGTGGAATTGACTATATAATTTATGATAGAAAGTCTCAGTTTGTTCTCTGAAGCTTTCTCTGGGGACCATTTCCAGTGATTTGAAACCTAGGTTGAATCATGAAGTGTGGGAGGCTGCCCACCCATAAGCTAAGCATCCTCTCTCAGCCTTGAGTTAGGGAGTGTTGATCTGGCATTGCATGTCTTATGCTGCAATGCAAATAGCCTCCACTTTCCCTTGGCAAAGAAGTTTGCTCTAGCTCTGGACTTGGGCATTACACAATCGGATTGGACAACCCCTCTTGAAACCTTATTTCCTGCCTTATTTGGTGAAGAAAATTCTATTGAAACTCCTTTGTGTGTCCCCCTATAAAAATAAAGAGATTCCTGGTGCACGCTCTCTTTTCCAGCTGACCCTTAAAGTCGAACAGCCTTCCTACCCTCCATATGAAAATTACTTCTGTGTCCTGTGCTTTCTTGAAGTTTTCTTAGCTTAATGTAGCAGCTAGCTCTTTTGAACCCAGTTCATCTCACCTGCACAGGTCACTTATTTTAGTGCAGTTGAGATCAACTCAATTTTTCTAAAAATGTTTATATTTAAAAATTAAGAAAGGTCAGTTTCCCAATATAGCAGAATGAAGATGATGGTGATCCCTCTCTGAAAAGCAATACTAAACTCAATAAAATTATCAAAAACAGTCATTTAAGAACAATGGAAACAATTTTTTTAAAAAATTAATTATTAAAAAAAGAACAACAGACATTAACCAAAAGCAGACAATAAGTGAGTTTATTTTGAAAAATGAAAGACTTTCGGGTAAGAACAACAGGATTCTGTGGTCTGAAGTATTCTCACGCCCCTAGGACAACCAGATAAAAATACCAGATATTCAGTTGTTTGAATTTTAGATAAATGACTTATTTTTAAGCATAAATATGCTTAAAGTATCACACAGGACATACTTATGCTAAAAAATTACTCATTGTTCATCTGAATTTAAAAATTAACTGAACATTATATATTATTATTTGCTAAATCAGGCAGCCTCTATTTTCCCCTGTCCCCACCTACCCCCAACAGCTGGATCAGCAAGATGATGGTATACCACAGAACTTGGCCTTGAATTGGAGGTAGGGATGAGGAATCTGTGGTTTTGCCAGTTGAATGTGATGAACTTGGTTGGAAATAGGTAAAACCATTTGGTTTGCTTATCTAATACTGCAGTTCTTGTTGGGGTATGAGATAAATCAGAAACATAATGGAGAGATCCAGGAAATAAGATCCACTGCCAAACATCCTTGCTGAATGGAAAACTACACAGATGCATGGGGAGACCTGAGAGGGCTGGGAGAACAAAAGACATTCCAAGAGAGATTTAACTAATTGCAAATTTGAATACATTCCCAAACCACAGACACATCAGCACAGAGTGGAAGCTTTATGGTTGAGATGCTTGTGTTCAACCTCTACTAAAATCATTGATCCAGGAGAAACCACTAAGAAGCTAGGGTAAAAACTTAAAATTAAAATTAAAAAATATCAGACATCAGTATCTGAAAATCACAGTGGAGATATATTTTATAGTTTAAGTTCAGGAAACTTATAAAGGAAAAGGAAAAACAAAATTTAAAACAAAAGCAACCCTCAGAAAAAGTAAACAATTAAAAATTTTATAACACCTAAAACATCTAGTTTTTAATTGAAAATTTTGAGATATGCAAAGAAACAGAGATATATAGTCTAATTAATATTCTGGGAAAACTGCAGTCAACTGCAACTGACTCTACTTGGGCCCAATGACTGAAAAGAAGCTATTGTAAATATGTTCAAAGAATGAAAAAAGTCATGTACCATTATTGAAAAATGTTGGCAATGACAACAAACAGGAAATATCAAGAGATAAATAGACACTAAAAACATAAAAGCAAAGGCAAGCTAGAATTGAAAAGTAATCAAAATGAAAAATTCTCTGGATGGTCTCAAGAACATATTGAGATTCTGAAGATACAAATTATTTAATTCAAAGAACAGAAGGGAGAAGTGAGTTGTGGAATAGAGCTTCAGAGACCCAAAGGACAATGTTAAATGTCCCAACATGTCTGAGATGAGAGTTATAGAAGGAGAGAAGAAAATGAAACAGAAAATAATTGGAAGATAAAGTGCTCCAAACTCCCCAAATTTGATCAAAACCTGTGATCTACATATTAAAGATTATCAATAAACTCCAAGTATGATAAACACAAAGAGAAACACACCTCCGTGTATTATAATTGAACTATTGAGAGACAAAGAACAGGTCTTGAAAGCAGCAAGAGAAAATTAACCATTATTTATAGAGAAATAGCAATTGAAGAAAGTCGGACTTCTTATCAAAATACAATGGAGTCCAGAGGTAGTGACTAATGCAGAAAGCAGGGGCAGTGGTGGTGGGGGGTCATTCAAGATTGATCATATCCAGCAAAAGTATTCTTTAAAAAGTGAGCATGAAATAAAGAACTTTCCAGATGAATAAAAAGCGAGTGACATGACTTATAAGAAATACAAAAGGAAGTCCTTCAAGCTAAACAGAAACGACAAAACAAACAAACAAACAAACAAACAAAAAATTAGTAATTTTGAACTACCAGGAGGAATAAAGAACTCAAGAAATAATAAAGATAGACTGGGCACGGTGGCACTGGTAATCCCAGCAGCTCAGGAGGCTGAGACAGGAGGATCAAGAGTTAAAAACCAGCCTCAGCAAAGCTGAGGTGCTAAGCAATGCAGTGAGACCTTGTCTCTAAATAAATACAAAATAGGACTGGAGATGTGGCTAAGTAGGTGAGTGCTTCTGAGTTCAATTCCTGGTACCCCCTCCCCTAAAATAATAATATTAATATAAGATGTAGGTCAATATGTGTATATATGATTTTTCTCTTCTAATTTCTTTTTAAAACATAAGATTCATTTAAATTGATAAAATACTATCTCTGGTTTAAGATATATGTAAGTTTAATATGTATAAAGAATGTATAAAGAATAGTATAAAGAATAGTATGAAGAATGTATAAAGAATGGGGGAGGAGAGGCTGGGGTTGTAGCTCAGTGGTAAAGCACTTGCCTTGCACGTGTGAGGCACTATGTTTGATTCTCAGCACCACATAAAAATAAACAAATAGAATAAAGATATTTTTTAAAAAAAAGAATGGGGGGAGGAAATTGAGCTTTAGTAGCACAAATTTGCTACATATCATCAAAATTAACTCAGTATTAAAAACTGAGGTAGATTGTGATGTTAATGATGCATAGTAATTTCTAGAAAAAAACTAAGATAACCCAAGAAAAGCTTAAAAATCAACAAAATAATTAAGTATTAATCTCCAGGATCTATAAGGAATTCAAAAAACACCAAAGAAAATAAAACAACTTGAAAAACAATAAAAAGAATAAGCCAATCCATAAATGGACAAAGGAACTGAACAGGCACTTCACAGAAGAAGCAATACCATTGGTCAACAAATATATAAAAAAATGTTCATTATCTCTAGCAATTAGGGAAATGCCAATTAAAAATACACTGAGATTTCATCTCATTCCAGTCAGAATGGCAACAATCAAGACTACAAGCAACAATAAATGTTGGGGAGGATGTGGGAAAAATAGTACACTCACACATTGTTCATGGGGCTGCAAGTTGGTACAACCACTCTGGAAGGCAATGAGATTCCTTAAAAAACTAGGAATGGAACCACCATTTGACCTAGTTATATGACTCCTAGGTATATATCCAAAGCAGTTAAAATCAACATACTGTAGTGACACGCCACATCAATGTTCATAGCAGTTCAATTCACAATAGCTAATCTAGAGAACCAACCCAGGAGCCCTTCAAAAGAGGAATGGATAAAAAAGCAAATCTTATTTTGCTTTTTTAAAAAGAAATTAGAAGAGAAAAAATATATATACACATATTGACCTACATCTTTATTAATATTATCTATCTATCTATTTATATCTTAGCCATAAGAATGAAATTATGGGATTTTCTGGTAAATGGATGGATCTGGAGACTATCTAGTGAACTGAGCCAATCCTCCAAAACCAAAGGTCAAATACTATCTCTGATACTTGGATGCTAACACACAACAAAGGCAGGAAGGGAAGAATATTAGTTCATTGGATTAGACAATGGGGAATGAAGGGAGGGAAGGGGGATAGGAATAGGTAACAGTGAAATGAATTGGACATGACTTTCCTATGTTCATGTAGGAATACACCACATTAAATCTCCAAATCATGTACAACCACATTAAAGGGATCCTAACTAGAATGTTATACTCCATGTATATATATAAAATATATTCTACTTTATGTATATCTAAAAAGAACATACCCCAAACCCCAAAAAGGTACACCAGAAAATAAATATTTAACACAAAGAAAGGGAATAAAAAGGAAGGGGAAATCTAATAGAATATGAGACATAAAGAAAACAAATAGCAATATAGCAGGAGTAAGTTCAACTTTATTAATAATTGCATTAAAAGGTCAAGTTTATCAGACTGGGTAAAAAAAAGCAAGATGCAAATATACACTGTTTATAAGAGATGCACAAAGATACAAAATTTGTTGGAAATATATGGCAAAAATTATACCTTGCAAACAGTAAGTAACCATAGAGAACTGGAGTGGCTATATTAATTTCAGACAAAATAGATTTTATGGCAAAGAATATTACTACAGGAAAAGAGAAATATTTTCTAATAAGAAAAGGTCAATACATTTGGAAGATATCACATTGGTAAATTATTATATATACAACATACTAGCAAATACACGAAGCAATGATAAAATTGAAAGGAAAATTCAGCAATTATAGTTGGAGACTTTAGTAATTCTCTAAAAATAAAAGAACTACTAGATAGGAAATCAGCAAGAATATAGAAGATACAAAACTCACTGTTAAATGACTTCATCTAAATGAAATATATGCAGTATTTCACTTGATAACAATAAAATATACATTCTTGTTACAATGTAGTGTAATAATTTTTGATTGAATATTGGATATTTTGCATAAAAGAACAGTTGAACCTGAAGTCAATAGAATTTATGTGTGGAAATGGCATATCTTTTCTTCTATAGTCTGAACTTGAACCAGACCAGCTTTCTTTTTTTAATGTGAATAAATCTGTTATTTATTTACTTTTTATTCTAATTTGTTATTACAACAGCAGAATGCATTGCAATTAATATTACACATGTAGAGCACAATTTTTCATATCTCTGGCTGTATACAAAGTATATGCACACCATTTGTATCTTCATACATGTACTTAGGGTAATGATGTCCATCTCATTCCACCATCTTTTCTACCCCCATACTCCCTCCCTTCCCCTCTTACCCCTTTTGTCATATCTAGAGTTTGTCTAATCCTCACATGATCCCCCTTCCAACCCCACTATGAATCAGCCTCCTTATATCAGAGAAAACATTTGGCATTTGTTTTTTTTTTTTGATTGGCTAACTTCACTTAGCATTATATTCTCCAACTCCATCCATTTACCTGCAAATGCCATAATTTTAGTCCCTTTTATTGCTGAATAATATTTCATTGTGTATATATATCACATTTTCTTTATCGATTCATCTACTGAAGGACATCTAGGTTGGTTCCACAGTTTAGCTATTGTGAATTGTGCTGCTGTAAACACTGATGTGGCTGTGTCCCTGTAGTATGTTGTTTTTAAGTCCTTTGGGTATAGACCGAGAAGAGGAATAGCTTGGTCAAATGGTGGTTCCATTCTCAGTTTTCCAATGAATTTACATACTGCTTTCCATATTGAATGCATCAATTTGCAGTCCCATCAGAAATGTATGAGTGTACCTTTTCCCCCACATCTTTGGCAACACTTATTGTTTTTTGTATTCTTGAGAGCTGCCATTCTGACTGGAGTCAGGTGAAATCTTAGAGTAATTTTGATTTGCATTTCTCTAATTGTCGGAGATGTTGAATATTTTTTCATATATTTATCGGTTTATTATATATCATCTTCTGAGAAGTGTCTGTTCAGTTCCTTGGCCCATTTATTGATTGGGTTATTTGTTATTTTTTGGTGTTTGTCTTTTTGAGTTCTTTATATAACCTAGAGATTAGTGCTCTATCTAATGTGCTTGGGGTAAAGATTTGCTCCCATTCTGTAGACTCTCTCTCTATTCACCTCACTGATTGTTTCTTTTACTGAGAAGAAGATTTTTAATTTGAGACCATCCTATTTATTGATTCTTGATTTTAATTCTTGCACTATAGGAGTCTTATTCAGGAAGTTGGGGCCTAATGTGACATGATGGAAATTCAGGCCTAATTTTTCTTCTATTAGACGCAGGGTCTCTGGTTTAATTCCTAGGTACTTAATCCACTTTGAGTTGAAGTTTGTGCATGGCGAGAGACAGGGGCTTAATTTTATTTTGTTGTTTATGGTTTTCTAATTTTCCCAGCACCATTTGTTGAAGAGGCTATCTTTTCTCCAATGTTTTTGCATTGGAGAAAATGGATTTTGCTTACATTGGAGATAATGTAAGATAACTATAATTATGTGAGTTAGTCTCTGTGTCCTGTATTCTGTACCATTGGTCTACCAGTCTATTTTGGGTCCAATACCATACTGTTTTGTTACTATTGCTCTGTAGTATAGTTTAAGGCCTGGTATAGTGATGCCACCTGCTTCATTCTTCTTGCTAAGGGTTGCTTTAGCTATTCTGGGTCTCTTATTTTCCAGATAAATTTCATGATTGCTTTTTCTATTTCTATGAGGAATGTCATTGGGATTTTGATAGGAATTTTATTAAATCTGTATATAGTATTTTTGGTACTGTGGTCATTTTGACAATATTAATTTTGCCTATCTTATGAACAAGGGAGATCTTTCCATCTTCTGAGGTCTTCTTGAATTTCTTTCTTTAGCCTTCTGTAGTTTTCATTATACAGGTCTTTCACCTCTTTTGTTAGGTTGATTCCCAAGTATTTTATTTTATTTTATTTGAGGCTATTGTAAATTGGGTAGTTTCCCTCATTTCCCTTTCAGAGGATTTGTCACTGATATTCAGAAATGCCGCCTTTTATTTATTGTTGATTTTGTGTTCTGCTACTTTGCTGAATTTATTTACTAGTTCTAGAAGTTTTCTGGTGGAATTTTTTTGGCAGACCAGTTTTTATTTAAGTTGACATAAGTTTTTTTTTGTTGTTGTTGTTGCAACTGCCATTGTACCCAGTATTCAAATCCTCCCAATTGTTGCCACCTTTTATTTTGTGTAAACTCTAGGGTTCTGGAGGATTTTTCTCTATGATCCCAATTCACCCTCAGCTTTAAGTAGTCTCAAATGCTTATACCATAAAAGGACTTTCATATACTATTATCCTTTCCACATTGTATACTGCCACGTTTGGTTATTTGGAGGGAGGCTAGAGATGGGGTGGGGTTGAGGGATCTTAATTCTTTTGATTCAGACTTGCTTATCCTAGCTCAAAAATAAAACATTTTCAGCATCACATCCTGTATATTGCAGCCAAACTTTTCCTAACATCCATGGAATATTTGTGGCAGGAAAGAATTTTGTCCCCCACCCTCCTGGTTGATAACCTCTGCTTTCTGTCTGTAGAGATGCCTGGATTGCCAGGGATGGTGGTGGTGAAGGCTTACCACTCCTTCTCCACTATCAGCAGCCACTTCTTTACTCTTCCTTGAAAAGCAGCTCCTCTTTTCTTAAGATCAGTGACATGGAGGTTTCCCCATACCTCCCCACCCCAGCTCCACTGGTAGGATGTAAGTACTTGTTATTCAATTCAAAATCCATTTTTGGACTAAGGTGTGTTTCCCAACTCTGTCTCAGAGTTTTCCTTTGCCTGGGACTAGGGGAGGATGGGAGGGCTTTCTGTATCTCCCCAGATGATATTTAGTTCTACTTTTGACCAGCACAATGAATCTTTGCCTGGGTTTTGAGAGGCACAGCCCTTCTTTCCCTTCTCTTGGGAACCCACTTCCAGAGGCTCTATCTTCAAGAAGGGGAAATGGGCAGGGCTTTGTGTGTCTGCATGCTACTGGGCATGAGTGGAAAGAGCTTGGGACGGGATGCAGACTTCCTTGTATTGGAAGGAACCAGGGATCTAAACCTTCCCTCTAGCATACACATGACTTTTAAGAATTTGTTAAAATTTTATGTTTTCTTCTTGTCCCCTTTTCATGTTGGGCTTTGACAAAGGTGAAGCACTTCATGCATTTGATCTCTCCTCAGAGGGCCTGTCATCTGAGTTTAGTTCACTTGTTCACTTTGCTGCCTTAGCTCCCTGTTGGGCTCAAAGCAAGTCATTGTTTTTTGATTGTTCAATTTTTTTCTTGTTGTTAATATGATGGCTCTTTCTTATGTGGTTCTCTACATTTAAGCAGAGTGGCATTAGAGTTAATTAGTCTTTTCCAATTCCACCTTTCTTTTCCAAGCTTCCTATTCCATAAATAGTTCCTATCCAGCTACTCCTTTCTGGAAGAAGGCACCATTTGTTCTCTCTGGACCTGAACGGAAACTGAAGCCATTGAGATACTTTGTAGATTACCTCCCACTTTAGAGTCAAGTGAAAAACTAAACATTATAAAAATTCAAGTTCTCAGTCTAAAATTTTAGTGTTTCCATACTACAAATTAAGTAATAGCCTTTAAAAGGAAGGTCATGAGAAAATGAAGAATGTAGTTGTAGATTTTGTCTTGCTTTTGCTTGAAATAATTTTAGATTATTGATAGTTGGTTAAATTTTGTCCCTTGTTTTTTATAGAATGCATGTTTTATAGTATTCACTACTATAGTATTAGACAGTGGATGAAAAGCATTTGGAAAAATAATGGCTTTTACAAAAAATTTTATTTGATCTTAAATCAAATGACTTCAAAATGAAAAGTTTTTGACTTTTCAATTTTTAATTCTTTTGGCATGACACTATTAAAAGAAATCCAAGAAGAGTGCATTGAGTGGGATGATGTGTGGTGAGCCGTTCCTGCGGACTGTGGTCGCCATTACATGATGGCGCTGGCTCCGTTGTGGTCTGTGAAGGACAACTCCATATCAAAGAGAGTTGGCATGTTCCCAGCTCCTTATCAGAGAAAGTTGGCGTGTCATTTTCTAGCACCCTGTGAGAAGGGTACACGTGGCAGCTTTGCATTGGGGTTCGAGGTGCTTTATTAAGGCTGGGAGGGGCATCCAATGATTATTCCGGGGAGTAGAAGAATCATTAGAAGAATATCAGGGGCCTGAATAAACTGCTGAAAGAAGATTCCTGAGTCGCGTCTTCCTTGCGGGCAAGGGGGTCATGACAAGTGGTGCCGAGACCCGGGAGAAAAGAAACAAAGAAACACCCAGGAACCAGAACTTTCAGCAGTCAGGGAGGCGCGCCGGTAAGTCCCAGGTAAGGTGGGACCCGCTGTTAAAAAGCGGAGGCTCCTCTATACATAAAGAGGGAGCATTAAAAGGTACCTGCTCCTCTGTAAAAAGAGAGGGCGTTACATCTCATAGCAATTGCACTCTGTATTTTTGTTTTGTTTTCTGTGTATGTTCGTTTTGTTTTGTGTACTTTCACTTTCAATTTCTGTGTTTTCTTGTGTTGCGTCATGGGTGCCGTGACTTCAAGTCCACTTCTTCTGGCCTTAGATGGCCTTTTACGTTCCAAGGGACTGGAGGTGAAACACAGTACCTTGGAGAAATTTTTACAGAGGGTGGATACAGCTGCACCGTGGTTTGCATTTTCAGGCAGCCTCACTACACCCAGCTGGGATAAATTAGGCAAAGACCTTGACTTTGCTCGTGAGCAGGGCATGCTAGAGGGCGGGGTGATACCCCTCTGGAAGATGGTCCGTAGTTGTCTTACGGATGGCAGATGCCAGGAAGCGCTTGTTAAAGGGCAAGAAGTTTTAGAACAATTACATGAAGAAAAATCAGAAACAACAGAGAGTAAAGTGTCTCAGGAAGAGGGGAGTGTGCGGGGTGTGGAGAACCGGAGGAGACTGTATCCAGATCTCAGTGTGCTGCGCACGCCCCCATGCGAAAGTGGGTCAGAGGCAGAAGACGCTGAGGAGGAGGAGATAAGAACGCTGTCCCGGCAGTTAGGGAGTTTAGGTACAGGAAACAGAGATAAGCAAGGGCTCAAGAACAGACAGCCTCCCGATCCGCCTCCGTATGGCGGGGGTGTTTCAGGCTGCCGCTGCTTTCCTCTGTTCCTCAGGGCTGGCATATCATTGCTATTGACATTAAAGACTGTTTCTTTTCTATTCCTTTGCATCCTAAAGACTCACAGCGTTTTGCCTTCACCCTTCCCTCGTGTAATCACGAGGAACCAGATCAAAGGTTTGAGTGGGTTGTTTTACCACAGGGAATGTCTAACAGTCCTACGATTTGCCAGATGTATGTAGGGAAGGCACTCGCACCTCTCAGACAACAATATCCTTCCATTAAGATTATTCATTATATGGATGATGTATTATTGGCAGCCAAATTACAACAGTCAGTTTATGAGGCCTATAAAGACTTGGTGAAGTTGTTAGCTCAGTATGGATTACATATTGCACCTGAGAAGGTTCAAACAGGGGATTCTATTCAGTATTTGGGAGCGACGATTGGAAATGACATATTAAAACCACAAAAAGTTACTATAAGAACTCAAGATCTCCAAACTCTAAATGATTTTCAAAAACTGTTGGGAGATATTAATTGGATAAGAGGTTATTTACATATTCCTAATATCATGCTCCAGTCTTTGTATGCTATTCTTAAGGGTGATCCAGATCTTACTTCCCCTCGTACCCTCACTAAAGAGGCCAGAGCGGCCCTTATAAAAGTAGAAGAAGCTATACAACATGCTACTCTATGCAGGCTCCAGAGTGATAAACCTTTCCAGTTATGTGTGCTTGCCACTATGCGGCAGCCTACTGGAGTACTGTGGCAGGATGGGCCTTTACTATGGATCCACCCACATGTATCCCCAGGAAAATCTTTAGAATACTATCCTGATGCTGTTGCAGCGTTAGCACTTAGAGGGATTCAACAGAGCATTCAATTTTTTGGACAAGCACCTTCTTCTCTTATCATACCCTATTCTAAAGTTCAACTTAATGTTTTGTGTGCTACTCTAGACAACTGGGCTATTCTATGTTGCTCGTTTCAAGGGGATATTGATAATCATTATCCTTCTCATCCATTACTCCATTTTGTTAAAGAGCATCCTATCATTTTCCCTAAAGTAACTTCACCCACTCCAATTCCGGGGGCTGTTAACATTTTTACTGATGGCTCTAAGTCTGGAATGGGAGCTTATGTGATTAATGACTCTCCCCCTGTCCAGCATCAATTTGCTCCTGGAAATCCACAATGGGTAGAACTACAAATTGTCATTAAAGTTTTTAAACAGTGTTCTTTTCCTTTCAATCTCATTTCGGACTCCATCTATGTGGTGCAGGCGCTCAAAATTCTGGAGGCTGTAGGAGCTATTAGTGACACCCATGCTGTGTCTGCTTACTTTAATCAGCTTCAACAGCTTATCTGTAGCCGTACTGCCTCTTTCTATCCAATGCACATTCGGGCTCACACCTCTCTTCCTGGCCCGTTATCACAGGGTAATGCCTGTGCTGACTCGGCAACTAGAAGCCAGCTGGTATGCTTGGCCTCCTCCTTAGAAGAAGCTAAATTGTTTCATCACAACTTTCATGTCAATGCTATAACGCTGCGCAGACGTTTTTCCATCTCCAGAGCAGATGCTCGTCAGATAGTATTACAATGTCCCCATTGTGTCACATTTCTTCATCCTCCTACTTATGGTGTAAACCCACGAGGATTGAAGCCATTGGTCGTCTGGCAAATGGACGTAACTCACGTGCCTGACTTTGGCAACCTCAAATATGTACATGTTTCTATTGACACATACTCTGGAATTATTCATGCTTCTGCTTTATCGGGAGAAAAGGCACGTAATGTTATTACTCATTGCTTAGAGGCATGGGCAGCATGGGGTGCACCTGCATCCCTTAAGACTGATAATGGACCTGCTTATACTGGCAGACAGTTTACGTCTTTTTGTTCTACTATGGGAGTACAACTTGCTCATGGGTTGCCTTACAATCCTCAAGGGCAAGGCATTGTTGAACGTGCCCACCGCACCTTAAAAGAAACCTTAGAAAAACAAAAAGGGGGAATAGGAGTTGACCACACTCCTAAAGAACGCCTGTCCTTAGCTCTCTTTACCATTAATTTTTTGAATTTGGATATTCATGGCCGCTCTGCGGCCGATAGACATGTGTCCCCTCAGCCCTCTGTGACTGGCTATGTTAAGTGGAAGGATGTTCTTACGGGCCAATGGAACGGCCCTGACCCCGTGCTGACATGGGCACGAGGATCTGTATGTGTTTTTCCCCAGGATCGCACGGAGCCGCTGTGGATCCCTGAACGCCTGACAAGAAGAGTCTCGAGATCTACTAACTAGCAGCAGGAGGTGCCACAACAGTCCCATGATGAGGAGCTTCATTCTGATGAGTGCTCTGGCTCTGATGCTGGTGCCAACGGTACAGATGACACCAATGCAGTGGTGGGCAGTGGCACGGGCATGGCCAATGCCAATGCCAGTTCATAGTAATTCTAGTGTCCTCCCCACTCTTTTTTCTACCTCATGTGAGATGTCTGCTCCTTGTACCTCTCCTAGAGGGGACATGGAAGATATTTTTAATCAGTCTCAAGTTAATCTCACAGGAGTTTTTTGTTTCAGCCTTGGGAACACTAATTGTATTAGCCTTAAGACCAAAAATTTGACTAACTGGGAGGACCCATTGCGGTCCAGTAGAGTCTCAGGGAGTATTCTCAGTGCTGTTTTGAGCCAAGTAGTTTCAGGGAAGCAATCAGGCTCAGGGACCCCCGCAACTAGCTCTGTTTTAAACATAACTACTTTAGCTATTATCTCCGAGGTATTGATCCCAATGCCTCCTTCTTCTAATAGTACTTGCTATGCCACTCATTTCAAGGCCTCTCCTTACTGTACCCCTAATTTTGGTTTTCCCCCGACATTTACGCCTTGTCAGGATCATTCTTGGGAGAAACATCAAGTTGCTAAAGGTTTCTCCTTTCCCCCCCCTCTAAAGAGATATGTTTATAACTTTAACAACAATGCTGACTCCTCTACAGGAACAGGTTGGTCCTGGTTTCAATGGCTAATTTCCAATGAGAAGGGGGCTTCGGCCGATATTTCCGCATTGGCTCAATTACTAGGAGCCAAAAGTTGGCTGGCTAATGTTTCTGGCACTACTAAGGAGAGTGAACGAGGTAATAGGCTTACATCTGTTTCGTTCAACTCTCTGTTACATTATGCCACATTGCCTCCTGCAATGGTCTGTATACAATCCCCGTTCCTGTTCCTTTTAGCTAATCACACCTCATCGGGGATGCTGGATTGTTCTATTATTACCTGTTTCTTATCTGAGTGTTGGAATGGTTCTTGGACTGTAGCAGTAATTATGAAAATTCCAACTTTTGTCCCAATCCCAGTCACTGCGGATCCAGATAAATTTCCTATTGTAGAACTACTTAGAGTCCGCAGAGATTTTGGAATCACGGCAGCTATAGTGACGGCCGTGGTGGCATCTGCTGCTGCAGCAGTTACGGCCGGAGTAGCCATGGCCAGTCAAGTACAAACTGCTGCCACTATTAATCAAGTTGTTCAACAAACGTCCACTATACTTGAATCGCAAAATGCGATTAATCAACATATTTTGTCAGGGATTTTAGCTACCAACCAAAGAATAGATTTTCTTCAAGCTCAGGTAGAAGAATTGGCTGACCTAGTACTTTTAGGCTGCATTGACCAACGTGCACATTTATGTATAACCTCTGTCAGATTTAATGATTCCAGGAATGCTTCCCACATCATTGGTGGATATCTGGCCGGAAATTGGTCCATGGAAGCGGAAGACATGATCCAGTCTCAACTAACCCAGATAGCTGTCTTGAATAGTACCCGTGTCGATCCCGTGACTCTGGGTCAATTCACCAATTGGATATCTTCTGCTTTTTCCTTTTTTAAAGAGTGGGTGGGAGTAGGCATTTTTGGTGCACTGTGTTGTTTTGGTATGTTCCTCTGTTTGTGGTTTCTCTGTCGCCTTAAGGCTCGTAGTGCTCAAGATAAGGCTATGATCATACAAGCTCTTGCTGCTTTAGAAACTGGCAACTCGCCACAGGTCTGGCTTGCGCATCTTAAGCACTAAACTTTTGACATGGTCATTGCACCCCAAGTTATTATAACATTGCACTGGGATTGACATGTCTTTCCTCGTTATTCTCTTAGTGTCAGAAAGCCCTTGCACTCTGCCGGTCTTGCTACCATTGCACGCAGATGGGTTTCTACACTAGTGCCTTTGACATGGTCGTTGCACCCCAAGTTATTATAACATTGCACTGGGTACGACATGTCCTTCTTTTGTCTTTCTCTTAGTGCTGGAAAGCCCTTGCACTCTGCGGGTCTTGTTTCCATTGCACGCAGAAGGGTTTCCACACTGGTCTTTATCTATCACTTTAAAGTCCGTGCCTTTCTTTCAGGGTGCTGCCAACTTGTTTGTAGTTGTACCTCTGCATGGCCACAGTTCAACCTCAGCTATTCCCTCTTACTCACCATCATCACGATACAGGATGCGAGGCAAGGCACTGCACTTGAGTGATCCATTGAGAAGAGGGACCTCAAGGGGAGCATGTCCTATTGCATGCGGGTTTGACGTGTCTCCGCCCCGCCCCACGAAAAAAGGCGTCGGCTGATATGGTGTCAGGTCTGGGGAAGGCGCCCCCTGGGGCTGGCCCATACTATGCAGCCACTTTTGCACAGTGGGATAGGACCTCTACTCTCGCCTGTATTGTCTTAGTGAAACAAAAAGGGGGAGCTGTGGTGAGCCGTTCCTGCGGACTGTGGTCGCCATTACATGATGGCGCTGGCTCCGTTGTGGTCTGTGAAGGACAACTCCATATCAAAGAGAGTTGGCATGTTCCCAGCTCCTTATCAGAGAAAGTTGGCGTGTCATTTTCTAGCACCCTGTGAGAAGGGTACACGTGGCAGCTTTGCATTGGGGTTCGAGGTGCTTTATTAAGGCTGGGAGGGGCATCCAATGATTATTCCGGGGAGTAGAAGAATCATTAGAAGAATATCAGGGGCCTGAATAAACTGCTGAAAGAAGATTCCTGAGTCGCGTCTTCCTTGCGGGCAAGGGGGTCGTGACAATGATGTAATGTGAAATGTCAGCAAAACCGATGAGTTGAAAAATTTGAAAAATAGGAGACTGTTTTAAGGTAGAGTGACTCAAATGTTGAGGAAAATAGCTCATTCAAGTTGATGAGAAATCCTGGTGATTTTATTTCTCTATAAAAAGTGTGTTCACTTCATCTAGAGTATAGGTCTAGTTAGTAGTTAGTTACAAGTAGTTAGTTACCACTTGTAGCAAGCAATTCACATGAACCTCTAACCCTTTTCTACAGCTTTAAATGTTTAAAGAAGTAATGATGAAGCAACAAGCAAACAAAGGATCACAAAAAATAATTCTAGTAAGAAAACATATGGTTTAAATATCTATAACAATTTGTAGATATTCAAAGTACCATAGCATTGAAAATGAACTGTCTTTGCAAAAAGAGGGGTTTATTTCAAATTTATTTGCAAAAGTTCCAGCTCTTCAGTTTTCTGGGTAAGACTACCATGTGTGTATGTGGGTTGGGTGGGGATGGGAATAGGAAAGACAGTAGAATGACTCAGACATAACTTTCCTATGTTCATATATGAATACACGACCCGTGTAAGTCCATATCTTGTACAACCATAAGAATGGGAGGTATGTATGAATGTCAAAATACATTCTACTGTCATGTATAACTGTAAGGAATAATAATAAAGAGGAGACAGAGACAAGGTACGGAGGCAGGGAAGGTGACAGAGTGGCTCTTTGGCCAAGCGGCCATGTTTATTTATACCAATAGGTTACATTATGTCATTAGTAACATAACTACGTTATTGTCCAGAGTATTTATTGTTTATTCTGCAGTTACATTTTACAGTTACCACATGTAATGCTAGGAGCTTTGTGCAGCTCTCAAGAAAGTCTATTGTCTGAAGTTACTGTTAGGCAGGCAGATCCAGGAGCCCTGGAGCTTGGTGAAACATTGTAGTTATCAAGCAAGCAAGTTTCTTTATTCCTAGGAATGATATGCCTGCAACCAAGGTTGAGGCTTGATGAGGCTCCAACACAGAGGCTTCTCAGGGCATTGCCATACCAGCTAGACATTGCACATATATTAGCTATATTATTAGATCCTAAGAGAGATTGCAGGGCATTCTAAGGTTGGGAAACAAGGTGCCTATTACCCCCCCCCCAGGAGTTTGCTCACCAGGGGAAAGCTTCCCTGTACATTTCCATGATCAGAATCCTTCCATATAACTTAAAAGAACAAATAAAAAATTTTTTAAATACTATGTCAAAATCATGGTGGTTAGGAAGGGGAAGAATATGTAGATAATTTGCTCTAAGTTTGGGGGCAATATAATTAATGCCCAAATACTAGTTTGAAAGGGGGCTGTTAAGAAAAATTATCTAAATTTGGAAACAAAGTAAGAGCATGACTATATGTCCTTTTAGCATTGTGAACCTAAACAACAACCAGAGATCCTCCAAAGAAAAATGACATTTACTTGGGAATAATAGGGCACTGCAGTACATGTGCCATAGTTAGTGGATTCAAGGAGGTTGAGGCAAGGGGAAGATTTCAAAGGTGAAATGAGGAGGTCAACATAAGATATTTTGAACCAATAATCCTTGACTTCAGGGATCAATATAAAAAATGGTATCAATCCAGAATTAAGCAGATAGTTGTTGGGCAGATGTCCATATAGAAGTATTTTTTTATGTAAGGTTATGATGCCTTTGTGCAAGGCTGTGGTGTTGCCAGTCTTTCATAAATACTTATTATCATTGGGCATGCAAGTATGAAACCTGCTCCTTCACAAACATCCCAGCTTTTTTTTCATTCATTTATTTATTTTGATTAGAGCTTGACAAATGTGGCTCCATTTTGATTCTGACAGCTTTTACATTGTCATATTGGGCATTATTGATCAGCCTCCCCCCAAATTATTTGATTACCTAGAGGGATATACCTTTCTTTAACTTTGTACTTTGTTATATGATTAGAATTAAGACATGGTGAAGTATATCCTGGAGACTTCTGTGTACTAGAAAAGGTAATCTCAAAGATTATTGCTCAGTTTCTCTAATCAATTGTTATATAAACTAGCTTAGATAAACCTAACATTATTTTTCTCCAAAATACCTATAAATAGCCAGTCCTTTCACCATTTTGTTTCTTCATTAAGTAATAAATAAAATAAAATATTTAACATATATTCATTCTATATTTGTATGGATCTCTTAATTCTTGAACTTTATATTTGACAAGGTGTTATTAGTTATTCTTCTAGAAAACAAGGACCAGAAAATTGTCTGATAGGACAATTCCCAGAATACTATACTGTATGCTCAAGTAAGTCTAACAAATGCTTGAAAGAACTTAGATTATCTATCCTGGAGAAGATAGGATGACTGATGTTTGACAGAGGATTTGAGTGGAAAATGTCAAATTTTTTTTTTCTGTATTTTGAAAACCTTGAGAGATAAGGATGCAGCCTGTATGTATGCACCTGAAGAGATAGGAAGACAGTTAAAGCAGTGTTCTTCGAATGTTGAAGCAGCAGGAGTAAGGCTCTGTGCAATGATTTGGTGAATGGGTCTCTGGTAGCCCTGTCCCAAGGTGATTTAGCCACCTGTTGCTAGTAGAAGTTGGGACCTGGAGGATGTGGCTGAGGAAACCAAATCTGCCAAAGAGGCTCAGGATCTTGAGTGTCTTACCCTAGTTACACAGATGGAAATTCAGACCTTCGTTTCTGGCTGAAGCTAGTCCCACCACATCCAGGAGGAACACTTCCCACCTTAAATTTACATGATTGGGTTTTAAGTATTGCTGTAGTTTGGATCTTAGATGTTCCCCAAAGGCCCACGTATTAAAGATTTGGTCCCCAGGATGTACTACTTGGAGGACACGAAACCTTTGGTAGGTGAGGCCTTATTGGAGGTCCTTAGGTCATTATGTGAGTGCCCTTGAATGGGATTGAAGGACCCCAGCACCTTTCTATTCTCTTGTTGCTTCCTGGCAATGAGGTTAGGGATTTTGTTCCATACATTTCTACCACACATTTCTGCCAGGATGTGCTGCCTCATTGAACAATGGGGCCACAAATTATGGACTGGATCTCTAAGACTATGAGCAAAATAAACTTTTCATGAATTGATTATCCCAGGTATTTTGTGACTATAATGATGGAAAGCTGACTAATACAAGAATGTGGTTACTGTTAAACTAAATTATGGTAGTCTGATGTTTCAGATTGACTACCTGCACTAGGCCCCGACAGACCGGACTGAACCAAAATGGAGTCATTCATGTTAAGTGACACATAATCAAACTTAAGTTTTAAGGAAGGAAGCATATAGATTCCCCAAACTGACAGTTTTTCCTGAAAAAGTAGATTCTACTCTGCCTGAGTGAGTGTAATATGGAAGTCTTCTTTACTTTAAATCTGACAAGAAAATAATCTAATGTTAACCAATCATTTTTTCTGTTTGTCCCATTTTCTATAAAATCCACAATTCTACTATATTGCTCTGTGGCACTTCTTATTCTATTTTGTGGGATGGAGGTTGCTCCAATTCGTAAATCAGAAATAAAAGTCAATTAAATCTTTAAGTTTGTTTTAATTTTGTCTTTTGACTGAACTATGTGATATATTACTTTTTTTAATTTAAATTTTTATTTTTTAGTTGTTGATAGACTTTTTTTAAAAAAAAATTTATATGTGGTTCTGAGAATCGAACCCAGTGCTTCACACATGCTAGGCAGATGTGCTATACTGCTGAGACCCAGCCCCATCCCCATGTATTGCTTTTTATACTCTCCAAATTTTGTAAATATATATCCAAGCATTGACATAATTTAAATAGTTGATATTCCTAAGGGCTTATTTCAATCAATCATGTTGAGGCATCATAATTCCATAGTAATAACATAGGGAAATATTTTTATCTTTTTTTTGAAAAATTATTCATAAGAATATGAAATAGTATCATCACTAGGATATCAAAATATCTTCCAGACTATTCATACATTTATATACTTGCATAGGTATGCATATCCTTATATATGTATAGTTGTATATGTAGATATATTTTGTTATAGAATATTTAGAATTATAAGCACAGTTTTTAAATAAATGAGAGGCCAAATAGAGTCCTTTGGCTGTAAATGTGTTGTATGAGTTCAATCATTTGTACATGCGCAGGAAGATAGATCATTTTTTCTTCTTGAAACAGTCTTCAGTTTGACTTTAAGGGAAAACAATTAAAAAATGGCTCAGTAAACTCTGAAAGGACTCCATTTTATGGGTGATTGCACCACTAAATAAGAAACTGTTACTGTGAAAAAGTCTAATTGAATTCCTGATGGCATGGGTCAGCTTTATTGTTTCTCAAAATAAAACCACATTTAAGATAGATGCAGCTTCAAAAGGCTTATTAAGCTCCCAAATATTTTTGCTTTTTTTGTACAGGGAATGTAAAACATTTGGTAAACTAATAGAAGATTTTGAACTCAAACTAATAACAAAATGCATTAAAACCCTTTAAAATGATAGATTAACATAGTCTTAATTCACTTGCTCTATGATCAACTAGAAATTGTATCCTTAACCCTTTCCAATATGCTTAAAATCACCCCACTTTTGTTCGATTTTAATAGTGTTAGTGCTTCAGATTATATCCTGGGGAACAATGAGATGTAAAAGCTAAGAATTACTTAAGGCATCAGTTCTCAAACTTTTTAAAAACTATACTATACTGTTATTGTCTTCCAGTGGAAAGTAGACCCATTGATATTAAAGAATTAGTTAGGGGCTGGGGATATGGCTCAAGCCGTAGCGTGCTCGCCTGGCATGTGTGCGGCCCGGGTTCGATCCTCAGCACCACACACAAAGATGTTGTGTCCTCCAAAAATAGAAAATAAGTATTAAAATAATTCTCTGTCACTCTTTCTTTTTAAAAAAAGAATTAATTTCAAAATCATGAACTTGGTACAATTCATGGTATAAAATAGAAACTACTCAGGACTGCAGATAATTGTGTAAAAATAAAATAGAGACTTGCACTTTGGGGATCAGTCAGGAAGACTTACCTATTACTAGTGGGTTGAATAGTAGGGTCTTTGCATTGTTTGTTTAAAATGATCTGCATGTTAGGTTGTTCAGTGCAGGGGAGAAATGGCTAAAGTGAGACAGAAAGGGCATATGATATCCCAGAGAAAGAGAGTGTGGCAATTTTGGGGACACTGATGGAAAGTCAATGATAAGATACTACAAATGAAAATGGCATTAAAGATTTGCCTTTTAAATACTGAAGGGCCAATAGCTTTTTTTCTGGGTGTGGGTACTGGTGGTGGTGCTGCTATTGGGGGGCCCAGGCACTGATAGAAGAGAGACAGAGGAGATGTTGAGGATAGTCTAAAAGTTGAGAATAGGGACAAGCAGTCCATGTGCCATTTACAGTCATTGTCTTCTCTTTCTAAATAGGTATTTATGCCTTTTGTTTTTTTCCCCCTTATCTAATTTCAGAGTTACATAACTAGAGTGAGACATTTATATCTAATTCCTGATAAAGAAATGCTTCTGAAATTAGACTATTAAGTGAAAAAAAAATGCTCTGGGTGTAGGGTAAATATCCCTAATCAAATGAAAGAAGTCCTATTTATTCAATCATTTGATACATATTGAATGTTTCTGACAGTGTGGTATTTCACTAGGTTTTCTTTTGTGATCTACTTCACTAATAGGCTTACATTTTTTCTCTCTTATATTTTTATTTGTTCTTTTTAGTTATATGTGACAGCAGGATCTATTTTGATATATTTATACAAGTATGGGATATATCTTATTATAATTAGAATCCCAGTCTTGTGGACATACAGGATGTTGAGAGATTCATTGTGGTGTAGTCATATATGTACATAGAAAAGTTATATCAGATTTATTCTACTGACTTTCCTATTCCTATCCCCCACATTTTTTAAAAGCAAGGACCGAATGTTGAATTTTACCAAATATCTTTTCTATACTTGTTTAAAAGGACATAGTTTTTCTTAGTTAAGTTTTAATATGTGATAAATTACATTAATTTATCTCCTCATGTTAAATCACTCTTATATTCTTTGAATAAAACCAATTTAGTCATTTTTAAAGCATTGCCCTGAGTTTGACTTGACATATTTTTATTTGGACTAAATGAATCATTGAATTCACTGTGCTCACTTTATTTAAAATTATTTAAAATATATACTTATTAGAGAGATTGGCATAACTTTCACATTCATATAGTTTGTCAGATTTTATATCAGGAATTTGCTACTTTTTTCTTAAAAATTTTAATTGAAACAATAATTGTGCATATTTGTGGGGTACCACATGACATTTCAATGCATGTATACAAATGTATAATGATCAGATCAAGTTAATTGGTATATTCATCACATCAAACATTTATCATTTCTTTTTCTGGTGAACATTTAAAATCCTCTTTTCTGGCTGTTTTAAAATAGTCAATTAAATGTTGTCAATCATAGTTTTTATGGTTTGGATATGAAGTGTCCCTCAAAAGCTCATGTGTGAGACAACGCAAGAAGGATCAGAGGAGAAATGTTGGGTTGTGAGAGTCCTAACCTAATCAGTGAATTAATCCCTGATGGTATTAACTGAGTGATAACTGGAGGCTTGTGGGGTGTGGCTGGAGGAAATGGTTAATTGTGGCTATGGGTTACATATATTTTGTATCTGGAGAGTGGAGTCTCTCTCAACTTTCTGATCACCATGATGTGAGCTGTTTCCTTCTGCAATACTCTCCTGCCATGATGTTCAGCCTCACCTCCAGCGGGACTTCTGTGGACTAAGATCTCTGAAACCATGAGCCCTCAAATAAAACTTTCCTTTTCTACAATAGTTCTGGTCACATCTTTTAGTTACAGTAAGGAAATAGTGACCAAAACATTGGTTATCCTATTTTGCTATAGGATCTTAGAAATTATTCTTCCTATCCAAATGCACTTCCATACCCATTAGCCCTGGGGTCACCATCCTCTCCTCCCAATCTGTCACTGCCTTCTTGATCTCTGGTATTCTATCACTATTATGCTGTCAACTTCTAGAAATCAACAGTTTTAGTTTGCACATAAGTGAAAACATGTGGCATTTGCTTTTCTATGGCTGGCTTATTTCACTTTGCAAAATGTCCTCCAGTTCCATCTACACTGCCACAGTGCATGTTCATTTTTTTTTTAATAGCTGAACAGTATTGTATCGAGTGCATTCATTCTTTATCCATTAACCTGTTGATCAACATGTATATTGATTTCACATCTTGGCTGTTGGTAATGGTGCTGCAATAAACACGATAGTGCACCTGTTTCAACATATTTTTTTGTCTTTAGATAAGACTCAGTAGAGCAATTTCTAGATAATATGGTAATTCCATTTTTAATTTTTTTGAGGAAACCTCACCATTTTCCATAATGGCTATACTAACCCACATTCCAGTGGAGTGTATATGAGAATTCTCCTTTCTCTGAATTCCTGCCAGCATTTTTTTTTTGTCTTTTTGATGATAGTCGTTCTAACTGGGTTGATAATATTTTACTGTGGTTTTGATTTGCATTTCCCTGAGGATTAGTTGTGTTGAACATTTTTTTCATAGACTTATTTGCTCTTTGTATATTTTCTTTTCAGAAATGTCTGTTCAGATCATTTGAACATTTTAAAATCTGTTTTGTTTTTCTTTTGAATTGATACTCTTATATATTCTGGATATTAATTCCTTGTCCAATTAAGAGTTTGTAAATATTTATTTCCATTCTGTAGGTTAATTAACTCTGTTGTTGCCTTTGCTATGTGGAAACATTATTTTTTTCTTCAAATTTGGGTTCTCATCTCATTTTCCAAATTTTGCTTTTGTTACTTGTTTTTTTTTTTTGGGGGGGGGGTCACCTGAAAAATCTTTGCCAGCACTAACTCAGAAAGTCAAGGGTTTTATGTTTTCTCTCATATTTGGAAGCTAGATAGGAAAAAGGAAAAATAAGTGGGGTGACTTCATGAAAATTGAAGGGAGAACAGGAGAGTAGATGAAAGGACGATGGGGAAGGAGGAGGGGAAAGAAAGAGGAAATACTGAGGGAATGATTTGGACCAAATTATGATTGTTATACTGTGTGCATGTGTAAATCCAACTCTTATATAAAATGCACCAACAGAAATATGGGAAAAAACAAACAAAAAAAAAAAAGAAAAAAAAATGTTTCCAGCACCAATGTCCTGAAGCATTTCCCATTTTCTTTTTTTAGAAGATTTTTTTTATTAGTGTCTTATAGTTATAGATAGTAGTGGGGTTCATTTTGAATCCCATATATTGTTGTTTTTAAAAAAGTATTTCATAGTCTTGGGTCTATAATCCATTTTGAATTGAATTAACTTTTGAACAGGCTGGGAGTGATCTAGATTTATTCTTCTGCTTATGGATATCCAGTTTTCTTAGTACCATTTTATTGAAGAAACTTTCCTTTTTCCAACATGTGTTTCTGAAGTCTTTGTAGAAAATCAGTTGGCTGTAATTATGTGGATTTATTTCTGGGTTCTCTATTCTGTTCCATTGATCTATGAGTCAGATTTTTTGCCAGCGCCATGCTGTTTTACTTATTATGACTTTGTAGTTGATTTTGAAGTTAGGTATTAGATGTCTCCAGCTTTATTCTTTTGCTTAGGATTGCTTTGACTATTCAGGATCTTTTGTGATATCCTATGTGTTTTAGGAATTTTTTTTCTATTTCTGTGAAGAAATAGCACCTTATAAACATACTAATTTTTGAAAGAGATTGTATTGACTCTAAGATCACTTTGGGTAATATAAATCTTTTAAAATGGTTAATACTTTCAATCTATGGATATGGATGTCTTTTTATTTTTTTGTGTCCTCTCTAACTTCTTATATTAGTGTTTTATACTTTTCATTATAAATATTTGTTACTTTTGGATGATTTATTATTTTCACTTTTTTATCAGTTTTTAATTTTCATCTTACCCTCTGCATCTATCTGGTCAGGAACCCAAAGATAGAAAGAGATTCAGAATCTAATTGCAGGCAAGACATGGAGCATATTTCTTTTACCAGATGGGTTATATATTCTTTTAGACCTTCTTTTGAGCTTAATATTCAATGCATTAATTATTATTACTGCTGAGATAGAATATTTACAAATATTTGGACCATAGTAAATTTACTGTTCATGAATTTGGCTCATTTCCTGTCATACATCATAGTCATCTTTCTTTGTTCACATAGAACACATTTTCTTAAACTTGGCACTACTGACTTTAAGAGTCTGACAATCTTCTGTGGAGCTGTCCAGGATTGGAAAGTATTTATTAGCATCTTTGGCACCTACTCACCAAATTTGTATGTTAGCAGCACAGATTATCCCAACCAAAAATGTCTCCAGGTATTGTTGAAGGATTCCTAGAATGAGGGGTGAAACTGGCCCTAGTTGAGAACTACAAATACATAACTATTGCATTCTTTTTAGAGAAGCTACATAGCACCTTATAAACATACTAATTTTTGAGTAACCTACTGATGAATCTTTATTTTTTGCCAATTTTCCACTATTATAAAACATTGCAATCAATACACTTTTATTCCTGTTGTGTTTTAATGGTATAAACTCAATATTGGATTTTCTGGATAAAATATATACACAAGTTTCACTTTTACATTGCCTTTAGCCAAGAAAATAGGTTATTAGGTGCACTCCCATCAGCCAGTTTTACTGTGGTTGTTTCCTCATACTTTCTCCAAAATAGATTATCAACCTTGTCAATTTTAGGCAATTGTTTTAATTTGCATTTTCTTGTTAGACATACATTGGTGAAACTTTTGTATCTCTTTCTGTGATTAATTTGTTATATTCTTTGATCTTTTAAGTACTGGGTTATTAATTCTTTTATTTTTGATTTGTAGAATTCTTTTTTAACTTTTTAAAATTTATTTTTAAATTTTAATTTGTTATATATGACAGCAGAATGCATTAAAATTCATATTACACAAATAGAGCACAATTTTTCATATCTCTGGTTGTATACAAAGTAGAGTCATACCATTTATGTCAGCATATATGTACTTAGCATAAGGATGTAGAATTCTTTATGTGAGAGTTAATATTTTGTTTTTATGTTGAAGTTTTTTTTTCTCAGCTTGATATTTGTCTTTTATCCTTAGTTACTGAATTTGCTTCTGTATAGATGATTCAAATATTTATGTGTCAAATTGATGTCATCCCACTGTCCCCATTACTTTTTTTTTTAAGAGAGAGGACAGAGAGAGAGAGAGAGAGAGAGAGAGAGAGAGAGAGAGAGAGAGAGAGAGAGAATTTTTTTTAATATTTATTTTTTAGTTTTTCAGTGGACACAACATCTTTGTTTGTATGTGGTGCAGAGGATGGAACCCGGGCCACAGGCATGCCAGGCGAGTGTGCTACCGCTTGAGCCACATCCCCAGTCCCCCCATTACTTTTTATAGTTTGTCCTTTTCCCTCTATTTGAAGTGTCAACTTGCCTTGTACTAAATTGCCAACTACCTATTTTGTTTTATTTGCTTAGACATTTATGACAAATACACTGTTTCAATTATTAAATCCTTATAGTGAATTTTGATGGTTGGTATGAATGTTGTCCTGTTCTTTTTCAAAACTGACAAAGGTATTTTGGTACATCACTTTTTTAATGAATTTTAGAATCAAATTCTTTGTTCCATGAAAGTTTTGCTTGCAATTTTACTTGGATTGCACTGTTTTTATATATTTTTAAATATTATTTGGGGGATAATTTAAAGGTCTGCAATACTGAATCTTTCTTTTAACTAATATGGTTTATGTCTTGGTTTATTCAGTTCTCTCTAAGTCTCTAGTAACATATTTCTTCAGTTGTGTTCAGTTGGTTGTATCTCACTTAGACTACATATTTAATTTTTTTTAGTTGTATATGGATACAACACCTTTATTTTGTTTATTCACTTTTTTTTTTAATGTGGTGCTGAGAATTGAACGCAGTGTGTCACACATGCTAGGCAAATGCTCTACCACTGAGCTACAACCCCAGCCCCTACATGTTTTCTTTTTATGACTACTTTTTCCTAGTTATACATTTATTTCTATAAAGGAAAGATTTGTTAATTGGGATGAAGCTGATTTGGGTACATTTAACCCATATTCCTATTACTGCATAGACCCGTGGTGGTAAGGCTGTGGTAGTGGTGGATCATTTTACACTGGTAGACTTCCCTTTGGTGTGTGTGGAAGTCCCCTCTGATTGCTAAGGAAAGATGACTTTATAGACAGGGTGTTGTGGGGAGATGTGCACTTGGCTGTTTCATTCCCTGGAAGAACTGGCTCAGACTCCAATACTCTTAATAAACTCTAATCAAGCACATTTTTCTATTGATTAGATTTAGGGAAGCTTTCTCAGACTTCTGGCTGAGGGCAGGTGCGACAGCCAGGTGTTGTGTATACACTGGGCGAAGAACAAACTACCTGGCTCAGCTGTCATAGGCCATCCTTTAGGTAATCACTCCAAATGCTGCCCTGAAACCCCTCTGTCTTCCATTCTTACCTGTTTTAAGCCTGAAGCTTTCCTGGTAGAAGTGACTCCCACTTCTGCTAAAGTCTTATCCTGTGCTCCAGGTTTCCCCCCACCCCCCACTCTGTTTTATCTGACATTATAGTCTATGTTGCTTCTCATCTTTCAGAAAAGCCATTAAATTTTCTGATCAAAACATTTATTATTACTTTTACTACTACCATGATTTACTTTATTAGTATGGATTTACTATCATTTTAATGATTTTTATGTGTATTTGACTGTGTATTGTCAGGGAGTATCTATTCTTTTTTTATAAATAAAGTTTTATTAGAACAAATCCATGGCCACTCATTTATACATTGTTTTTTTTAAATTCTAATATACACTATTTCTATATAAGAAAGTAACTGAGTTTTGCATATGTAGCTAGACACCTGTTTTATTCCTAGGCATTTCTTTCTAATGACTTTTTCTCTCCTTCCTTTCTTTTCCTTTACTTTTATTTTATTTTATTTTTTTTTGTGGGTTAGAACTTATTTTCCATTAGTTTATTCAGACTCAAGAGTTTTTTTCTTTTCAGGAACATATTATTCCATAATTGTTTCTGCCTCATTTATTCTGTTGCCCCTTTCTGGAAAAAAAATGCACATATAAATATACTCCTATGTTTTGTATCTTCTATTATATCTTTATTTTAACTCTTGTCACAATTCTGAGTCCTGGGTCTATGGCAGACATTGAATTAAAAACCTGTATGTACAGCAAATTCTACTGCAACTCTTCTAAAAGCAGAAATTCGTGCAAAGTCCTGACTCTTTTTCATAAAAGGATAAAATCCTACACGTGTAGGTAATTAATTGGTAGGTAATTTGAACATGCCAAAAGAGTGCTGTTCTTATCTTTTCTCCTCTCCATCATATTCATTTAAAAATGATTTATTGGTTCCATGATTCAATCTTAGTTTTCTCAAAAGGAAGCCAAGCAGACATTTCCTGATTAAGTGGTTGCTCATGAGGTTCTTCCAAAGAGGGACACTGAGGCAGAACAGACCATGTCTCCTCCAGTCCTACAGTCATGAGAGTTTCTGCCAGACCAAAGTCCACATGTATGAAGTCATTTACTGAAGGGTGAGGTGGTCCCCAAAGGGTGGGAGGGACAGTGGTAGACATGTGGAGTGGTTTATGTGTTTCTTTTTGTTGCCCAGGGGAGGATGTTTCTAGGCTTTTGGTTTTCATATGCTCAGTGCTCCCTCACATTTCCTCCACAGACTCATGTATCTCAGTTTAACAACTCCAACATCCCTCAGGAACCTCTTCCTTTTCCAAAGACTCCTTTGTGCTTTGATGTTTTTTTGGCACTGTGCTCCAAGGATGCACAAAGGATGCACATGGGTGACCATCTCTGGGCAGAATGCAGATGGTCATGGGGTCCAGGTCCAGGTCCGAGTGAGTGGAGAGTGCTCTCCAAGTCTACTCAATGCCATTTCCACTCCTTTCTTAGTAAGTTCCGTAGTCAGGGTCCAGCTAGGAAAAACAGCATGAAAGCAAATATTTTATCAGAAATATGGGAAATTGGTATTGGAGGAGTGAAAGGCAACCAGAGATTACCAAGATAACACAGAGATAGGGACTGTCCACAGGGCCAGGGATGAAAAGGAAGCAGGTAGGTTAAGAGAGCCTGGCATTTGAGGCCCTGAAAGCTAGAAAAGGCCTGAAAAGGTGGCTGGTTGGCAGTCATATCTCTGAGGGAGGCATTGAGGCTGGCTTTGGGAGTGGGGCAGCCAGGCGGAAGCTGGAACCAACTGCTAGTAAAAGCAACTACAGTTGCTGTAGAGAGCATTGTTTTGGTAACAAAAAGAGTACTAAATAAACAGGAAGAAGAAGGTCCTTTGTCCCTGCTCCAGCTTTACAGTCTTCTTTAGTGACCCCTTTTGTCAGAACCTAACAGGGAACCTCTGGCAAAGAAGTATTAGCAGAGACTAGGCCTCCTTGTATCACAAAGCTGAGCAATTTAGATAGAGAGGCTTTGGAGAGGAGAAGCAACAGTTAATATCCTATACAGTGAAAATTGGTTAGGGTCTGATGTGTCCTTGTTGTGCAGAGGTAACTATTTCCATTAATCAGAGACACAAGCCAGTCTCACCTCAGGGAAATAGTATTTTGGTACAAGGATGAACAAGTAGACCAATGGCACAGGATCCGGAAATCGATGTGTACAAATGCAGTTACTTGATTTACAATAAAGGTGCCATTGAGATTCAGTGAAGAACAGATCACTTTCCAGTAAATGGTGCTGGAGAAATTGGTACCTATTTTGGGGAAAAAAAAAGAATCTTGAGCTTGACTATATATAACACATGGAATTTAATTCAAGATGGATCCTAGATCTGAATGTGAAAGGCAAAACAGCAAAGCTTATAGAGTATAACAAAGGAGAATGAGCATGGAGTGAGATTTCTTCAAGACACAAAAAGCACTAAGCCATAAAAGAAAAAGAAAAATTAGTACTCATTAAAATTAAGAACCTCTGTTCATCAAAAGACCTAATTAACAGAGCGGGAAAGCCTCAGGTTGGGGGAAGATCTTCATAAAATATATACCTAACAAAGAATTCATAATCAGCATGGATGCTTATATAGATATTACATAGATACTAAAAACCTATAAATCAACAATTTAATCCAAATTAAAACTACGGGGAGAAAATAGCCCAAACCCAATTGAATGGCTAAAATTAAAAGACTTGATGCATTGAAGAGACCATGAGCAGCTGGAGTCCTAAGACATTGCTGATGGAAGTGTAAATTGGTTTGATTTGTTTGGAAACTGTTGGTATCTATTAAAGCTAAATATACTCCTATCTTCTCCTAACTTGTTACCCTGCAATTCTACTTTTGGTCATATACCCAAGAAAAATGAATTCATTTATCTCCACAAGACATAGAAAAGATTTTTCTTTGCAGCTTTAGTTATAATGAAACTATAAAACTATAAAGAGGACAAATGTCTGACAATAGAAGGATGCATAAACCAATTGTGATATATCCATAAAATGAAATACTATTCAGTCATAAAAAGGAAAAGTTGTTATATACAATATGGATAGATCTTGAGAAGAGTTTGTGGAACAAAGGGAACCAAAGACAAACATGAATATACTTTGTGATTTCACATACATGAAGTCAAAGAGAGGCATGTATAGATGTTGATGATTCAAGTCAGAGTAGAGACTTTGTGGAGATGGGTTTTAGAAAGGGAGAGGCAGGAGAAAATTGGCTGGAGGGAGGGATACTCTATGTCTTGGTTTGGGTGGTAGTTGTGTAGGTTGTATACATAAGTACATTTTAATCTAGCTCTACAGTTAAGGATGTATGCTTTGCCATGTACAGATCATATCTCAAAAAAGAAAAATCCACCTATGAAAGGAAAGGATGTTTCTTTGCTGACATGTTCCTGGCTTAGCCCTGTGGGAACAGTGGGTTCATGTGATTTTGTGAGAGATATTTGGCTATTTTCTGTTCTGCAAAGGGCTAGCATCACTCAAAACAAAGCAAACAAACAAGACAGACTGATGATTATTAAGTTGACCTTTTGGTGTCCCATGAGGAGTGGCATTATTTTCAAATTAAATTCTTTTAATTGAGGGCTAATTCCAAGAGAGAGCAGGGAACTGGAAGTTCGTTCATCACACCTCAGTGTATGCAGAAACATGAGAAGGACCTAATCTAATGGGTCTCCTGACACAGGTGGATGATTCCTGGGGAGCTCTGGAAACAGAGGATGGGAATGAAGGCTTACCCAGAGCAGCTGCAGGTGACCTGCGTGTGGAGGGCACTGGATAAGTAGGAGTTGTTCATGCAATTCTTAGGTTTCTGATAAAGTGATAAAGCCAGTAACACCTCTGAACAACTGGTAAAGAGTTACCTGGACTTATTTTAATCTTTAGATGTGTGTGTGTGTACTACTAGAAGAAGAGGACTATTTTTCTTTTGAGACAGTATTTCTATATGTTGCCCAAATTGGCCTCTAACTCATGAGCTGAAGTGATCCTCCTGTCTCAGCCTCCCAAGGAGCTGGAACTACAGCTGCACACCACTGTGCTCAGCTCAGAGCTCCACATTATCCTGATTGTCCTTTTCTACAGAGATCTCTTCTGCTGGACTCTTAAGTTTGATATATAGCCAGTTTGCATCTCTAACACTTGTCAGCAAGAGGCCCAGAAGAGAGTCAAGCTCTTTTCTTGGAGAAGTCATAGGTGCTCTGCCAGAGAGAGTTTGGTGCTCTAGGAAAAACCTAATTCTAACAAAAGTATCATTAAAGCAGCAACGAGACTGAAGTGGCCATTATTTGGAAGTTAGGGGTAAAGACCAAAAGAGAGAATGAAGACAGATGTTGTAATGCTGTCCCAAGCTGAGTTTCTAGCATTGCCTGAATAATGCATAAACCTGTAATTAAGATTTAAGATGATGCTTGTGGGAAATGTTCTTTTGAGCCAGAAGAATTCAATCTTTTTGTGGTCATTAAAGGCAAAATAATCAATCTTGTCTTCACCCTCTATTGGAAATAGGAGGGTGGTAACTTCAACCACACAGAAAGTGCTGAGGTGTTTAGGAGGAGAGGAAACTGCTGGGGATAGTGTGGAGGGATAGAGATTCCAGACTCCCAAGAGGCTTCATTCCCATCAGCTGAAATTTGTGACAAAAACACAAAAAGGCTATGACTTTTTGGTGTGTATAGGGAGAGAACTAACTTAGAGTTTTAAACTTTGAAAAAAACATTTTTTTTAAAGTTGGCCTAAATAATTTCTGGCCTACTAGCCCACATTTGCTGAGTGCTGATTTTAGGTTTGAGATCTTTGAGACGAAAGGAGAGATTGATCAAGCCATTTAGATTGAGTTCTGTGGAATTACTTTGTGCATGACAATGGATGCACAGTTCACAACTGGGAAGAAGGTGCAGAGTTCCAGAGGAGTAGAGAGGGGAATGGAAGAATTAGCTGGTTGATTCTGTGTGTCAGGACTCTCTAGAGGAACAAAACAAAAGAAAAAATGTGTATACTTATAAAAGGGGATTTGTTAGTTTGACTTACAGGATCAGAGGCCGGATAGTACCACCATGGTCATTTGCAAGCTGAAGAGCTGGAGAAACTAGTAGCTTTTCAGTTGAAGAAATTGAAAGAGAGCCTCAGGACAAGGGGGACAAATGATGCAGCCCTCCAGTTTCTGCCGGAAGTCTTGGAAGCTCCCTGGAGAGGTGCTAGGGTGAATCCATGTCCCAAGGCTGGAGAAACTGGAGTCTGATGTCAATGGGTAATGGTAGCAGCAAAAATATCCACCTGCTCAAGAAGAATCATGTACTGAGCTGGGGATGTGGCTCAAGTGGTAGCGCGCTTGCCTAGCATGTGTGAGGCACTGGGTTGGATTCTCAGCACCACATAAAAATAAAATAAAGATATGTGTCCACCTAAAACTAAAAAATAAAAAAAAGAAGTATCATGTATTGGTGGGCTTTTTCCTTCTGTATTTTGTTCCATCTGGGCTCCCCGCCTATTGGACAGTGCCATCCACACACATTCAGTTTGCTGATCCACATGCCAATTACCTCTGGAATCACCCTCATAGACACACTCAGAAGTTAGTTTTACTAATTTTCTAAGCATCCCCCAATCCAATCAAGTTGACAACCGAGATTCACCATCATGTCCAACTGCCTCTTTTTATTCCAGAATGTCCAAAGTCATGCAGCTAGTTAAGTTAGAAAGTGAATTCAGGTGTCCTGACTCAGCAGTTTAGTCTATTTGCATAGGATAGAGCAAAGGGATGGTTTCCACCTGAGGTGTATTCAGTGTCAAAGCCTCATCTCTGTTATTGAAAGGTGTGTGCTGGTGCCTTATTGGCTTATAATAATGGTTCATAGATGGAGAGAATCATAGACACATTTTTTTTAGGTTATGGGTTTAGAAGATATAATTTCATTGATTGTTATAAAGTATAGTTTATATATTGCCAATGAGGAGGAATATGGAGAACCTTCCTTCTGTTTTGTTTGTCTGAAAATGTCTTTAGATTACCCTCATTTTTTATGATGATAAAGTGCATTTACATTTTGAAATGACAGCCCTTTCCTTCAGTACTTTTAAGGTGCTACTGAATTATCTTCTTCTGTTATTATTATTTAGTCTGTTACTGATCTAATTAGTGTTCCTTTACAAATATTTGATTGTTTTACTCAGGCCTTTTCAGTTTTTGTCTTTGGTTTTTTGCAGTTTAATCATGATAGAGTACATATAGATTTGGCTGTGTTAATTCTGTGTGGGACTCAATGTGATTCCTTACGCTAAGTTTGACCTTTGACCAATTGTGAAAGAGTCACAGCTATTACCTGTTCTACTCTTGTGGCTGAGGGTGTAGGTCAGTGGTAGAATGTGTGCTTAGCCTGCTTGAGGCTCTGGGTTCAGGCCTAGAGCACAGGCATGTGCATGCACATGTACACACACACACACATAGGAAAAGAAAAAATTGTGTTTCTACCCTCATTTTCCCCATCTCTCATCAGAAACATTAGACATTATTCTCCTCCATTCTGCTTAACCTCTCTGTAATGGTTTCAACCTTGATCATTTCTTCTGGTCTATCTTCTACGTCACTGATTTTCTCTTTAGATTTCTAATTTGCTGTGTGCTACTCTACCTGTGCATTGTGATGATCATTTGCTTATCCTACTTTAACAAATACGCTTTTCTTCTTTTTGTATGTCTTGTGATTTCTTTTTGTTTAAAACTGAACATGTGAATCTAAACATGGTAACTCTAAAAATAAGATTCTTTGCTGTCCCAGAGTTACTGATTTTGTTATTGCTTTAGTTTTACTTAAAAAAAATTTAAGTTGACTCGTAAAAATTGTACATATTGATGGGTTACCATATATTTCAGTACATACATACATTGTTCACACCACAGTGAGTATATCTTCTCCTCAAACATTTATCATATTTTTGTGGTGAAAACATTCAATCATTCTAGCTTTTGGGAAATAAACAATTCCTTACCTTTGTAATGTTATATTCATTACCTATATATCATTATCTTTATCATTACATTATCACTGGCATTGCCATATCATTATTATCTATAGCAGCTCTACTGTGCAATAGAACACAAGAACTTCTTATCCTAACTAACTTAGTACCTGTTGACCAACCTTCCTCCATCTCTCCCTTCCCCTCCTCACGTCACTCTATGTAACTGCTATTCTATTCTCAATGTCTATGAGATCAACTCCTTCAGATTCCACATGTGAGTGGGATCAGGCACTATTTCTGGCTTCTTGCACTTACTACAGTTTCTGGGAGTTGTGTTAGTTTGCAAATTTTGTCGTATGAAAAATGGGAATCTCTTGGAACCCCAGGGCAGGCTTTTCATTTTTTTCCTCTCTGCAAAATAACTGGAAATAGGAATTCAAATGCCAGGAAGTTTGTCTCTTTGCTTTGTATCTCTGCTTCTTGATGAGCATCTGCATTGTTGTGTCTCTTTCTTATCTGCTTCCTGTTACCTGGAGGATGTCAATCACTTTTCTCCCTCCCTTCTATCTTTTTCTCAAGATTGGAGAAGTGGTATATAGACAACTATATGGCTTATTGGGATTGCTGCTCTCCTGTTGTGGGAGAGTTTGCAGTGTCCGGAATCTATCATTTATAGTTTGTCTAACAGAAATCTCTGGGGACTTCTTGCAATTTCCAGGGAATTTGGTTGTATCTGCTTCTTCAGTCACAGAACTAACTTGTTTTGGGATATTAACTAGAGAAAAGCAGCCTTGGGTCTGTTTTCCATCTAATTTAAGTACTAGAATCCCAACAACATGGGCTGAAATTGACCCCAATGCCATTAATTCCTGACTTGTTCTTTTTTTTTTTTTAAAGAGAGAGTGAGAGAGGAGAGAGAGAGATAGAGAGAGAATTTTTTAATATTTACTTTTTAGTTCTCGGCGGACACAACATCTTTGTTGGTATGTGGTGCTGAGGATCGAACCCGGGCCGCAAGCATGCCAAGCGAGCGCACTACCGCTTGAGCCACATCCCCAGCCCACTAACTTGTTCTTATTCCAATCTAATTTTATATTTTCTGAGGTTTTGGTTTGAGCCTGTTCAAAGCATTTGCATCCTGGGCTCCTTCTGTTTCAGCATCCTTTGGGTAGAACTCCTCAAGATCAGGATCAGGGCACCGGGCCTTGGCCAACCTGGCTTTTGTGTAACAATAGTGAAACTGAAAATCCCGCTAACTCCCCAAGTTAACATAAATGTGAAAAATCCAAAGTTCAGCGCCCAATCACCTTAGAGTGGGTTTTCAAAGGAAACGTCAAGAAAGGGCATCACCAACCTAGACCTCCTTACTCACTTCAAGGACTGAGCAAATAGTAGAGGGAGCGTCTGTAGAGAGGTTCTTTGGAAAGAGGTGTTGTTGTGAAGGTTTCTTTTTACATTAATCTCTGGGATGGTGGCAGCCACAGGTGCACTCAAAGAAAAGATGATATATTCAGACTGACTTTAGGCACCTCTGCAGATTGGGGTGTGAGTCCAGCCTGGAAAATCCAGAAAGGAAAAGACAGGTCAGCTCCTTGCTGCCTGCGATCAACCTGCCCTCAGAGTTGTAGAGAAAAAACGATGGCTAAGTGTAGATCAGATGTGAGCCATGTAGCAGGGAGAGCTGGTTGGCAGGTTTTAATAAGCCTGCTTAGAAAAGCAAGCCAAAGAAGGGGGCTAAGAGAGAAGTCACAGGGTATGTGAAGGCTAGAATGGTGTGATTTGCAGGAGTGAGTTCCCATGATGCAGTTCTCATAAAACTGCATTTACATATTGCACATTTTTTGTTTGTGGCGAAAACACTCAAACATTCTAGCTTTTTGGAAATAAACAATTTTATTATATGAATGTGTTCTGTGAATGTGAGAAAAATTTGGTTTAAATATCTGCCAGGTCCAGAAAGTACAAGACCCATTTAGACAGAACCAGTCCCAGTGACAGTTCTCTGTGACCTTCCACTCAGGCTGTTGGAGGCATCCCTGCCTCCCTGCTCTGTCTTCATAGCTTCCTCTTGGTGGCTGCCAGTCTGGAGCCAGCCAAGGTTAGGGAGAGGAGGAAGGTGAGATAAATCCAGTTCAGACATTGATTCATGTGGTAGGCTGGATGGTCTGACTTGTCAATGGTGACAGTGTGCCTGACTAAAGTGACCTGACGACTGTCATGTAAAATACATGAGGAAAAAAGTCATGGGTTTGCCCAAATCTTTATCTGGGGGCCAGAGAATTATTTTCCCCATTAAATTTTCAAGGGACAAAATAAGGTTGTGTTTTGATCACTTCCAAGTGGTGGTGTGTGTTTGGATTACTGGTCACCTCTGTTGTGCTTCTTTCAAGGGCAACACTAGGGAGAAGTTCCTTAGAGATTTTTGAAGTTTGAGGAGGAAGTGAGAAGGGCCTTCAAGACCTTAAAAAATGAGGGATACTGAGTACGCCCCTGGGTTACATATTTCTGTTAGTACTCTCTGCTTCCTAACAAATTTTTTTTTTAAACCAGGAAGTGATCATTAGGCCCTGGATTTCTTGAGGTCACAGCACAGTGTATTTGATGCCATGCAACACTGCAGAAGAGGGTGATTCTCAAATTAGTCTACATACCAATGATATCAGCAACACTTTGAATGTGGAAAAATGTAAATTATCAAGCCCCACTCCAGACCAATGGACTCAGAAATTCAGGGTCCAGACCAGGTAATCTGTTCTACCAGGTTCTCATCAGGATTCTTTTAGACCCTAAAGGTGAAGACCCACTGTCAGAGAGGATGAGTGTATATATCAGGATTCAGTGTCTAAGAGCTCAGTCTTGAACCTGGGCTGTGCCATCACATCTGTTTAAATGTAGACAAATTCCTGAATTTCAGTCTTTCTGGCTAATCTGGAAAAAGAAGATAACTTCCCACTGTCCATTGGACTAGAATCAATATTAAATGAAATAAAAAATAATTGAATAGCTCTTTAGTATAGTCTCTAGAAAACAGACTTATTGAATCCTTACCTAAATGCTATGAATAAGGACCATGTGTATTTCCTGTGGAGCCATTCTTATATGCCCCTAAAATTCATAAGGAAACTTTTTTGTCACAGTCCGGCTGCAGCAAACTAACTGGGGGGTGACGAGCAACTTGTGTAGATTGATACAGCAGGAGTGGGAGCCATTTATTGTAGGACAACAGAGGTATTTATACATTACACAGCTATCTTAATTAACATAAACTAGATACAGCAGTCAACCAATAAGGAATTTCCACACTTAATGGCTCACTGGTGCCACCTCACAAACCACTCCCCCTGGCAAAATGCCAGGCGCCATCCTGACTCGTTTACAGACTCTAACACTTTTTTTTCCACATTATTCAAATAAAGAAAGCATTGATTTGTTGGTGGATCAAAAACATTCATAAATGAAAAATCTTTTCCTGTTTTCATGTAAACGGATGACTTGCATTTAACGTGATCTATCTTGCTTAGTAACAGAAGTCAAATGGTTTTATTTTGATTTTAAAACACACTTGAATATTTTCCTGTATCTCACAATTTAAAAACCAAAAAAAAAATGCTGAGTCTCTCTATTGAATATATTCATTTATTTCCTCCCTTTGGCCTTCTTTTAACAAAATTACTTAGGAGGGTGAATATTTCAAACAAATGAAATATGTTCAGATAAATGTGAGATGAGTGGGAAAGAGGATAATAAGGCTAATAAAAACATGTGCCACTTTGGCATTTTAAAATTACTTGGCAATCAATTTGAGTACCTATTTGAAAATTCATTCATTATCCAGAATGGCTGAGGCTTCATAGGCTGCAGGTTTTATCCTCCTGGGTAAAACCTGGCTCTTGCCCACATGTTCACAATCATTTGATGAGGTAGGACTTGGCAATCTGAAGTGAAGCAGGGGCCGATGGTGCAGTACAGTGGACAGTCAGTGCTGGGATGGGTGGCTCAGGGTGTCAGTGCCTCCCCTAGCTTCTCCTTTTCAAGGAGAATTTAAACAGATGCTAGTGTGCTTTAGTACATATTGCTGCTACCTAATTCAATTTGTTAGAAATCTCTGTAGTCTCTTTCACCTATTTTATAAACTGTGCAATGACAAATTCAAGGTAATAGTTACCTTTTTTTTATGAGAAGCATTTTATGGAGAGCTTCAATTTATGAATCTTTAGAATATTGGTGAAATAATCAACTATATATTTGTGATAACTTACTAGTTTTATATATTTAAAAATAGATATAGAAGAGATTAATTTAGAAATATTGTTTTTTTTAACCTAGATACATGTTGTTTTTCTAGAGTACAACACTTTCACTCCTGCTTTAATTATAGAAGATACCATTTTGTTTATTTTTTCCTTTTCTTTTTTTGGGACCAGGGATTGAACCCAGAAGGACTGATTGAACCACTGAGCCATGTCCCCAGCTCCCCGACTCCCTTTTTAAAAAATTTGAGACAGAGTCTTGCTGAGTTACTTAGGGCCTGACTGCCAAGGCTGACTTTGAACTCTCGATCCTCCTGCCTCAGCCTCCCAAGCTCCTGGGATTATAGTTGTGTGCCACTGCGCCCAGCTGAAGATATCATTTTGAATCCATGCATGATGCTGTTAATGGACACCTTATCTCAGATTATAAGTTCCTACATGAATGACATTTTAATTTATCCTCAATGTATGGTGAGAACTGTACAATGCAGCCACTCATCACATTGCTTTCAAAGTGATCTTTTAAAAGTTTATTTATAAAACGTCTAACTAAATTGTGTAACATGTATTTCCCCCCTTTTAAAACCAATTCTGCCAAGTGATCATCATTACAAATTAACATTGACTGAGGTAATGTCAGGCTAATGTGTGTGACAGGAGGCCATAACACACATCATATGTCGCCTCTCTTTTCCTATGCTTCTCAGCACCCCTGCAAGCAGATGAGGTTCCCTGAGGAGTTCTGTGAAACTTAAGAGGCAGCAGTTGTATCTCTTCTCAGCTAAGGTAGGAAAAAAAGCATAGGTGCAATTACATTTCTAGTACCACTTTGACAAGCCCCCATTCCACACAATGTGGTTACAAGATGGTGGGACCTCTACTGTCCTGGATTGCTGAGTGACCATGTGCAATTGGCATCTATGAATCCATGGCCGGCGGGGGTGGGGGGACACAGAACAAGTGAGAAATAAACATGTTGGAATTCACCACAGGGACTTTGGGGTTATTTTGTTATCACAGAATGATCTTGCTTACCTTCACTAATTATACATCTTCTCTAAACAAATAGAATAAAACAATGGAGAGAATGTTCTATTACATGAACTATTGTCTAGTCCTGAATGTAAAGTCACTGCCCTCTTACTAAAGGGCAGCTTGAGAATATGCTTATATTTCATGTATGCGCCTCTTGCTCAAACTGGTGTTCCTTTAAGTTCATGATAGGGTTCGGGATACACTACCCCTAGTATGGCGATTGGCATTTGAGAACACAGCAAGATCAAAGTCATGTTCTGAACTTTCCCCACCCTTATTCCCCTAAGCAGGCCACAAAACCTAGAAGGCATTTTCCAACTTTCTCCTGAGATAGTCTGAATATCTCATATGAAAGGTGCCTACCCCGTACCTGGAGGAAAAGAGCACTTTACCACCCGAGACACAGAGAAACCAAGAGGAATCTGAACCAACAGGCCTTGCTGTGTTCCCTGCAGCTCATCGCCATCAGATCACCTTACCTTGGTTCCATCACGCTTACCCACAACTGTCTACTCTTCATCAAACTAGCATAAAAACATACAAGTTTACCTGTTCCTTTGGGTCTCCATATCTAAAGGTGTCACTGTCACATAAAGTTATATTAAATACAATTGTATGTTTTTCTCTTGTTAATTTTTTTTTGTTGTTGTTGTTGTTATAGGGGCCTTAGTCATGAACCTAGTGATGCTTCTGAAACTGTTACTAAAAGCCACAATCGTTATTCTCCTAATAGCTGGGGGTTGAAGTAGGAGGCTTAAAAAGAAAGTGCATATCATCCCCTGAATCTTCCTCTGCAACTTTTCACTTTGTAAAACACTTTCTTCAATTATAAGGCAAAGCCTGAAACATAATAATAAATGAAAGAAGACAGACACAGAAGGACAGAAGGACAGATATTGTATAATTCCACTTACATGAGGTACTTAAAATAGGTAAATTCATAGAGAGAGTGGAAGAGAAGACACCAGGAGGTGAAAGGAGACAATGAAAAATTCCTGGAAGTGGATAGGGGTGATGGTTGCACATTGTACTGAATGTTGCTGATTCATGAACTTACAAATGGTTAAAATGATAAATTATATGTGATGTAAGTTTTCCACAATAAATAGTCTAGTAGACACTAACCCAGGGAATCAAAGGATACTCATTCGGTCTTGCCAGATTATAAACTGCTTGAGGACAGGAACTTTATTTGGTCACTGTAAATATCACAGTGTCAGTTATAGTGTCTTGAACACAGTAAGACTCAATGAATTGGGGCGGAATTGAATTAAATGATGGCCTACAGGATTTTTCAATTTTATTCATCCTTGGAGGAAGGGAATAAGTGAATTTTCTGATGGAATTCAGGGGAATGCTTTTAAAGGCTTGTTTTCTTGGAACAGTTTGTGTGGACTTGCCAGTGTTTGACTGCAGGCTGACTGCTTTAAAAGCTGGGGGAAAAGCCAGGCAAAGCAATAAGAGAGAATTGATAGGTTGAAGGGTGAGTGATCAGAATTCAATCTGATGTGTGGCTCTGGCAAAGGGATGTTCAAAGGTTAATAGCACAAAGATATTGGCTTTGAAAAAGAACATTCTCTGAAAGAATTCAAAAGGACACGGGAACAAACTTGATTGAAATTGATTGTACAGAATCTCCAATGTGTGAAGAGAAGAGACCAGGGGAAAGCACTTAGGATGGATAATGTTCCTCTTTCACTGAAGAAAAACAAGTGACAAAAGTAGCCCCTTTCAGAGCTGCTGAACTTTTCCAAAATTTATTCAAAATGACTTTTAGAGTCTTTCCTTTGACATCCATGATATCTCTACATGCATAAAGAAGGCAAGGTTGTTTTTCCAGGAGCCTACACCCTTGGAAAATACACAACAGAATTTAGATTTTGCAGTGTAGACTGAAACACTATTTTATAATTGGAACTTAATTGAATAATAAGTTTCAATTTAGGTAATTTCTTACAAGTCATACACAAACATTCTTACTCTTAAAAATTTGCACAATGATGCAAGCACATTGAGTTAAAATGAAAAACTCCCTCCTGTCCTGTTTTTTTTTTTTTTTTTTTTTTTTTTTTTTTTTTTTTTTTAAAGAACAAGCTGAATAATATATTTCTACTGGACTACCCGATACAGAAGATAGTGTGATGTGGATGGAGAGTATGAATGAGAAATAATACAAATATATTTTATTTGAAATAAAAATGCTTACATAGCTTTCTCTTGGAAACAAACTCTGGCTTGATTGTATTACTAGGCAAAAACAAAGCTGAAGCACAAACATCATTCTTGTTTGATACGTATTTGGAGACAGGTAGGAAGACACTGCTTGGTTTTACAAATACTGATCTTCCCTTAAGGCCTGGTCATAGAAGTGTAAACAATGTAAGTGAATCCACCCTTACCAGTGGTCCTATCATAGCTAGGTTACTGATGTATTCTGGGACCACTCATATCTGCCAATATACCTGGAGAGGGCTGCTGTACCACAGTTATATTTGATTTCTTGGCAGGCAGGGCTGAAGAAGAGTAATTCGGAACAAGTTTCACATCTTATTTAGAAGCAAACACTAATATTCCCTTAAATGACCACTTATAATAAAAATATACTGTCTGGAAGTTATCTTTTCATTTTGTTTCATCTTTAGTTTTTGTGTTACAGAGTTTTTAGTACAATCCTGCCACAAAGTATTCAAGCATGATTTACCTATTCTTCCTTTAGCACTTGGATTTTTCAAGCTTTATACTCTACTAAAGGTACAGTATGTTAGCTCTTCTCGAATATCTAAAAAATAATAAATGGATAAAACTTGTCTAAAAAGGCAGATGTCTATAACTATAATGGTGCTAAATGGGAAGGAGACATTGTGGGAATGATAAAAGCAAATGTGTTCATGTGCAGGGAATGTGGTTCAAGACCTTGGATTTAAAAACAAGTTTCCTAGAGAAGCCAGTTATCATGGAACTTTCAGAAAACTCCTTTTGCCATCTCAAAATAAACCTGAAAAGCCTCAATCTGAAATTTTGAACATTACAGTTATGGGATGTTATAAATGACGATCAAAGCAGTTGAGGGAGAAGGATGAAAGTGTCTTCCATTTAGCTAAGAGTTGTAGAATAGCCTCCTTAGCTGTTGGTGAATCAGCAAAAAGCATCAAAATATCAGAAATGCCTTGGTGCATAGGTAAAAAAAAAAAAAAGTACTGTGCATATTCTCTATCTAAATCAGTAACAGGACTTCATGCTAAGAAAATTTTTCTGAACAGTAAAATGACTCCAGGATAGATTGATCTCTCCCCTACACTAAATGTAGCAGAATCAACAACAAAAACACAAACGAAATAAAAAGAAAAAGACATTTACAAATAGATATAGTGACAGCAGAAAAGTACAAGGCAGAGAACACAAAAAGATTGAGACAATGCTATAGGTTCAACAGTGTTCCAGGAGGCTAAAAAATCTGTTACCTTTGAAAGACCTAACAAAATATCACTCTTATTTATAAATCATTTACTTATTACATAACCACATGTTGAATCCTTTTCTTTCTATGTATGAAAGAATCCTACACCAGCCTTTAAGCAGTCTGCATTTCTTTGCCAGTCTGGTAGCTGAGTTGGTTTGGTGTTGGTAACTGGAAGCTTCAGGCTCAAGGCCCTGAGTGTGGTTTCTGATGTTGTTTGATAGTTTTCATTAATTGCTATCTAATACCCATTTTCTGCATTCTTTATGATTTTAATAAACTCTTTGACAGTTTACTGTACCTTGTATATCTTTATGACTAACCAACTGAACATTGCCATCTTCCTGAGACTGAACCTGAAATTTGAGTCCCCAGCCACCTGGGTTATAGGTGGTGTGATAGGGAACTTCCACTCTGATCTCCAACAATCATTCCAGAAAATTTTAGACTAAAACTGGTGACTTTCAATACATGCAATAATACTCTGTTGCCCACCTACAGTTTCAGTGCAGAAGTTCAGGATTCTCTCCAAGACTTCAAACCTCCATCTACATTCTCTGACTGGGAATCACTTGCTTCTTTTCATAAGTGGTCAAACAAAGGAAATTTTGTTTCTCAGATCTAGAAATCTGCTATTAGCCAGGTTGGCATGCTCTGTCATTAAAAGCTGATCTTCATACACTTTACAGGTTTGAATTGATTCGTGTTTTACCGGCAAGTGCATGTGCTTCTCCTCCATGAGATTGTCCTTATTAAGCAGTGCTCAGACATCATTGAATACTTCATTAAACTTCCCTAGGGGTGCATGATGAATTTAGCAGCTGTAGATATCTTCTCCTCATCCGACAACCCTTGATCCTCCAAGTTGGACGTCTTGTACTGTCTTCTACCCTGTTAATTCTTCTTCTTCTTTTTTTAAATGGGGTATCCACTGGTAAGATTTGGAGTGTATTCTTACAGATGATTATCTTATGTGTAAATATATAAATAGATTTTATTTATTTATTTGACACAAACTGTATCAAACTTTGCCTTTTTCTGAAATCCCACATTTTTTTATTTTTTTTTTTACTAGAGATCGAACATAGGGGCACTTAAACACTGAGCCATACTCCTAGAGCTTTTTCTTTTCTTTTCTTTTCTTTTTGAGGCAGGATCTCCATTAATTGCTTAAGAGCCTTGTTTAAGGCTGACTTTGAACTTGCCGTCCTCCTGCCTCAGCCTCCTGGGCTGCTAGGATTACAGGTGTGCACCATCATGCCCAGCTGAAACCTACTTTTTGTTGGAGTTTTTAAAAGTGTTTAATATAAGGAAAAGAGTAAGAACATCATCTGCATGACTAAAAACCCAATGTTTGTATAATAAGAAACTGAGTATACTTGGTTATTTAAAAGGATGAAATTCTATCAGATGATTTTCAAACTTTTCATGTAAAAGATATTGAAATTTTGTGATCATAAAGTAATAGTAAAATTTCTACACACTGCACATTAAAAAGTTTCACCACTTTTAAGTCACATCTTTATGTATAACACCCCGAGTGAGGCAACTTGCTTGTTTTTCTTTGGCTAATGCCTTAAGAAATTTACTTTTTTGTTAAGTATAAAATTTGGCATTTTCTTTCATCCTTTGTTTTGTGAACTGAGGACTCACAGTTAGTTGAATTAATTGGCCAATCTAGAACATGCATAATATTGAAGTAAGATATTTTGAAGCTCTAAAACAATTAAATTGTTTAAATTTAAAAGACAATTAAATTAGCTGCAAAATTTTTATTTAAGTCAATAACTCTTGAATTAGAGCCGGGTTATACCTGTGTTACAGTGGGGATGGAAAAGAGGTGTTTCCTTCTAAGTTACTTTCTAATTGCTATGTTACAGATTTAAAAATATTTAGTTAGTTCTGTAGATACTTGTGTTTAATTTGACAAAACCAGGCACTTTAGGTTGTTGCTTGTTTTGTTTGAGAAAGGCATTCTGAGAGTTTGAACTACAGAAAACAGACGGCTCTGCTAGGCTATTCTCAGCCACAGAAGGCCTTCCCCACCTAATGTCATGGAGGCTCTAACAGGGTTCCTTGCCTCCTTGGATCTCAGTCTCCCCAGAATTCAAAGGGCTGAATGGAGGTGGGGACAGAGGGCTATGGCTCTGGGAACTGGACTCTAAAACTGATAGCGTGTCAGCTGAATATTCTGTGAAAAGATCATCTGCATCTGGCAAAATCTAAAGTTGACATCAATTTCAGTTTTGTTGCCTTCCTCTTTCTTGCTTCCTATGATTCTGATATAGGTGGTTGGCAACATACAGTGTTTCATTCATCAAAAAACATTGGAGGGCTGGGACTGTGGCTCAGAGGTAGAACGCTTGCCTTGCATGTGCAAGGTCCTGGGTTCGATCCTCAGCACCACATAAAAATAAATAAATAAAAAGGTATTGTGTCCAAGTATAACTAAAAAATAAATATTAAAAGAAGTATTGGTTGCTAATAATGAAATGTATGGCTATTTTTTGGTGTGTGTGTATGGCTGTTTTTAATTGTTTTAAAGTTAGACCTTATCCACCAGCATTTACTAAATGACTTATTTGTGTAAACAACTCAGCATTTATTTCCAGTTTTTCTGACCAGGGATAAACACATGTTTTGTATCCTTAGCTTTGAACTTCAGCAGAACCAGATAAGCAAAGAGATTTGAACATGACAGGTGATTGAGTGGTTTTTTTTTTTTTTTTTTTTTTGTCCTTTAGCTGAACTACCTGAGGCCAAAGGAGCTGATTCTTGAAGAGCTGATTTAAAGCTGTCAAGGTGTAAGAGGCCAGACTGAAAGGCAGATTAAGCAAAGCAAGTAAACCTGTTAATGATCTCTGCATTTGGTATTTTATAGCTTCCATAATGTATCTAATGGCTTTACTTTTCATGAGTTACAATCTGAAGGATGATGGCAAAACCAACTTGACTTGGAAAAGATGGATTCTGCATTCAACCAAGTGGGTCTGGAAATGTCTGAAAATGCAAAGACTACTTACTCCCTTTGTTAACGAGGTTGCTATTCTTAAAGACACACACTAATGCAACCAAGCTGCTTCATAGTACAAGGTGACTTCTTTGCCATTGCTCCTTCTCATCCTTTTTTCTTTTTAATCACTCTTTTCCTCTTACACATTTTATTTTCTTCCTTCATGAAACATGTTTTATACTGTTGAGTCTTGTGATTGTGTCATCTATTAAAATTAAATGAAATAAAGTAGAAAATAAAGTTGAGGGTTAATTATTAAAGCACTAAATTACCTTAAATTCCACTAAATTACAATACAATAGTAATTCTATTCATATTGTCTCCTAATAAAATGTCCCCAGATTGGTGCAATATTGCTGATGGCTGCTCAGGTTAAGGACCTTCTGCAATGGAGTAGCTTTCAAACTCTCTGATCCTCAATCCACAGGTGCTTCTAATGCTGATTTCAACTGGCATTTGTCCAGAGCTAAAAATACAAATTTTATCTAGAGCCCAACACTATTTTGACAATATCATTTTCAATATTGTGACTTTTTAGCATAGGTTTTAATTGGAAAGCCTATTACTCTAAAAACTATTCTGCTCCTGCCCTTTAACATGATTTCTATCAAAAGAGTCCTGTATTTTTAGAAGATTATAACGATTATTATGATTCATCACTGTCAGAAAGATCCAGAGTGTCTCAAGGAGAGTGTGGGTAACTCCAGGGGACTCACAGGATGTCTACAGAGCCTTGCCAGACTGGAGCTTAAAGGTCTGTTCTTGGGGTTAAACAGTTGAAATGACAAAAGAAAAGTGGTGAAGGGAAGAAGAGACAATTTTGTAAACAGGGTGAGATTGAAAATGACAACTGACTCCAGCAGATTTTTAAAAAATAGGATTATAGCTTGTGTTACCTTTTCATTTTTTTTAAAAAAATAATGTTTGGAGGGAAAGCAATAAACTAAAAGGAAAGAAAAAAAATGATGCATGCAGGATACTGTGGGTCAGCAGTATGAGAGGTAGACATGGGCTTCCTACTTTTGGTAACCTATGAGTTGATAAAGGAGAGATTTACCAAATACAATCATTCATATTTTATTTTTAAGTATCCATGACTTTTAGGAGCATTATTTTTATATAATTAAATCTGAAAGTAGAAAGAAGTTTTGAATTTTCAGAGCATTGTAGCTTAAATTTACATTGCATGTTAATACTTTGACATGCACAGTTTATTAGAGGTTCTCAAATATATTCTTATGCCTGATATTCATTATTTCTATGTATGATATAATTAACAAGAGTATAGCTTTTCTTTCCCTCAATTGTATTTTTTTTCAATCAGTTAATATTACTTGACACTCACTTACATCTTTCAGACTCAAGTAGTTATCGTATTTCTTATCACTCAACATCAAACCCAGTTACATATTCAAGAGACTTTTTGAAACTGGTCTCCATCTGTTAGACATACCCTCACTTGGCTGCGTCAATTTAATTTGTTATTTATGGATCTTTCTCTTCATTCATAATCATTTTTTTCCGCTGTCAAAGGCTGACATTTTTATATTGGCATGTGGAATTAAAATGTCTAAAATGTGAGTATTAGATTTTCCTTTGTGGTTAGAAAAGTGGTGGAGTTGGAATTCTATCTATCCTGCCATTGATTCTGATGAAAACCTGAAGCGCTGGGGCCCCTGCTCTAGACTAAAGAATGCCCACTGCTGGTCCAGCCAGAGCAGGTTGGAACCCTCCTGAGGCGGCCTTCCGGGAGGGTGTTTGCATGAGGACGAGATGACTTCTTGGGAGAGTTCATTCTAAGGGAAGAAGAATTTGAATACTGCCTAGAATCTTCCTGTGTCCTCCTCAGCCTGTGGGTCTGTACTGCTTCTTTGATATTAGAGGAGGGGTTCCAATAGCAGGGAAATCCATGGCCACAGATCACCATACTGCTTTGCACCTTGGTGGATCTGGTGAGAAGTGGTAGAGGTGCTTGTGGACATCACTGGGTTTGCATAATTGAGGTGGCTCTGTCTGGTGGTTACTGTGGTGGAAGTGGTAGTTGTGTGGCGGTGAATAGGACCTCATCCTCAACTTGGCGAGAAGATGCCTGGTGTCTTCCAGAAATAATATGGGAGACGATGCAGGAGGCAGAGATATCGAAGAGGAACAGATAAGAGTTTGGAGTAGAATGCTAGTTAAGATGAATTTACTATTCTGAAAAAAGAAATTCTTTAGGTACCATCCATTTCTTAGTATGGATGGGTGGGTTGGGCTGATTTACACTGGCCTGAACATAAGAGAGATTGCTGAATAGGAATCTCTTAGGAACTGGATTCGGTGAATGAGATAAACCTAGTTAATACTAGCTTTAGTGCTAGACCACCAAAGTTTTAAGAGTTTATCAACAGCTTACATTTCCAACAAGGAGAGGTAGCTCATTCTTAGAGTGGGTTCAGTGGAAGCAGTGGTGAACTCCCCAGTGGCTACAGAAGAGCAATGTGGTTTTCTCAAGGGGGAAGTCAGTTCACCAGACCTAGAGCATACACGGGGGTTCCCACTGAGCAGAACTGCAGGCAGGAACTATGAAAGGCTCTCTAGGGACAAACAGGAGACATGGCAAATAAAATAAAATAAATAAGTAAATAAAATAGCTTCTGAATTTTTAAAGACCAAAAGCACATAGGATCTTTTTAAGTGCAGATTTTTTCTTTTCTCACTTCACTACTGAATTTCTCAGCTATTAAAACAACAACCACCACCCTCAATTTTATATCCGTGGGAAAAGGTATTTAGAGCTCCAAACATTTGATGAATAAATAAATAGCTGTTGATCCCTGAGGGTCTCTTCCACATTGTGAGATATGAAGTCACAAGAGGCCCGTCTTTGCTGCCTGCTTTGTGTTCATAAAGCTTCTCTTCCTCAAAAGGAATGTTTTATACTGACTGGTTTAGCTGCTACTATGCTTGAAGCTAGGAGTTCCAGTATGTGCGGTGCAACCTATTCCAGTGCTATTACTCTAGTTTTTTCCTAGTAAAACCCAACTTCTGTGTTCTCCTAACTTTCAGGGTCCAGATGTTCCTATCACCCCGCTAGGGAGGGATTTGGAATTTTGGACACATTTTGGATATTTTCTTCATGTGACCTAGAATGTGAGGAAAAAGCAAAATCTACTCTAACATTATGCACTCACTTATTGAAAAACAGTAGAAGCTGACAAACGTTTTGTCAAAAAGTTGGCCACTCAACAATTGATTTTTTTATGTAGTCTTAGTCCTTCTACTCTTATTCATTCATTCATTTCTTCTACAAGTGTGTGTGTGTGTGTGTGTGTGTGTGTGTGTGTGTGTTTTGGGGGAGAAGTTATAACTGGAAAAAAGGAAGACATGGTCTCTGCTCTCTGGAGCTCTTAGACTTGCAAGCGAGGCCGACCATCGAGGACTTTGAAAAGGGGCAACTTGGCGTGCGCTGGAAGCTCAAGGCTAAGTCACTTAGCTCAACCTGTCTCACACTAAACTTTTCATTTCCCTTCCTATAGTTGCTCCCTCTGCTGTCCTCTGTTATTGGAGTTTTATTTCTCAGGGAGTGAAATCTTCAAGCCACCTTGGATTCTTCTCTCTTCCCTATCCCATAATCTCACCAGTCACTAGATCCTATAATTTGGAAAAGTGTCCCAGTGTGGTGCTATCAGGAGGTGCTGAAACATTTAGGAGTGGAGCTTTGAGGGAGATATTTAGGTCATTTGGGGCATGCCCTTGAAGGAAAGTTCTTTTACTTTTGCTTCCTGACCATGAGATAAGCAGTTTTCTCCTGCACACGCTCTCTACCATTGCCATCCATTACCCCCACCAGAGGCTCAAAACAACGGGCCCACCTGATGTACTGGAACCTCCAGAAGTGTGAGCTAAATGAAAACCTTACCTATTTATAAGTTAATTTGTTCAAGTATTTTGTTATAGTGATAGAAGGCTGATGAACACACTAGACATATTCATTTTTATTAAGATATGACAATTTAGTCAACAAATAATTTTGGTATTTATCATATACAAAATTTTCTTCATAGGAAACATTACTATATTCTTTCATTTCTGTGAATAGTACTTAGCTTGTTTGAGGGTTACCATGTACTAGGCACCATTTTAGGGGGTGTAAATATATTATTTGATTTTTGTGGCAACATTCAGACTGACACCCTTCTGATCCCCTTTTACAGGTGAAGGGACTTATGTTTATTTTTATTCTTATTTTTTATTTTTTACTTACTTGTCCTAATTAGTTATACATGGCAGTAGAGTGCCTTTTGATATATCATGTATAAATGGAGTATAACTTCTCATTCTTCTGATTGTACATGATGTGGAGTTACACAGGTCATGTAACCATTTATGCACAAGGGGAAATAATGTTTGATTCATTCTACTATCATTCCTATCCCCCTTCTATCTCCCTTTCCTTCACTCCCCTTTGTCTAGTCAAAATTACCTCTATTCTCCCCTAGCACCCTTCCCCCCTTATTGTAAATTAGTATCCACATATTAGGGAAAACATTCGGCCTTTGTTTTTTGGAATTAGTTTATTTCACTCAGCATGATATCCTCAAGTTCCATCCATTTACCTGCAAATGCCATAATTTCATTGTTCTGTAAGGCTGAGTAATATTCCATTTTATAAGATATACCACAATTTTCTTTATCCATTCATCTATTGAAGGGCACATAGGTTTGTTCTATAGTTTAACTATTGTGAATTGAGCTGCTATAAACATTTATGTGGCATGAATGTAGTATGCTGATTTTACATCCTTTGGGTATATGCCAAAGTGTGGGATAACTGGGTCAAATGGTAGTTCCACTTCAGTTTTTCTGAGAAATCTTCATACTTCTTTCCATAGTGGTTGTACCAATTTGCAGTCCCACCAGCTATGTATAAGTGTACCTTTGTCCCTCATGCTTGCCAATATTTATTGTTGCTTATATTCTTGATAATTGCCCTTATGACTAGAATGAGATGGAATCTTAGTGTAGTTTTGATTTGCATTTCTCTAATTGCTAGAGATGTCGAACATTTTTTCAAATATTTGTTGATCAGTTGTACTTCCTGTTCTGTGACGTGTTTATTCTATTCTTTAGCCCATTTATTAATTGATTGATTTGGTGTTTCTGTGTTAGGTTTTCTGAGATATTTTTATATCCTGGGAATTAATGCTCTATCTGAGGTACTGGTGGTAAAGATTTTTTCCCATTCTGTAGGTTCTCTCTTCATGTTCTTGATAGTTTCCTTTGCTGAGAAGAAGCTTTTTAGTTTGAATTCACCCCATTTAGGGATTCTTGATTTTACTTCTTCAGGAGTCTTATAAAGGAAGTCAGTTCCTAAGCCAACATGGTGGAGAATTGGGCCTACTCTTCCTTCTATTAGCGCCCATTTAGAGGGCTCACCGATGAGATACTGAGGCAGATCTTGCTGGCAACATTCCACGACCCTCATTGTGTTCTTCACTGTGTTCCTGTCAAACCAGAAAATACTGGGCTGGCTGTGTACCCCAGGAAGCAGCCCACAGTCAAGCAAATCCTTCAGTACCTATGGTTGAGGCAGGGTGAGCAGCATGATTCTAGTGGGGCACCCCTCAAGTACCCAGACACCAAAATAATATCAATCCTATTTGATATGGGTTATGACCCATACAAGACCTGGGGGTCCCTGGCCAAGAGGATGTCTAATACAGCCATGGCGACCTACTTGATCCTCTAGCACCAGAAAAGCCAGGGGCCAGGCTGCATGTTCCAGGGTTATGACTTGCCCCACACCCATGGATCTTTCGCATTCCCCTGTCCTCCAAAAGAGGAGCCCCAGTGAGCCTGCCCTCCACACCCTCACTTTGCCCTGTGAGCCTCCAGTGCCTGAGGAGCCCAAATATTCAGGGCAGAAGAGCATCAAAAGGACCAGCCTGCCTGCCATCTACCTCTGCTGCCTGCCTGCAAGGACCCCCACACCTGATATAGTCTCCAAGCCTGATTCTGGGAAACCTCATGACAATAGAAAGCTTTGGAAGCAGGTGACTGGGAGGATTGCTACCTGTGTCTGACAACTGTGCTGTTGCATGCCATGAGTCAACAATAAGGTGACTCCAATGTAAGAGTCCAGAAATGTGCCAGATTCTTAAACAGTGTGGATCCAATGAGGGGACAGCTGACATAGACAAACCAGTGGACAGCCAGAGCACCCTGTGCTCTGTGGATCCTGACACCTTGTGTGGACATGGGTCATGTGGACTCTGAACAGCTGCAACAGCAAGATGTGCCAGCGACCTCAGGTTCCTCTGCACGGGTTCCAGCTGAGACCACTTGTATATCCCTGGGGACACCAGGAGTCTCCTCTGCCCCCACCTGCAGAAGACATCAGAGACTGTGGTCCTTGGGACCCTTCCCTCTGCCCTGTTCCTCTGTCCTTTCTCCCACTCTTCTGAGATGTTTCTTAATAAATTGCTTCAGAGAAAATGTATGATAAAATTATTATTCCAAAGATTGAAAAGTAAGCTGATTAAAAACAAGGAGGGACCTCAGGGTGAAGGCAGGGGCCCACCAGCCATCCTCCAAGGCCTGGACCACTGTTCCTCCCCATCAAGTGCAGACAGAGACTCGCTCACCTTCAGCCAGAATAGCTGGGGACTCAGTAGAGCCAGTGTAGATGGTCACTCGCTGTGAGTCAGTGTAGAGCATTCACTTGCTCTGGCCTAGTGCTGACAGACTCGCTCCTCTTGACCTGGTATACATGGAGACCCTCCCTGGAGCCAGTGTAGACATGACTGACCTTTAGCTGGTGACCTTGGCCAGAAGGAATCCCTCCCTCTGGTGTGTGGATGTGGGGGGTTGGTGATGGCCTCTGTTGGAGAAATCATATCTCTGAAGGCATGGGAGACCATTGTGTTCTGATACTCTCTTCATTATATTGTGTTCAGGGAAGGAGGATGTGGGCCAGTGGGGTATGTACTGACTTTTAAAAACCAGTTAAAATATGTATTTCTGCTGCATTCTGTATCTTCAGATTGCTGTGCAATCACCACCACTGAGCATCTCTAGAAATTTCCATTGTCTTATATTTAAACTCTGTTGCAATTAATAAATCCCTCCCCACTTCCCCACTCTTCTTAGCCACAGGTCATCTCTATTTTCTGTCTATGTGAATTTGACTATTCTAGGTAGCTTGTATATGTGGAGTTATATAATATTTGCCCTTTTGCTTCTAAATTATTTCACTTAGCACAAAGTTTTTAATGCTCATCAGTACTGTCGCATGTCAATCATCCAATAAGTTGTTTTAAACTATAGTCACTGTATTGTATAACAGATCTAGTGAAATTATTCCCCCTCTCCCAAGTGAAGTTTTGTATCATTTGACCCAAATTTCCCAATCCTCGAAGCTCTCTTAGCCCTCATCCTGGTAACCTCTCTTCAATTTTCTGTTTCTATGATTTCAGTTTTTAAAAATTCCACATAAATGAGGTCATGTGGACTTTGTCTTTGTGTGCATTTTACTTGGAGAATTCAAACATTCAATGTTATTTTCTTTGCCCTTTGACTCTATTGAGTATGTTTACTGGCCCTCATTATTACAACAGAATTTACAGTGCTTAAAATTTAATATGACTGTTAGGAGTTTCTTCTTGATTTAGTATTCTCTCCATGTAGAATGTGACTTACAAGTGACTATTAAAGCCTGTTGAATTGCTTTGTTACTGTGAATCTATTAACCCATTGATTCAACAAATATTTATCAAGCACTTAATATCATATGCAAGGTATTTTGGATACTTTATGTATGCAAAGGTGAAATATTAAAGGATGAATAATAGTGTACAAAAACAGAATAATAATCCATGTTGGGAGAATATATATCCCAGGAAAGGAAAGAGTTAGTTCCACAGGATATAATTTCTTTTTCAAAGTCATAAAAAGAATATATATCTAAAAAGGAAGAAAGATAAAGTAAGAATGAGAAATAAAGAATCAGAAGAAAGGGAGGATGGTGGCACTAGAGAAAAACTGAGGGTAGGGGCAGCACCACTTAAGAACTAAAAAGAATAGCAAGGAAGGGGAGAATGGGACAAACACCAGTCATTCCCAGGAGGTTAAGCTTGAAAAAAAACCGTGGAGTATTCAAAACTGAAAGAAACACAGAAATAGCTATGGAAAGTTGCAATACCAATCTAAAATATGAAGAAACTGTGAATTGAATAATGGAAAAAATTAAAGGAAGAGTGAAAGAGAGAACAACAGAGATTGGCTGTTAGCTGAAGAAAATAGAGAATCCAGGGAAACAGATAGGTAGCAAAAAAAAAAAATTATACACACACACACACACACACACACACACATACATATAGTAACAATTAAAAATAATACAAAATAAGACTAAATATACTGATCAAACATACTAGTTCACAAAAAACTAGTATGTGAAAAAGAATTGGCTTAAAAATGCTAGAATTGAGAAAAAATGTGAAAATATATAAATATCTACGCTCCATCAAGGCCACAGTTAAAATAATTACAAACTAAAACAGAAAAAAAGAAAAAAAAGAAGAGGAAAACAAATCTTGATGAAAAGTTGAAGAATTCTTTCCATTGGAGTTCAAAAGGTTCTCAGCTTCTCTTCTCAGTAGTTTTAGATGGGGTCATCTGGAGCGTTATGCTCCCTTCTGGATTGCTAGAATGAGGGACGTAATCCCATAGGTGGAATTCCTGGAGGCAGTGTTTAGGCTTAGGTGGGCTCTAGGCTCCTCACTGAAGGCCAATTCGTCTGGAGATTCTAAATCAGCACACCTCCAGTGCCCAGTACTTGTTGGTCCACGCTGGAAAGCTGTACACAGGGGTCTCCCCTGAGTTCCACTTGTGTGGTGGAGGAGCCAATTCTTAGTGCCCTATGTCACTTGGTGACCCCATATGTCCTGTACTTGTGTTCAGTCTGCAAACAATCTCTCCTGCCCCCCCTCCACTTCCGAGTTCCCAGCTGGATGCCTCTCTTCCAGTTGGACTGGACGTGGAGCCAGGTGAGTTTCTGCAACCAGTTGTACCTTGTGTAAACCTGTCTCCCAATTTGATTTTTCTTCTGGTCACTTAAGCACACTCTGTGTCATGTAGTGCGTGTTTCCTGGACCTGAATTTCAGGCCAAGCTTGGGTGTGCCAGGAGTCTGCTCTCTCAGGTATCCACTCATGTGCTGAGGCTGCAAAACGGTTCCTTCTTTTATCATCCACAAGCCACCTGGAGAGATGGTGGTTTCTTTACCTAAACACAGATATCGTGCAATGCGTCTTTTCAGGTTTGTTGGGAAAACCTGAAACACTCTGTACCCAGACATGCCTCGGGCTTCCCCAAAATATGGGTTCCTTAATTCCCTCTACTATATTCATGTAGGGACATCTCTGGCTGGTGCTTTCACTAGGGCCTTGGTAGCGGCTGTGCCTTGGGGAACTTTTACTTATTTTATTATATCTAATCTCCTATGTCCCTGGTCTGCTTTGAATGTCCAGTTTTAAATTCTAGTAAACCCCCTGCACACACACTTTTTGTTTTGTTTTTACAGAGAAGGTGCCTGTCTGTATTCTTGGCTTCCTGCCCCAGAGTAGCCAGGAATGTGACTTCTGCTATCTTGAAAAATAAGTGAAGGTATTCAAGCAAAGAAGAATGACTTTTGTTATTTCATATGCAAGTACATATAAAAATATAAAATATATAAATATTTCCAAGTTCACCAGTTAGTAAATAGAAGAGTTTGGTTTTGAAACTAAGTGTTCTAACTCTAGAATCTTACTTACCATGCAATACTGCTTTCCCTGTGCCTTGGTCATATCTTGTTAAGACCTTCTTATTCAGAGACTGATGTTTTATGCAAGAACTCCTAAGAGGAAGGAATAGGGTTCTGAAGTTCTGCTATTCCAGGATTGCCAATAGTGGACTCCATGGTTCCTCTCCAGAGCCACCTAGTGGGCCAAATTCACCTACGCACTGTGGCATTGGAGTCTATGCCCTGTGTGTAGAAGGCAGCTGAATTTAGATCCAGTGGGGAAAATTGGACTCTTGCAGAAGAGTTTGAGGTATTTAAATATGCATCTGAAAGTTCCCCTAACTTTTCTTTTAATATGTATTTTTTTTAGTTGTAGGTGGACGCAATACCTTTATTTTATTTTTATGTGGTGCTGAGGATCTAATCCAGTGTTTCAGGCAAGTGCTCTACCACTGAGCCACAGTCCTAGTCCTCCTCCTAACTTTTCATTCTGTCTCCCTCTCATACTCCCTAATAATTGTGGGATATACAAAACAAAACAAAACAAAAACTACAAAATAGTCTCTGAATTCAAGGAACTGGAAATCTGCATGGGATCAGGAGAGAGAAGCTATATACTTTTGAAAAGTGGCAAACTGTGAAAACTTTGAGAGGGCCTAGTGGGAGTATTCTGGTCACAGGGGCCTGGGTTGATGGGAATAGTAGGACTGTAGCCCCTTCCTTTTCCTCTCTTTCCTACCTGAGCTGAGTGGTGAGCAGTCTTTTTCTCTGCCATGTGCTGTTGCCAGGATGAGTTGCTTTGTCACAGGCCCAAAAGCAATAGAGTCAATGAATTATGGACTGAAACCTCCCAAACTGTAAGCCAAAATAAACATTTTGTCTTTATAAGTTGATTATCTCATGTATTTATTATAGTGACAGAAAACAAATACTAAATAGCATTTTAATAACTATACTTTATTTAACAATCAATACAGAAATGTTGATTGGGTACTGTGTTAGGCCTTAGGATAAAGAGATACAAGCATTTTCTGCTATAAGGAACTTACAGTCTATAAGATAAGAATAAAGCAAGTGTTGAGAAGGTTAATTCTGGAAACTAAATAATAAATTATAAATAATATTATAAATTATATAATTATATAAATTATATATAAATTATATAATTATATTATATAAATTATATAATTATATGAATTATATAATTTATATAAATTATAAATAAATAATAAATTCTGGAAACTGAATAAACAATGGGTTGCAGAAGACATCAAGGAGGAGATTAAAAATTTTTTAGAGGTGAATGAGAACACAGACACAACATATCGCAATCTCTGGGACACTATGAAAGCAATTCTAAGAGGAAAGTTTATTGCATGGAGCTCATTCCTTAAAAGAAGAAAAAGTCAACAAATAAATGACTTAACATTACATCTCAAAGCCCCAGAAAAAGAAGAGCAAATCAACACCCAAAGCAGCAGAATACAGGAAGTAATTAAATTCAGAGCTGAAATCAATGAAATTGAAACAAAAGAAGCAATTGAAAAAATTGACAGAACAAAAATTTGGTTCTTTGAAAAAATAAATAAAATTGACCGACCCTAGCCATGTTGACGAAGAGAAAGACTAACGTATGTGATGAAAAAGGAAATATCACGACAGACACCAAAGAAATACAGAAGATAATTAGAAATTATTTTGAAAACTTGAACTCCAATAAAATAGAAAATATTGAAGGCATCGAGAAATTTCTAGAGCCATATAATTTGCCCCAATTGAATCAGGATGTTATACACAATTCAAACAGATCAATTCTGAACTGTAGCAATTATGTAGGTATTTAGCTGATGACAATATCTTAGAGGTCCCAGGATAGTACAGAGCTAAAGGTAAAAGGGAACGATAATTACTAGCCCTCCAGGAGAGAGAGACTGCAGGAACTATCAGAGGCAGGGAAGGCTCAAGGGAGGCCCTGAGAGCTAAACACAGTTCAGGCACAGAAAGAGGAGGATTCCCCCTCCCCCACCACCCCACTGCAGGTCCCTTCAAGTGGAGCACAGCAGGCAGCCACAGAAGGAGGTAAAATTGTTTTCAAACACAGCTTGAAATAGAACTGATGGAGCTGCTGTTGGTAGAGGTCCGTGGGGGACCAGGAGACCTGGGTTCAGTCTCAGGCCTGATGTGAAGTGTTCTGGTGGTGGACAGTTAAGCCCCTTGCTTCTGCTCTGTTCTTTGCTTCTAAAGTGAGTGGGTTGGACTAAGTGATTTGCAAATCCTATGTTCAAATCTCTGATTGTGTAATTCTTCACTTGGAACATATGGATAACTCAAAAGATGAGAATTTGAATGAGGCTCATGAAAATTTGGAAAATACTATCTCTTTTCATGCCAGAGCAAGCAATGTGGGGGGAACATGCAATATCCTCTTAATTTGATTGTATTAGGTATTTCTTGGCCCTAGGAAATTTATTTTTAATGTCTTGCAAATGTTTCACTGGCATTTCCTCCTACTCATCAAGGATTTCAGAAGGGACATTTCTCCCTAACATATCACTTGCCTTTTTTGTTGTTGGTATTGTTTCCGAGGGAGAAGTCTTCAAATACCCTTCTCCTTAGACTTGGAGAAGTACCTTTGACTTGTGGTTTTATGGATCTGTCACTTGGGGGGAACTTTCTCAGTCTGGGTCCACAATTGTTCGTTAGACTTCTAAGCTCAGAGACTTTTGGTTTTGGAAAGGCCGTAGGCCATCTACCAAAGACTACTTCAGGTAGGGATTGGGCTTCATATAAAAATATATTGTGGTAGTAGCAGTGGAACTGAAATTATGATTTTGTAAAAGAATGAAAGCAGGAAGGAATTCTGAGCTTTTATCAGAGCATTTTATTTTAATAACAAAAATGGCTGTGTCGATAATCATGCAGCTACATTCATGTGTCACTTCATGGCAGGATTTATGCCCCAACAAATGCATCATTAAGTGATTTCATCATTGTGATAACATCATAGAGGTTCTCACACTAAGACAGCTGTGATGTTGCTAGGTGACATAATTGTGTGGGACTGGAAACTAAGGAGGAGATTAAAAAATTTTTAGAGGTGAATGAGAACACAGATACAACACATCGAAACATTGTATATGGAGTCCACAGCTGATCAAAGTGTTGTCTGTAGTTATGTGGCAGACGTCTATATTCTGATCTTTGTAGATAACCAAAATGCTGAAAAACAAAAGGCTAAAAGTCTTTTTTGTAGTTTTATTACCTGATTTATTATCCAGATTGGTTGATTAGGTTTAACAGATGAAGAGTAAAACTATACTCATTTTGTGTGATTGGCAGAAAGTGACATGACTCTTCTTTGTGCCATTCAGATAGAAGTAGGTTTGGGGTTCATTAAAGTATTAGTGGGACATTTTTTTGTTCAGCAGGGTTTTTTTTTTTCCTCTTTCTCCTGCAGTTCTGTAGGCTGGAGAATGGTGGTGCTGCTACCCCATCTTTACTTTCCTCTTGAAAAGAAAGCTTGAGCTTTCTCCTCTCTGGATCATTAATAATGTTTGCAGCAAGGCAGAGGAAGGAGAAAATGCCACTCGATATCATGATCAGGAAACAAGCCTGGGACTTTTAAAGGCTAGAGAAGGGGCTGCCAGCATTGTCCTGGCTGAGATATGCAAGTGTCCTACAAGGTTACCAGGTGCATTGGTTGGCTCTGTCACTTACAGGCAAAGGCTAGATATGGGCTTCGGCTGCGGAGGCAGAAGCTGACTCTAGGAGATTGGTCAGTGGAGGCAAACTTGGAATTTATCTAATTCATTTCAGTAAGCTCTCTGCCCCTGAAGCACAAACCAGGTCAAAAACCTGGTTTCCTCTGAAGGAAAAACCAGGGGAAAACATGAACTAACTTCTGAAGAGAAGTACAAAGTGTAGAGCTTTGTGGAGTGGTAAGGCTTCTGAGTAGAGAAACTTATGTGTGCTTGAATGCATGAGGGTAGAAGCTTTCCAAAGAAAGACTAGAAATTTGTACCTCTGCCTCTAGATGAAGGCAAGTGTGCTTTGGGTGGCCCCAATCAGAGAACAGTTTCCCATTTCTCCCCACTTGGGACTTGCTGCCGGGTGGACAGTTACTAGGGCGTGGCTCTCTTTCCTCCTCCCTTCTGGGATTGGAGAGTGGGCGATGTCCTCCTTCAGAGCTGTCACTTTGGCTCCTGTTCAGTGAAACCAGGCCATCAGCAGGCAGGTGGCTCTGGCACTATCCAGTTCATCAACCGTATTCAGATCATGTTTCTCAGGGATCTTTGGAGGGTCTCTGCATGAACATGGAAACACAGGGCGTTGCCTGGCTTCTCCCTCCCTCTAGCTTGTCATGAGATAGCATGGTTAGCTGTGTGTGTATCTGAATTAAAGTGCTTCGTGCTGTTATGGAGCCAAAAGAATAACAACAACAATAACAAAATAATTCTGACAGCTTTGAAGGCAGACCCTCTTGCTAGGTTTAAATCACAGGTGTCCTTCTCTGGCTAGCTCTATGGAACAATAACAAGGAAAAATACAAAAAATAAAAAATAAAAAAAAGCAGGCTGAGAAGCTGCGTGTTGCTCCTGCACGTGGGCGGGCTTGTCTGGGGAGTGTTTCCAGGGAACTCTGGCAGGAAGGTTCTTGTTCGTGAAGGATTTCCCCAGCGCTGCGCCACGGCAGGATAACAGATGGGCTTCTCTGTTATTGTAGAAGGGAAAATACCTTTTGTCTTCACCAGTGCCCTTCACTGCAGGCAAACAAATAGCAGGGTCTTGCAGGCACCCCTTCTGCTCTTGGATGCAGTCTGTGTCATGAGGAGGCATCAGATATATTTTTTTCCTGTAAGAATAGAAATAGTCTTTTCACAATATTCTGCTTCTGAAAGCTGTCAGCCATGAAAAGTGCCATGTCCTTGTTTAGAGACGAAGCTTCTGCAATGCTCCAGCGAAAAGCCAAAGGCATTTCATTTTTGAAATTGTCAGAAATATCCACAGGCTTCCACTTATGCCTCCCTCTTGCTCAGGTTGCTAACCTCATTCTTTCTATCTTTAGGCTTGGACCATATGTGGAGACCAGAGGCCTCCGGATACAGAATTGCAATTTGCAAAGGTCTTCCTTGTTCCAACCAGACCTTGGCACACTTAGAATGGAGGTCAACGAAGTCGCAACCACCATGGAAATTTTCCAAAATAGTCTGTGCCTTTGTTGGAAATTTTATATTCATCTCGATCTGTTGTATTGGTAACCTTATACACAATTTACTAGTATGAATTCTTCATTGAATTCTCATTACAACCTGGCACAGTGAGTATCATTCATTTCTCAGTTTTAGTGGCTAATGCCCTCTGAGAAGGCCAAACCAAAGAAGCAGTCGGTTGGTCTATTTCAGTAGAAGCCGACACTGTTTGGTCTCCTACTGTGAAATGTTATGAACCTGGGATCACTGCCTGCTCTGCCTCCCCCCTAATCTCTAGCTGAGGGAAGAGACTCACTATTAAGGTTTTGATATGAGGTGTCCCCCAAGTGCTCATGTATGGGACAATGCAAGAAAGTTTAGAGGTGAAATGAATGGGTTATGAGAGCTGTAATCTAATCAGTGCATTAACCCACTGATAGAGATTGACTGGGTGGTAACTGTAGGCAGTTAGGATGTGCCTGGAGGAGAAAGGTTGTTTGGGGAATGCCTTTGGGGTATTTATTTTGTCAGTGGTGAGGAGAGTCTCTCTCTGCTTTATTCAGTGACCACATCCTGAGGCTCTTCCCTCTACCATGATGTTCTTGCCTTATCTCAGGCTCTGAGGAACAGAGTTGACCATCTATGGACTGAGACCTCTGAAACCAGAAGACCCCAAATAAACTTTTCTTCTTCTTGTCAGGTCTTTTGGTTACAGCAGCAAAAAAAAAGCTGACTAAAACACTTACATTTAATCGAGAAGGACAAAAACCCTTTCATTTGTAGAATTCTAGTTACTAAGCTGTTGATTTAATGTATTAACCTTTCTAGATGCTTGTAAACTAGTGTAGAATTGAACCTGGGGAATAATTCTATTGTTCTGTTATTTCCACAAAGTCACCCAGGCTTATTTGGAGAGTTGTTGAAAACTCTTGCAAACCTATTAGTTTATGAAAGAAAATGTTCAGAAAACATGTTTAAAACATTTGCATCTAGATTTTTCTGAATTCCATGAAGCCTGAATAGGAAAAAAAATGCATTTACTACACAAATAGTGTAGTATGATAAAAAAAATAAAGCTAGTCTTTTGAGAGGAACAAAACAAAGAGTTAGTTTGTGTGAAATTTTGTCATTCTTATGGAATCTTTTGATGAAGTAAGGGAGTTCTTTATTTTTCTCAACATCTCCTGTGGGAAAGATATTAAGGACTACACAGAGCAGTATGGACAATGTTTCATTAATTGTCATGATTTTATTAATAGGGTTTGCATTTTATTTAGTTGACTCCTTTCTAGGAAGAGCTGAGTTGGTTGAGCGAATAGGCTGGTAAAGTTTTGGGGTTGTAGATCTCAGAGAGCAGGCTCCAGGGCTTACAGATTTTTTTTTCCAAATTAATGTTTGGAAGAGGGTAGTTTTAGGTAACTTTAAGGGTTTTGTTTTGCTCACTGTCACTGTGAGGTTGGTGCCAGCACTGAGTTGCTTATAACAATAAGGAGGATTTTAGAAGAATAAAGAAAATGGGCGATGAAGTGGTTAGTGACTAGATCAGAAGTAGATAGAAAAGTGTTATTTCAGGAAAAAAAATTCTAAATGAAATTTTGCTGCATATTGTAAATTCTTTTCTCCCCTCCCAAATCTTCATTAAAGTTTATATTACTTGTTAATAAATTGGCTATTTCTTTGGGACTGTAAGAGAAAGCTAACTGTGACTTCACAGTGGGCACAGGAGCCGTGACTGCCCATGAGAGATGAGCTATATCTGTATGTCCAAGGCAATCAGTCCTTCACCCTCCTGACAGTTGCTGGAGATCTAGAGAAATGCCAAACTGATATATTTAATGGCCTTATAGAAAGCATTCTTTACTTGATGCCTCCAGAATTTTCTTAATTTATTAAATTTTTGCAGAAAAGGTATGATAGGCTAATTTCCCCCAAAGATATCACATCTTAACTCCTGAAACCTGCAAATGTTATCTAATATGAAAAAAAGTATCTTTGCAAATATAATTAAGTTAAAACCTTGAAGTGGGTAAATTGTCCTGGATTATCTAGGTAGGTTCTAAATGCAGAGTATCCTTATAAGAGGGAGTTTGGGAGTGGGGTGAGGAGAGAGAGGGAGGGAGGGAGGGATGGAGAGAGAGAGAGAGAGAGAGAGAGAGAGAGAGAGAGAGAGAGAGAGATATGAAGAATGGACAGAGGAGAAGGTGGTATGAAGATGAGGCAGAGAGAGATTTGAAGATGCTGGTCTTGAAGACTGGAATGATGTAGGCAAGGAACCATAAGTTGGAAGAGGTAAGGAATGGATTCTCTGCTAGAGCCTCCAGAAGGAGCACGGAGTTGTTGGTACTTTAATTTTGTAGTGATTTAAGACTTCTGGCCTTCAGAACTATAAGACAATAAACTTCTGTTGTTTTATGCTACTACATTTGTGATTGCCACTAGACCTTGGTATTTTGATAGTTGAGTTTAATGGTTTTTGATACTTTTTTTTTCACATCTTAATGTTTCACAACTGAGAATGGTGTCAACACAAAGATTTATATTGATCTCACCAATTTGGGATCTGAACTGATTGCAGATGGCTCTGTTCATTTTATGTTTTTAGAAAAATAGATGCTAGTTCAAAGTGGCTTCCTTGAGCTGGGTGCAGTGGTTCATGCCTGTAATCCCAATGGCTTTGGAGGCCAAGGCTATAGAATCTCAAGTTCAAAGTTAGCCTCAGCAACTTAGCAAGATAAAATTAAAAATTAAAAAAAGTGACTCCCTTGGAGAACCTGAAACATGAGGAAGTGGTCAGAAAAATTAAACAAGGACTAATTAAAACTTTGAAGTTATACTACTTAGATGATTGGTACTTAAAAAGGGTGTTAGTAACCTAATAACTCCATTGAAAATTCATCAATATATATCTCATTTTGGGCAAAGTTTTCTCAGAATTCTCAGTGGAAAAGTCATAATTTCCAACTACAGTTTGCTCTAGAATGATCACTTCAACTGCAGTGTGATCCAGTACAGCTCAGTATCACAGTCATGCCCTTCACACCTAGAGCATATCAGACAGTCAGCCAGGTGTGGAGAATGCAGGATGAAGAATGCAGGGTTCCATTTCTCAGAAAACGAGAAAATAGTCCCTTATTATGTCATTGTTAGATTATAAAGTCTGTCATTTCCGTGCAATAATGCATGAGGTCAAAATTACCCTTGAGAATGCCTCGGGGAGACCCAGTGCTCAATACATCATCTCTCAGTTTAACACCAGACATTTTTCTTCCAACATTGAATCAGGCAATGGTTTCTTGAGTTAAGCATCTGAAGAAATATTTGACTTCTATTTAAGGACCATGTAATAAAATGATTTTTTTTAACATTAGGGTCAGAGTTGGTGAAATTTATAGAAATAGAGATTAGCAGAAAAACAAAACAAAAACAGTCCAACCATGTATTTCTTATTACATTCACTTTGAGGAACTCGCTCACTATGTGAATGATGGGTGGGATTCCCCTGCCATATGTCAGTTACAATCTGCCTCTTTACTTTTTGTTAAGTTGTATAGTGAAGTAGAAGTAAGGGTTCTGTGATGACTTTTTTGTCATATTTTTGTTCTTTTAACATTTACTAATAGTTAATAAGGCAGAGTGGTAGGTATTGCTGAGGAAGCAAAGTGGATGGTTCTGCTATTAAAGAAGATTGCTGTTTAGAAGGGAGATAAAACATGAATGTATTTTAGTTTATGACACATTAGAAGGTGATCATTGTCAACAAAGTTCAGAAAAGGGAGAGATTTCTGTTGGGAACTGCAGGAAAGACTTCATGGGACAGTGGTATTTTATCTGGATCTTATATGAAGGATAGGAATTGGAACATGTAAATAATGATGGGAAATAACTTTGGAGGCAGAACAAAAGAGTACATGAGGTGCAGAACATAGGTAAGCTTCGGGATGGATATAGCAGTTTTAAGACAGAATGACAAATGTCCACTTCTAGTCAAAGTAGGTATCTTGGTATGTTTGGACTGCTATAACAAAATACCATAGGTTGGGTAGTTTATAAGAAAAAGGAATTTATTTCTCATATTTCTGGGGAATGGAAAGTTCAAGATCAAGGTACCAGAAAATTAAGGTGGTAGCAGATTTGATGTTTAATGAGGTTCTACCTCCTGATACATTGATAACATCTTCTCACTGGTCTTCACCTGCTGCAAGGGATGAAAGATTCCTCTAGGGTTTCTTTTATAAGAGACAAATATTATTCATGAGGGGTCTTCTCTCATCATCTCATCACCTCTCAGAGTATACTTCCTAATGGTATCAGTCTTTGGGTTAATTTTCAACACAGAAGTTTGGAGGAGGACACAAATATTCAGACAAGACTTATATTTCCACCTAAAACAACTAATAAATGGGACAAATATATAAAACAGGGGCTCTCAAAGCACCAAACTCAGGCAATGAAGAAGAGTGATTTTTGAAAGATAGGAACAAGTTAGGTAGTCCCTATAATTGTGTTAGTTTATGACCTGAAGAGAGCTTCAAGGCTGAAGTGTAGAGATACTCACACTAAGCCAGAGGTCTATGTAAATGGAGCAGAATTCAGGCAGGTTAAGGGGGTAGAATACACAGGAAAAGTACTGGATGAAGCGAATTACACCAACAAATAACTCTGGAGCTCCATAGAAATTACCCTTGAGACACCTAAAGTGCAATAAGTAAAGTCAAGAATCAATAAATGGAATGACATCAAACTAAAACCTTCTTCACAGCAAAGGAAACATTCAAGAATATGGAGAGGCTTCAGAATGGGAGAAAATATTTGCCACATGCATCTCAGATAGAGTATTAATCTTCAGGATATACAAAGCCCTCAAAAACTTAACACCAAAAAAACCCCAAAAATAACCCAATAAATAATTGGCTAAAGGAACAGGATTGACACTTCGCAGAAGAAGAAATACAATTTAACAACAAATATATGAAAAAATGTTCAACATTTTTATTTATCAACATTTATCAACTAGAGAAATGCAAATCAAAACTACATTGAGATTCTATCTCACTCTAGCCAGAATGGCAATTATCAACAATACAAGCAACAATAAATGTTGGACAGGATGTGGGGGAAAGATACACTTATACATTGCTGGTGGGACTACCAATTGGTGCAATTACTCTGGAGAGCAGTAGGGAGATTCATCAGAAAACTTGGAATGAAACCACCATTTGACTCAGTTATCCCACCCACTCCTTGGTTTAAAATCAGCATACTGCAGAGATGTGGCCACATCAATATTTATAGCAGCTCAATTCACAATAGATAAATTATGGAACCAACCTAGATTCCCTTCAATAGATGAATAGATAAAAAAAATGTGGTATATATACATAATGTAATATTACTCAGCTTTAAAGAAGAATGAAATCATGTCATTTTGTGGGAAATGGGTGGAACTGGAGACTCTCATGCTAAGTGAAATAAGCCAATCCCCCAAAACCAAAGGCCACATATTTTCTCTGATATGTGGGTGCTAACACACAATAGGTGGGGGAGGAGAAGAATAGAAGTTCATAGGATTAAACAAAGGGGAATGAAGGGAAGGATGGGTGGATGGGAATAGAAAAAAACAGTAGAATGAATTGGACATAACTTTCCTATGTTCATATGTGAATACATGACCAGTGTAACTCCACATCATATACAACCACGAGAATGGAATCCTAATTAGAGTAAGTTAAAATCCATGTATGTATAATATGTCAAGATACACTCTACTGTCACATATATCTAAAAAGAACAAATAAAAATGCAAATTAAAAATAAATAAATAAAACAAAGCCCATGCACAGCTTTAGAAATTACTCTTGAGTATCCTGCAGAGTGCTGATTGACCACATGTACAAGAGGGAACCACCACGGTCAGCAAAAGAACTACCTTAACAGATCAGAAGGAATAATACCAGGAGCTCACAATGTGCAGGAGCAGTGTCTGTTTTCAACAGCCATACTGGAAAACCCCAAATCATGGGGCTTTGGGTCAAACAGTCAGAAGGAGCTTGCCTCTGTAGAGGGCAAAACTAACGCTACCTCTCACCTAGGCCAGCACAGTGTGGGTACCTTTCTTTCCACTTCAGCCTGGAAACTGTCCAGGTCGTAAGCAAGCACAGTCATAAGGACAACCTCATTTGTTTCCTGTCTCCCTCAAATCACTCTTTCATTGCCTAATGTTGGATATTTTGAGAGCCACTGTTTTATATATTTTGTCCCATTTATTTGTTGTTTTAGGTCTAAAGTAAATTTTTGCTCTGCTTTATTAAAGCTTAAATGTAAGATTCAAAAGGATCAAAATAATGCCAAGATATTTAACTTCATTTCAAAGTTCAAGAATATTTATAAATATATAAGTATTCTTTTATTTTTATAAAATATTCTTTTTATATTTTTATAAAATATTTAGCACCCAACAAGGTAAAAGTGACCTCTTGTCCTGTCTTCTATCATAGGTACCTCTTCTCTCTCCTCTGTCCATCCCAGAATGGTTCTGGAGTTAAAGATCTGCCCCAAGAAAGTCACAGACTGGTGTAAGTGGCTTACTTTTAGAAATGGTGGCGCAGATAATGTGTTATAGACACATTTCCTGGTTAATAAAATGGACTAACATTCTCTTCATTAGTTCTTGGCTTCTGCTATCCTGCAGGATTTTATAAGAATGTGACTCATGGAGGTGGCGTGCTCTGAAAAGGATTGAGAAAAGGAACATTTAATTTAGTAATTTATTGGTATTGGAAATGGAAGATGCTCTGGCATAGCATTCTCATTTCCTTTTATTATTCCAATTTTACAACCATGCAGACCATCTGTCTTCACAAGAAAAACTTAATGTGGAAGGCTGAACAATTATGAAGTAATGAAGATCTTGTAAAACAGCTATCAGTAAAACACAGGAGAGGCAGCACTTGTAAAACTGGAATGAATGTGAATCAGCAAAGCCTGCAGATGTGTGCTCTTCAATCCCAGGAATGCTACTTAGCTAATTTACAGACTTGTTGGCAATTCATTTTGAAAACATGGAAGAGAGAGCTGTTTGAGATATTTTGAAGTAGAATGGTTCTTGGCAGGTAGGCCCTAGTAAATCTAACTCATTGACTATGAAGACCCCTGAACAGATGCTGAGATTACAAAGAGGGGGAGGGAGCAGAACAGTGACATAAGGAGCAGGTGAATCCAACCTGCCTTTGAGTCTTTGCACTGTCATTTACTAGTTGTGTGATCCAGGGCAAATAATTTAATCTTTGGAACCTCAGTTTCCTCCTATGTAAATTGAAGGCAATAGTACCTACCTTAGAATATTGGTCTCAAATAAAGGAATTATCCTGAGCTCTTTTGTTATCAATCTATTTTTTTCAATTCAGGGAAGAAATCACAAAATGGCAAAGCGCAGCTTTTTTGATGTTACCATCTCTCTATGTTACTAGCTTATCTAAGGGTTATTTTGCTCAAATCTAGATGGAAATCATGGAGATGCAAGCAATATCATCTGAATGAGGCTTTTGTGGGGCTTGTGTTCAGGGAGGAGGGAAATATAGCACAGGCTGTGTCCTTGGGCTGCTCCCTGAGAATGTGAGAAGCGAAAGTTATATAAACAAAAAGGGCAGGCTTTTGCAAGTGTACAGTCAGCTGTTGCACATGGTTTAAGAATTTCTGCATTTATTTTGTTCTTTTTGCTTGGCCCCGGGATTTGCATTTGACACAGCCATTTGTGTATATATGTTGGGGTGATCTGTGTTCAGCCAGTAAAAGATGGTGGAGGAGTTTGTTCACTACCCGAGGAAGGTCATTTGTGGGTCAAGTTCAGGTATATTGTACATGTAGACATAAGAAAGCTTGGGGGAGGAGTCAGCAGCTCCTGAACCACCATCATTAGTGGAAATAATTTTTGAAAGTGTCTTGCGCTAAGTGGGAGAATCAAGGCCTTCTCTGCTCTGTCTCACTTTAATAAATGTTATATTGAAAGAGAAATAATACAAGTCCATGTTAATCCATGTTTTTGGATGGGATTACAATTATAAAAGGTAAGGGGACTTCAGTAGTCCCATGTAAATTTGCTGATATTGCACAAGTCACATTTTCTGGGTACCTAACTTTGTTTATATGTACTGTTATAAGCAAAACAGTAGGGGCAAACCCGGTGGAAATGCTTTTCTTAAATGTTTGCTGCTTTGCTTTAAAATTCTCACTGTAAAGTACATCCTGTGGTTGAATTGAGGTAGGCATATGGGTCATATTGATAGCTTAGCAGAGATCCAGGATCTCAGAGATACTTCATAGGACTTGCTATTCCAGAGAAGTACTGGCACATAGTTAAGAAACTGGTTCATCATGGATACTGGATTGCTTTCCAATATTTATTCTAACTATGAGAAAGTAATCATATGAGATTTCAGCTGAACAAACAAATCTGGACTATTGTCCCTATACAGTTTTAGAATCTAAACTTCCATGAGAAATAACTGAAGAGACATATAGACCAGCAACTTACTAAGGAGTGGCATATAAAACAGTGGGTTTTCCCATGTGGTATAGAGACAGGTAAATTGGGTTTGGTTGGGTCTCAAAATGATTTTTGGATATTGGTGTAAAATATCCTAACATTCAGAGCTATTATGTATTTGATATTCCCGGTCAAACTTTGTTACCTGTTTAACGTGAAAGGACATACTGGAAATTGAAGGAAAGCAATCCTTTCACCTTTTCATATTTGTGATTTAAAAAGTCTCCATTGTACTCATTTTAGAAGTGAATGGAAAGTGACTGCTGAGGTTGGGGCTATAGCTCAGTGGTAGAGTGCTTTCCTCATATACCTGAAGCCCTGTGTTAGATCCCAGCACTGGGAAAAAAGGTACCTTCCAAAACTTTGCCTTGGCTGGAAAATGCTTGTGAGAAAAGCAGTGAGACTATCTGGGAGAGTAGAAAGGTTGGCTTTGGAGAAAAAATGAAAAGGGATGATAATTTATAAGTTGCTAGTAAAAGACTTATAGCTTCTCAAAATAAGGAGGATTTATCATGCCTAAAACCAGAGAGTATAAGAATTCAGGAGGGAGTGTGATTAGTAAACCTGAGGCTCAGGACAAAAGCAAGGGAATGTATGAATGAGAGCAAGATCTGGACTCTTGGGAAACAGTCTAGGTGGTAACATGACAGGTTGGCCAGATGGGCTTTGTCATCTACTTAGTGATCTAGAGAAATGAGTTTTGTCAGAGAGAAGCAGGCAACAAAGTCAGTCTAGGAAGTTAAGATCCAGGGCTGGGATCAGGGAAGCCTTGGGAGAGCAGCACTGGACAGCAGGTGAAGTTGAGGAAAAGTATTTCCCTGAGAGCAGAGGCTATTCATTCTCGGCCTGGATTATTACTTCCTGTTGGTCACAGGGACTCTGGGCCCATGGATGTTAACTGTATTATTTTCCCTGGCTCCAAATAAGCAATCATCAAGATCAAACAAATATACTGCTCCTCATCAAAATATACTCTCCCAACTGAGCTATAGTCCCAACTTTCTTAATAAGACTCCTGTAGTGCAAGAATTTAAACCAAGAATCAATACATGGGATGGATTCAAACTAAAAAGCTTCTTCTCAGCAAAAGAAACAATCAGTGAGGTGAATAAAGAGCCTACAGAACCGGAGCAAATCTTTACCACAAGCACATCAGATAGAGCACTAATCTCTAGGATGTATAAAGCACTGAAAAACCTTAACACCAAAAAGACAAAACAAAAACCAACAACAACAACAAAAAAAACCCCCACTAAAAACAAATAACCCAATCAATAAATGAACCAAGGAACTGAACAGACACTTCTCAGAAGGATATACAATCAATCAACAAACATGAAAAAATGTTCAACATCTCCAGCAATTAGAGAAATGCAAATCAAAACTACTCTAAGATTTCATCTCACTCCACTCAGAATGGCAACTATCAAGAATACAAACAATAATTGTTGTCGAGGATGTGGGGGAAAGGGCACATTCACACACTGCTGGTGGGACTGCAAATTGGTGCAGCCAATGTGGAAAGCAGTATGGAGATTCCATGGAAAACTGGGAATGGAACCACCATTTGACCCAGCTATCCCTCTCCTCTGTCTATACTCAAAGGACTAAAAAAACAGCATACTACAAGGACACAGCCACATCAATGTTTATAGCAACACAATTCACAATAGCTAAATTATGGAACCAACCTAGATGCCCTTCAGTAGATGAATGGATAAGGAAACTTTTGTATATATACACAATGGTACATTACTCAGCATTAAAAGAAAATAAAATCATGGCATTTGCAGGTAAATGGATGAAGCTGGAGAATATAATGCTAAGTGAAGCAAGCCAATTCCCCCAAACCAAAGGCTGAATGTTTTATTTGATATGAGGATGCTGACTCATAATGGCAATGGGTGGGGAGCATGGGAGGAATGGAGGAATTTAGATAGGGCAAAGAGGAGGAAGGGGAAAGGAGGGGACAAAAGAATAGGAATGACAGTGGAATGAGTTAGACATCATTACAGTACATATATGAAGACACGAATGGCGTGAAAATACTTTGTGTACAATCAGTGACTTGAAAAATTGTGCTCTATATGTGTAATATTGAATGGTTTTAATTTAGTAGTTTTAACTATGAAATGTACTATTACATACTCATTAGAATGACTAGTACTAAAAGAACTAACAATATCAAGGGTGAGGAGAAACTGTAATCCTCATACATTACTATGGGAAGGTAAAATGACACATCTTTGGAGATTTTCTGACGGTTTCTTAAAAGGTTAAACATGCACTTCCTATCTGACCTAGGGATTCTACCCTCAACTATTTGCCAAAAAAAAAAATGAGGGCATATGTCCATATAAAGATTTGTGTAACAATGTACATGGCACTTATAATACATAATAGTATCAAACTGGAAAGAACCCAATATCCATCTATAGATGACAAATTGTGGAAAATTCATACCATGATAATTCTTAGTAATAAAATGAACAACATTCTAATACATGCAGTGGAATAAATGAATGAATCTCAAAAACATTCGGTTCCATTTAAGAAGTTATACAGAAAAGAATATATTCTGTATACTTCCATTTATGTGAAATGCTAGAAAAAGTAAAGCTAATATCTAGTGAGAGAATGTAGATCAATGGTTACCTGAGAAAAGGGGTGGGGTGGTAAGTTATTGACTGTAAAGGGTCACTTGGGAATTTTTAAAGTGATGGACAGGGTTTGAATCTTGATTTTATGGGTAACTATATAGGTGTATATTGGTCAAAATTCACAACACTGTACAAATAATAGGTGAATTTTCTTATATGTAAATTTTGTCTCTATAAAATTGGTAATCCTCCCAAATGTATCATGAATCATTTTATTATTCTTCCTTTAATGATTATTTATCATTATGCTGAATACAGGAGAACATAGGAGAATTCACCACAGGCAATATTGCCGGGAGATGGGGAGCCTTCTCCAGTCTCATTTCTATTATTGAATAAGAGAAGACAGGGATGCCCATAAGTGATCAGAACAGCTATCTCAGCTCTTATTTCCTGTTGTAAAATCAAATTACAAAACAGAAACTTCATTATAGTATTTTCTTTGACTCATCCAACAGGCACACTAAATATATTATAATGGAAACTCATCATAATATGCATTTTCCCTCTATCCTTATTTTTCATTTTGTGAGACAATGAACTTTATTGATTTTGTAAAAAGTATATAAACTTCATAAGAAATTGAAATAATAAAGAAAATGAAATAAAATCACTAAATAGCCCATTCAGTTATAAATAATGTTCTTGCGGGAGGGTGGGGGGCTGGGGTTGTGGCTCAGAGGTAGAGCGCTTGCCTAGCATGGGTAAGGCACTGGGTTCAATCCTCAGCACCACATAAAAATAAATAAATAAAATGAAGGTATTAAAAATAAATAAATAATGTTTTAAATATTTGGTGAACCTGATTCTAGAGGTGTTTTAACACATATTCAGAAAAACGTTACAAATAATTTAGAAATCAAGACCATGTGGATACCTGCTAGTTTAAATAGAATCTATTTAAAAAGCTGCCCTTGATATTCACTGGACTTTGCAAAAAAAATGAAGAAATTGCTGGAATACAACTAATGCATTTTATACTCAGAGATTTTATTCTCTAAGAGATCCCTCTACAGATAAGACAATAGATTTGGAAAAGTTAAGATGTGAATTTGTGTGCTTGCCCATGTGGATATATGTGTACCTGCATGTGGTGTGTATGACATATGCATGTGTGCCTGCTTTGCACATGCTTATGCCTATTAGAGAGTATGTGTGTGTGCATGCAGGTGTGTGTGCATGCAGGTGTGTGTACATGCAGGTGTGTGCGCATGTGTGTGTGTTTGAAAAATGTCTTTTGGGTGCTGAAATATAAATATTTTTACATAAATTTTGAAAATGTCTAACTTGCAAGACAAGTCCTTGAGCCACACTTTCTTTGGAAACTTGTAGATGTCCATATAGTTTCTTCTTGATTATTGCTTTGGAAATAAGTACAATCATACTTTTCATACTCTGTGACTTGTTTATTGATGTAAACCTCTAAATGATGTCCTCGTATATTGAATATTCAGTTTAATATGTGTTTCAACCTCGGTCCTTCTGTCTTTTTCCTAGCATGTGGTATACAAACTTGCAGGTTCAACTCTTTCTTGCTTTAAAGAAAAATACTAATAGTGTTAGTCAGCTTTTTGCAGCTGTATCCAAAATACCTGACAGGAACAACTTGGAGTTAGAAAGATTTATTTAGGCTCATGGTTTCAGAGATTTCAGTCTATGGTCAGCTGGCTCTGAGCAGAAACATCACGGTGGAAGGGTGTAGCAGAGGAAAGCAGCTCAACAAATGTCAGAAAGGAGAAAGAGAAAGAGAGAGAGGCAGAGACAAACAGATAGACACAGACACACCAGGTATAGTCCCCAAGGTCACTTGCCCAAGGACTAGCTTCCTCCAACCCTGCTTCACTTGCCTACAGTTTTCATCAACTGTCAGTAGTCCATTCATCTATCAATGGATTAATCCATTGATGAGGTCTTAGTCCTCATGATCCCATCACTTCTCAAAGCCCCACCTCTGAATATTGTTGAATTGGGGACCACTTCAATACATGAGCTTTTGGGAGACATTTCAGATCCAAACCAGAACACTAACCTATATTTGATATGCCAGTACTGACATAGGAAGGTAGTTTTTTTGCCATATTTCAGAAGTTTCCTTCCATTTCTACTTAACTTCAAAATTTTATTTGAAATGATTATTGGATTTTATAAAGTATTTTTCTTTAATTTGATGATGTCTTATATTGATAGATTTCCTAAAGAAGCTATCTTTGCATTCCTAACAAAGTGTTTCTTGGTTATGTTGCATTATTTTAATATATTGTTAGATTTAATTAACTGAAAATTCATTTCAAACTTTTGTATGTATATTCATGAATGGAATTTGCAAAAGTTAATCAATATTGGTATCAAGGTAACATCGATATTATTAACAAATGTTCTTGTTTGCTGTGATCTGAAACTATTAGTTTTACTATTATAGGAGTGCTCTCTCTATAAAGCTTCATTTTAACATGACTGAAAAAAACACCTATAAAACTACCTAGGGCAATTATCCTTTTAAAACAGCAGATTTTGGTGTGGTGGAACATGCCTATAAACCCAGCTCCTTGGAAGGTTGAGTCAGGAAGTTGTGAGTTCAAAGCCAGCCTCAGCAACTTGTCTCTAAATAAAATACAAAAAGGGCTCAGTGGTCAAGTACCCCCCGGTACTAAAACTAAATAAATAAACAAACAAACAAAATTGTAGATTTAAAAAATTGCTTTTTCAATACCTACTGTGTTTATTGTTCTCTTCAGATTTTGTACCTTTTCTTGGGCCAATTTTGGCACTTTCTACTGTTAGAAATTCATCCATTTCCTCTAGCTTTACAAAAATATTGATATATAATTGCAATTGACACTCTTTTAGAAGTCTTTTGATCTCTTCTGATATCCTTTTATGATAGTTATCTTCTGATAATCTAATATTGTTAATTATTAGTATTGTTTTCTTCCCTTTTTAATTTATTTTATTTCATTTTTTTTGTGGTGCTGGGAATTGAGCTTGGCCTCATATTAGGCAAGTGCTCTACCACCAAGTACGTTGCCAGCCCTTCTCCCTGTTTATTAGCCAGGGCTCCAGAGGTTTGTTTTGTTTTACTTCCTGTAAAAAGAGGAACTTGTTCCATTTATTTGTGGTTTCTATTATTTATAATAATAATAGACCAAATAATAATAGACCAAAGTTCTCTTTCACCTTAATTTCTTTCTAACTAATTACTTCCTTTTGCTTGCTTTACTGCTTGAATTACAATTATTTTGCCTATTTAAATCACTTCTATTATTTCTTTTATTTATTTATTTTTCTTATCGATTCCAGTTGCTGGCTTGAGCCATGAACCAAAGGTATGTGTATGTTGAATATAGTTCAGGTGTGACTTTTGGGGTAATATCTTTACATTTTATTTTTTCCTCAAATTCTGAAGGCTTGATGTTTCTCCACTAATGGTAACTCAATTCTTTTTTCTTTGAGCCATCAAGTCTCTCTCTCTCTCTCTCTCTCTCTCTCTTTTTTTTTTTTTTTGAGCTCTTTTTCAAGAGTCAGTAAGCTTGCTATAGTTTCATTGGGGCTATAAATGACAATTACTCTGAAGTGTTCTAGAACTTATTTATGAAAATTCCTCTTTTAAATTCCTTTCCTTTATCAGATTTTACCTGTGGGAGTCCCTTGGATAGGACCCTACCTTGTAAGCAGCAGAAATAGGCTGGCTGCATGGTTTCTCCTTCAGCACTGCTTCCCATTTTTCTGTGGTGTTGGGAGGGATCTCTCCAGTTGCATTCCTAGTTTGTGTCCTTATATCTCAGTAGCCAATCATGTGATCAGTAGCAGTGCATTTGGCTGCAAGCTCAGTTTTGAGGAAGTCTGTGCCTTTCTCCTGACAGATTAGGAGCTCTGCACACTCCTTTGTCTTATTCTAGACTGCACAGGACTTTGCTGGTGGGCCTCAGAGTCTGTGTTTAACTGGTTCTGTCTTCTTTCCCACTGAACCTTTGGAGAGCAATGGGAATAGAACTGGAATGGTCTTTCACCATCTACTGCATTTCCTTTCTAGTGGAAATGATGAAGAGAAAGGCAGTAGTGGAGATAAGGAAAAGAAGTTTGGGAAATCTATCAATCAGTTCTCCAGCCCTTGAATTATTAAGAAATCTGGATACACTTTGGAATAGAGAGGAGAAGCAGCCCATTTATATTGGAAGAAAATAACTTATTGGGATTGATGTTGTTTTATAAAGTCTCAGAAAGCTGTGGCCCACTTATATTTCTATTTTGTCAGTTACAATGCTTCATATGATCAAGGTTGTGTTTATTCATCTCTGGTGTCGGGTTCATTGCTTCTCTTAGTGGAGATTTAGTGGGTGACTTGTATGATCTGTTTTGACATTAATAACCCAAAGTCCATGCCTTTTTTCAGATATAAACAAGTTAAATTCTTCAACTGAGCAGCCTTGAATAACTGCCACATTGAAGGCTGAGTGAACACGTGGCAGAGGCCTGAGACCAAGTAGAAGAGGGGTGTGCTGTTGCTACTGGGTTCCAAATACACCAGTCTCTGCTTTGTTTGGTAATGCTGGGGCTGGCTCCAGAGAAACACATTTCTCTTCTGTTTGCTGGTTTGCTGTTAGGTCCTCTGACAGGCGGCACCAGAGATGACTAGAAGGTTCGTGAGGGAGAATGAGTGTATGGTCAAATTTGCTTCCTGTTTCTATCAGTGTGATCCTAGCAGTGCCCCTTCAACCAGGAAGCATGCTTGGTTCAAGTCTCCACCTTTTATTTTGACATTCCAAGAACTGGTCCCATTATATCCCTTCAGATGTGCTAGTATCAGCTAGATAGTACCCCCTCTTTGGGGGTCTGAGTTCTAAGAATTAAACTTATTATGTTTAATTAAAATTAAAATTATTATGCATCCACACATGATGAATGTATCTTGAACAAAGTTTATCAGGTTTGATGTCAGTAACTTATCTTAAGTAGGAGTAAAATAAAGAACTCTAAGATAGAATAAAATCAGTAAATATTAAGGGGAAAAGGTGAAGAGAGTTGTGGGATTCTGATATTAAAGTTCCTATTTGGATGTTGTTTAGCTGCTTGTGGTAAAAATATAATTAACAAATTCTTTTTTTTTTTTTGCTGATAGCTGCTAAAAACTATATTATTGGGATTCTGGAGTGATGTTTGACTATATTATGCAATAAATGTAACATGACAGCTGGTAGAATAACAATGTAGAGAGAGAGGAAAAAGAGGGATCAAGAGTCAGAAACAAAATCCTCATACAGATTGAAAATATGAGCAGCTTTAGTACTTCCACAGGCCAACTCCTTTATGAGAAATATTTGACCTAGATACTCGGGTCCTAGATCAGGATTGCAAACCCTGGCCAAGGAGCAGGGCCCGCCGTTGGTGGTGGAGCACAGGCTAACTCATATCTAGGATGCCACAGAGAGAGTAGTGGAGACACTTGGCCCCAGGGCTTTATGTACTTGAAAGCTTAACATTATTATTATTTTTTTAAATGTATTTTAAGCATTATTAATTATTCTTTATAACTCAATTTTTAAAAATCTTTCAGCATGTGGGATTCTGATATTAAAGTTCCTATTTGGATGTTGTTTAGCTGCAATTCCACAAGCCTGGACTTTGTCTGGGGTTTTTCCTTAATGACTAAAATAGCTCCAGCTTTTAATTGCATTGAAATATTGTCAGATGGCAGCTTAAAGTTTTCACATTACTTGGTGCATCTTGTTCTTCAGTATCCAGATGTTGTTTGTATTGAACTGTTGTTGCTTGGAAATTTTTCAGGTTGATGTATAAACAGATACAAATATGCATATATGTGTATTTATTGACCATTTGATGACTAGTCCAATCACTTTCCTTTCTGAATATATTGTTAGAATTTAATTTTCCTATAGTACATAATATTTTCGAATTCTTCAAGATAATTTCCATTGTATTTATTTGTAAATTCAATATATACAAAATATTAACTTTTAAGAAAAACCTCTAAATTCAATATATGCTATTAAAGAAAGGGAGCTGTTCTCTGTTAGTTCCTTGGCTTGAAGAGTACAGACTGAAGAGTACAGACTGACTGCCTTTTCGAGTTGTTTGTGTCAGTGATGCCAACTTACTGGCCAATTTCCATGTCTTATTCCATTTTAGACCCTGGGGAGCTGACACCTGTTTCTCCAGACGGATTTATCTGAACAGTGCAGCCCATGTGGTTAAATTTGAGTTTCACAAGACCTATTTTGAATTTTCCCTGTTTATAGAGAATGTTTTGCTTATATGTATTTATTTATTAATGAATGCAACGAGTATAGTCAACTCTTGCCATATGCCAGGCTCTGTGCTGGGCTCTGAGCAGCAGTCAGCACTGGAGATAGATCCCTGAGTTCATGGAGCTAGCATTCTGGTAAGGAAGTACAATCAATAAAGTAGTATAAAACATGCTAAAAACGAATGTTCATTTTAATAAGTGCTTAGAAGAAAAATGAATACATTATGTGACGATAACTGGTGCACAGGCAAGAAGTGAAAGGAAATATCAACAGCTGAGAATTAGAAGGATAAGTCCAGATGGAAAACAGGAAAAAGCATGGTCCAGCTTAGGCTGAGGAGCAAGTACTGAGGTTCAGAGGCAAGGAAGACCTTGGGATGCTTGAATAACAGAAAGGGGACAGAGAGAGGGGACACAGGGAGCTAGTGGTACTCTGACAAATGTCAGCCACTGCCCAGGGACTTTTGAAAGTTTGTCATCGACTGTTCCCCTATTCTCAGAAAACTTGGGAACTGTAAAATATGTCTGTAGAAGTTCCAGTATCCATTCCATTTTCTTCCTGTTCAGTTTATTTTAAATGTTCAAAGGTCTGAACATGCTCTAATAATCAGCTATTGTAACTTAGGGGAAAGGTTGTTTAGAATGATATCGAATGTTATCTGTGGTAAAAGGAAGTGAGAGCAAAGCTATTATCAAGAGAATTAGGCAGAGAAGGATCCCTTTTACTTCATCATATAGAGCTAACTTTGGTCCTATAATTTCTCAAGGTGCATAAAACCAAAATTTTGTTTTTGTAGATTTTAGTCATATTTAATGAGAGAAGAAGAAACCAACCTGAAATATGTGATATTCTAAGGTTTTAAAATAATGTTGTACACCTGATTTTAATTTCTTAATTTTGTATTAATGGCAAAAATATCGTTCTGGGAATGTGTTTAGAAATTGATGGTACTCAGCTGTTGACACTGTGTGATTTGGGGATACAAAAAAATAACAGGCAAAACCTGATCTTGGTACTTGGGAACTGGGTGGCTGTGGACTTGTATTCTTCAATTAGGAAAAAATAATCATCATTCATTAAGTAGAAATATGCATAATGCCTTCTATTTGGATAACTCTTTCTTTAGAGGCCCTTAGCAGAGGTCACATATGCGTTCTCAGTGCATAACTCATGAATATATAAGATGGAGGGAAAGAGTTTCTCTGTATTTCAGGAAGAATTCAAAATTTTAGTGTCTCATTGACCTAACCAAGCTCAAAGGCAGCTCATATACACATATATTTTTGGATCAATTCAATCTCATCAAACTCTAATTTTGTGGCTGAATTTTAACTTAATTGTCTTAATAGGCATATAGATTTAACTGATGAACATGTTAGGTAAGAAATTTAAATTTTGTGCTAGTTTTATCCTAACCTTAATTTTAGATTCACAATTCTTAAATAATGGCACCAGTCAGTTGCTTACTTCACTCAAAGACTTAATCTTTGTGTTGTTGTTGTTGTTTTTAACAGGAAAATTAGATTCATAGTATGGAAAATGAAAAATCCTGTGGTCCACTCAAGTCTAAGTTTGTGTGTTTTTAGTTGTTGTCTTGTTGGGGAACTTGATTTTCCAGTGTAGCAACACCACTTTCTGAAGACAGTGCAATAGAAAGCTTATGCATTTTGGTGTCAGCCTTTAAGAAACATCCCCAGCTTGAACTTTGTGGCTACCGAGTGCTTGAATCTTTCCTTACCTGGATTATGTCTTACTCTATCCATGCTATTCCCTCACTTTTGACTTCTCAACCATGGTTGCTTTTATGAATGCATAGTAGTTATTCCAGAGCCTTGTGCCTGGAGAGAAGACCCAGTCTGTTATGCAGCTATGTCTTGGCTCTCTGTCTACCACACTCTTAACCAACTCTCCCATTTTGCCTCCCTCACTTTACTCAGATCTGATGGTAACTTTTATCCCATGACCTGTATAGTGAATGGATAAAGTGAACAGGAATTCAGTAGACAAACTAGCCATTCATTCATTATATATGGGTTCTTATCATATTTGGATTATTTAGTAGTACATAAAGCACAAATAGTCTATATCCTCCTGAATCTGGTAGATTCCAGAGAAAACAGAAATCAAATGAACACAGAGAGAGCGTATGCAATTTTTAAGTATATGTATGGGCAAAGAAGATTCCTCTGGAGGGAATAACACAGGTAAAGGCCCTGAGTGTGATGTAGTCTTGCATGACAGGCCAACACAGGGGTGCTATAGAGTCTGCTTGTCCTGTAGACTGTCCTCCTTTCCATTTCACCTTATTGAAAATCAAGCTAGCCCAGAGTATGGACTAGTATGGACTAGTGAGGAAGTGTTTAAGGCTTCTACCATGACTCTTCTCTTTTTCTTTTTTGAAGCTTCACATAATTTGGGCCAAATCTCCTAAGTGGGTGTATCTTGCCAGTTTTGTATCTCATGCACCAATTCCATCTCTCTACTGCCATTTTATCCAAATTGATTGCCCTTTCTGTTGTGCACACATCTCAACCTAATTTCTAGGCTTTTCTGACACAACCTTGATTTTCTGGTTTCCTGCCACATGTTTGTGTCTTCCTTTCTGGCTTGTCACCCTCCTGGACTGTCATTCTCTCTCTGTAGGCTGTTCCAAGGTGACATCTTGATAGTGTCAGGAGAATCCTGATAATTTAACTTCCCAGGGATGTTACAAAGACAAATTCTGTATTCTAAATTATATCTCTCTCTGTGGTGAGAACCTGGGCAAGTTACTTAACCTGTCTGAGTCTCAGTTATCCCATCTATAAACAGATAATTGTAGCACCTCAGAAAGTTTTAGATTGCATTATAGGATTGCATTTAGAAAATTCTATTATGTAGTTAGTATATTGCTGGGCATACAATAAACTTTAATTAAATATTAACTAGTTTTCTATTATTAAAAAATTTAAAATAATATAAGGAAAAGGAGAGAAATATAAATTTTTAATCAGATGTAACAACTTAATGTTTATATTTTTTCTAGGAAAATGGGTATTTCCTTTAAAAAACTGCTCATTTTATAAGTCATATTTTGATTCTTGCTTTCTTAGTTCAACTAAGTTTTCTGAAAAAATGATTTTTTACTGTAATATTTATCTTCACCTTACACATTGCTTACTTTACTCTGTTCATTCACAGAAAATAATTTGTGCTATTGTCTCATTATTTTGAAGACTAATTTATATGCTATTGACTTTGATGTACCCTGGAGAGTATTTTGTGATTACCATCAAGATATTGCTCATTAAACATTCCAGCATTAATATTGAACCATTGTTCTTCATTGTATGATCTAAAAGAATAAAGGATTGCATTTGTTTAAAATAACCAATTTAGGGGCTAGGATTGGGCTCAGTGGTAAAGCGCTTGCCTAGTATGTGTGAGGCACTGGGTTTAATCTTCAGCATCACATAAAAATAAATAAACAAAATAAAGGCATTGTGTCCATCTACAACTTAAAAAAATTAAATAATCAATTTAAGCAAATATGGTGATTTGCATTGTAATTAGATACAACTGGGAATCCTGGTTTCTCCGATACGTAAAGAACTTATAAATCATCCCTCTGAACAGACTGAAAATCAAGGACTTCATTGGAGAATCGAGGCCCCAGAACAAGTTGCCACTGTGTATACTGAATTGGCAAGTTGAGTAGAGACTGTGGATTGGCTTACCTGAAGCAGAAGCTCTGGAGCCAAGGACCAGTAGAGACAGCTAAGCATTAGCTTCAAGAAACTGCAGGAGGCTGAGGGTAGAATAGCTTGAGTGTTAAAAACTCCAACTCTTGTGGGTTTTTATCTCCAAGAAACCCACCAGGTTTTCATGGTGAAGATTAAAGGAAGCCAGGCACATGCCTATAATTCCAAAGGCTGGGGAGGCTGAGCAGGAAGCTCTTGAGTTCAAAACCAGCCTCAGAAACTTAGGGAGGCCCTAAGCAACTCAGCAAGACCCTGTCTCTAAATAAAATACAAAAAGGGCTGGGATGTGGCTCAGTTAAGTGCTCCTAGAATCAACCCTGGTACCAAAAGAAAAAAAAATGACTAAAGGAAGATTCCCTTATGTTTGGGTAGGGGAATAGGGAAAGTAGTCATTTGGAAATAAGCCCAGAGTGTTCTCCACAACAAAGACCTATCTAGAAATGAAGAAGCTTTAACACTGTCTTGCCTGAATTTGGAAGAAGAAAAATTATTCCCTAATTCCAGCCTCCTATACCCAACTACAGTCCCCTATGGCCTTCCTGTTCCAACTAAAGGGGAAAACGCCCTGAACAGCCATGTGTCAGGGTTATAGACAAAGGATACAAGCTTGCTAAAATCCTGAGACCTAATCATAGACTTCTCCTTCACCCACTTCTTACTTTTTCATTAGTAGGGCTTCTATATAGTAATGGGATTATAGCTGAGTAAACTGTAAAGCTCAAATCTACTTAAGAAGTTTCTAGGAATACTCAAGAGGGGATTCAAAAACAAGAACACTAGTGTAAATTTAGTTTTTGATATCTACAGCTAGAACAAACATTGAACATAGCCTAAATCCTTGCCAGATAAACAAACACCTCACACTTACAGCCTGTTTACCTTACCTGCTGTTACCTGGCACATCATATACAGCTTTCAACCAAACATTACACGTTACGTTAAAAGGCCCACAAATAAATCAAAGAGATAAGCAAGCATTGGAACTAGACTTCAACATGGCAGAACTTTCTGGAGTCATGAGACAATCATCAATATATGATCAATATACAAAAGGAGATGATGGAAAAAGTAGACTCCAGAACAGACAACCAACTAAGAAAGAATCAAAAAGAAATTCTAGAACTGACAAAAAAATGAAGAATGCTTTTGATGGATTCATCAGTATGGGCATGGCTGAGGAAGGAAAAAGTGAGACTGAAGACAATTCAACAGAAACTTCCCCAAAGGAAAAACAAAGAGAATATATATATATAATGAAAGAAATGAACAGAGTACTCAAGAACTATGGGATGATTCCAGAAGGTGTAATATATGCATATTGGGAACACCAGAGAAGGAGAAAGGACAAGAGAACATAAAGTAACAATGACTGAGAATTTTCTATAACTAAAGAATGTATCCAAAAAGTCAGAGAATAAGGAACAGGATTAATACTAAAATATCAATAATCAGACCTATCAGATTCAAACTGCAGAAGACCAAAGAAAGATAAAATCTTCAACAATCTCTGGGCCAGGGAGAGGAGTACCTTATCTGTAGAGATGCAAAGATAAGAATTAAATTTCTCATCAGAAACTAAAGAAGAGCATGGAGTAAAATATTTAAATGTTGAAAGAAAGAACAAACAAATAAATCCACCGAGCTAGAATTTTGTATGCAACGAAGAAATTGTCCCTCAAAAATGAAGAAGAAATGAAATCTTTCTCAGATAAACAAAAAAGTGAGGAAATTTTTCACCAAAACATTTCTCATGGGAAGGATGTGAAGGAAGCAGGATTGAAGAGGATCATTAACAATACAGGGATGCAGTTGGGTGGCAAGAATAACCTAATGTTGTGGCACAGTGGGATAACCATGGTGGACAACAATTAATTTTACGTGTCAAAATTGCTAGTAAAGAAGGTTTTGAGTATTCCTAACACAAAGAAATGATAATTGTTTGAGGTGATGAATATTCTAGTCACTCCGATTTAAACACTACACATTGAATACATGTACTGGAATGTCACACTGTACTCCCTATACATGTACAATTAATTATGTGTCCATTCAAAAAACAAGAAAAAAGAAACCCAAAGTTCTTTTGTGAGGAAGAAAATGATATAGTTTAGAAACCTGGATCTCCATAAAGAACGTAAGAAAATCAGAAAAGGAATAAATAAAAGTTCAATACAATCTTTATACAATCTTTATTTTTCTTAATCCTATCTGAATTATACAATAATATATTCAGTGAATACAGCTTATGGATAAAAGAAAGGGATTGGAGGAATTTGGGGTATAGATAATCCTCAACTTTTGATCTTTTGATGATTTGACTTATACTTTTTCAACTTTATGATGTTGTGAGAATGATACACATTTTTTTGATTTTTTGATCTTCTCTCTCTCTCTCTCTCTCTCTCTCTCTCTCTCTCTCTCTCTCTCTCTCTCTCTCTTTCTCTCTCTCTCTTTTGTTTTTGGTACTGGAGATTGAACCCAGGGGTACTTAACCACTTAGCCACATTTCCAGCCCATTTTTAAAAATATTTTAGTTAGAAACAGGGTCTTGCTAAGTTGCTTAGAGCTTGCTAAATTGCTGAGGCGAGCTTTGAACTTGCATTGGGATTACAGCCTTGCTCCACAGTACCATGCACATTTTGATCTTCTCTTGAACTAGCTCTATGTAGTTATATACCTCTAGTGATCCTGGGCATGGGAAGTGAACTGTGGCTACCAGGCTACTGAACAGTGATGATAAACACTCAATCCGGTGCAATGTCCTATGTTGCTAAGCTATAATATTCAGTAGGTTAGGTATATTAAATGTATTTTCAACTTAATGATACTTCAACTCATTGTAAGTCAAGGGACATCTGTATTCTATTATAAGGTACCACCTGTGAAGTGTTATTTCAAGTGGACTTAGGTAAGTTGTAAAAGTACAATACAAACTTTGGGGTAACAACACACACACACACACACACACATACAGAAGAAGAAGAAAAAGAAGAGGAGGAGGAGGAGGAACAATGTGGAAAATCCTATCTGTTGCTTGATAGGAAAAAAATCCCTTTTAATTCAAATGTGAACTCTTATGAGAATGAGCTCACATGATCATTAGATGCGGGCACACTAAGAACTGACAACGTCTAGAGATATCTAGAGGTGCCTGGCACTTTAAATCATGGTTTGGATGAGGCAGTTTGATATTGTACAAAGGAAATACAAAACTGTTTTTTACAAACTGGTGGGTATCCAGGTATCTTGTGTGGAAAGGCTGTTGAGAATTGGGAAATATTCAAGTCCAATCTCATGAAACTAAGTTTAGTTGAACACAGGTATGTAGTTCTGTATCTCAAAACAGTCGGAAGATGTTAAGGATTCTTATTTTGTAATTTTAAAGTTCATGTGTTAAGCTGCTTATTTTTTTAAAGAGAGAGAGATAGAAGAGAGAGAATTTTTTAATATTTATTTTTCAGGTTTTGGTGGACACAACATCTTTATTTTATTTTTATGTGGTGCTGAGAATTGAACCCAGCACCCTGCGCATGTCAGGGAGCGTGTTACCTCTTGAGCCACATCCCCAGCCCTTGCTTATGTTTTTTTATTAGCTAAATAAAACCTCATTTTATAAAATGCTGAAATGACAGAATTAAGCCCCTGTTTTTAATGTTCAATAATTTAAGTTACAAATTGATGATAGAAGAAACTATAGCTAGATCCAGGGACCTAAGGGATAATTCAAAGTCCTGTGTGCATAATATTCTCTAAAAGCAACGAATGGAAACAGCGTGTGTGGGATGCATTCAACTTTGTTAAAATGAATACTATTCCTTGTCATAAGTGTATGTAACACTGGAACGTAAAAGAAGGGAAAGCTTTGCCCAGGTTCTTCAGTGACAAAAAGGATCAATCACATAATCCCCAGTATTCACACCAGGATCCTAAAAGCTTGCTTTCTGGTAAGGTAATCTCCACAGTTTTTAAGGCACCCTTTTATGCACATGTGGGTACAAGACATAATCCAACTCATGACATCAGACTGTTTATTGACAAAACTTTAAATTCCAAATTTCAGAGGTATGTTCTGGACCTCAGTGACAACATTCTCTTCTAGAGGCAAAGGGGTGTCCAGGGTCAACTGAAGTGGTTAATTTCCTGCTTTCTCTTTACATCTGAATTCTTAAAAATGGAAAATAGATACAAGCTGTCAGTGGTGGGCAGCTAGTGGTGGCCTTCCTCGGTGTAGCCGGTCCTGATTCGGTGGGGAGGAGAGGGCACCATGCTCACCAGCACCTCTGGGGTTTCCCTTCTCAGTCCTCCCTGGAGATCACAATACCCTGAGAAACTCAGAGTGGTGCAGAAGTCTACTGTAAACTTATGGTGTTTTTTCCTCCAAGACCCAAGCAGCCTCCAGCACTTTGTCATGTTCCTTTTACAATGCCTTCTTGCTGTCCTGTTTCTTCTCTTATTTATATCCCCTGTCAAAACTCAGATATGCCAATCAGTGGCTCGCCAACTCTGTCAGTCAGCTTTTGCCTTCTTTAGTGTGGATGAAATCTAATTTGTGTGAATGCAGATCTTGTAGAACATGTATTTTTGGACTCCCCTATTCCTTTAATAAACCAGGTCCTGGAAAACGTCAATTATCTGTATATACTCAGTTCTCTATTTGCAGCCTAAACCAGGATGAACCAATATACTGTATCATAATTATTTTCAAGAAAATGATATGTATGCACCTTCATGGAATATTTCCATCCTGTCAATTTCATCTTCTGATGAAGTTTTGCATTTATTTTTCCTGAACTGTTATCCACAGATTTAATTACAAGTGAATCCTGTATCATTTTCTTTGACCTTGCTTATGGTAGTCATGTTTGCTGCCTGCAGTAATAAAATCACAGGGGAACTTTTCCCTGCTTTGAATGGCAGCAGTATTAGGAAGGGAACCTACATGCTTCTTACATCTCAGGAAAATGGAAGAAGGACATTTTCTCAAACCAAACTTTAGTATCAACATCGGTACAGTATGCATTAGAAAACCAAATTTTAAGTATTTTAGTAAATTTGTTTTCTTCCTCATATAATGTTAAGGACTATATCATGCACACAGGCACCTGAACTCTTTCTTCCTAGCTGCTTTTGATGGTGGTGTTGATAATCTCTACCTTACAAAGTACTAGAGAAGTAGCACCAAAGAAACTACTTTTTTGGCTTAACCTTTCTGGTCATATAGGAGAAAGTGTAAAAGAATGATAATATAGAGTATGAAGCCTGCATATTTCTGTTACTAAGAAAATGTATGACCTTGCATAAGATATTGAAATGTTTTGAGCCACGTGTTTTTTATCTGTCAGAGATTCGAGATTCCCAAGAATTCCAGTTGTTTATGACATTCATTTGAAAGGGTTAAATTTGCTCTTCAGATCATTACAGAAGATGTCTTTTTCTGCAGAAGAAACTTCAAAATGGACTCACTCCTCTTTTTTAAAAAAATTTTTAGTTGTAGATAGACACAATACCTTTATTTATTTTGTATGTGGTGCTTAGGATCAAACTCAGAGCCTCACATGTGCCAGGCAAGCCCTCTACTACTGAGCCTGAGCCCCAGCCCAGCCCAACTCATCTATCTTTAAATAAAAATACTTGTCTAAATATAGATAACTGTCCAAATTTGGGGAAGGACTTTCCCTTGAGTCATCCATTTTTTCAATCTCATTGATTGAATTTAGTTATTTCTTAGTACTGCTCCATTCTTTAAATCTCATTGATTGGATTTAGTTATTTCTTAGTAGGTATGATGTCTAAATGAAACTTAAGTTTTTCCACCTGGCTTTCATCTCTGTTTGAAGTGGAGTTTAGTGTCCACAGTCTGCAGCTGAGTCTCCACAGGGGTTTTTCTGATTCTGTTTTTTTTTTTTTTTCTGGGCATCAGAAGGCAGGGTTGTTAGTTTAAAGTTAAATCTCTTTTCTTTCCCTTGTGCTTAAACTCATTAGGCAAACACCTCCCACGGCAGAATTATATTATAAGCAAAAGAATTCACCTCTCCCTAAACAGAGTAAGAGGGAAACATTCACAAGGGCAATAGTTTCAAATCTTTTTTTCTCACATACTCACTAAAAGAATTGTGAAAACTTAGGTAGCTTCCTCCTCCAGAAATTTTACGTAGATAACTCTATTTTTTAACGTAAGTTTAAATAGTCGAAAAGATTTGTAGTTTCTGGTGCACTGTAAATGCTGTATTGCTCTCTTAAATGTTTCAGTGGAATCTAAATGTCTTAGAGATCTGATGCCCCCATCACCTATTTGAAATATATACAAGAAGTTTTCTTTAGCATTACTCTTATATCACTCCTTCTTTTCTTGGGTTTTATTTCCATTCCTCTTCATTTAGATAGTTTTATCCCAGTGTAATGTATTTTCTGCTTTTATCATTCACTGTGTCACAGAAAAGTGGGAGCTGAAACTTCAAACCTTGGTTTTTGTGTTTTGATGAAAGAAAATTTAGTCAGACACCAAAAGTCATGCAAGAGAACTTTATTATAAGTGACAATAGGGTGGAAGTAAAGTGAGGTGCATGTAAAGAACACTCTCAAGAGAGGGGATCATCTCTGAGCAGAGAGCAGTGAAAACCATGCTGTTTCTAAATGTATTACTGTTTGGCATTTGCCTTGAGAGCTGGGATCCACCTTCTGAATTCTCCACCAGTCAGAATTAAGATGGGTGGGGAGATGGAATGGGGTTTGACCCTAGTTCATCCTCTCTGGAACTGCCATGGGGGCCAACCTATTCAGGAGTTCATCTACGAGTTGATCTTTTAATTGGAGGTCATAACTGGTCGGAAATTATCTTACCCTGCATCCCTAAAGGAATCTACCTTTCTTCTCAAACAACTGGAGATACCTATAGCCATAATTTTGAACTTCACACCAATATCAATGGACCCTTGTCAGAGCTAGTCCCATTAATCCTTTTCTTTTGACATATTTCCCCAATTAGCTTCTTTTGCTTCTGTTTGTTTTCTTCAAATTAAGTGCTACCATTTGCTTTCTCCTCCAAATTTGAAAGTAGTATGAAGATGACTCTGAAGTAATTTAGAGAATGCTTGTGACCTTGCCATTCATTTCACTGCTCATTGCTAGCTACTACCTAATAACTGTACCTTGTGTCTCTGCAACAAAAACATTTATATAAATTGAGGTTAAACTATCTAAAAAATTTCCTCTTACTGTGATGCTTTTTCTAAATGATTCAACCCCCCCCCAAAAAAAACAAGACAAAGCAACAACAAAAACCTCCTCTCTTCTTATTTGAGATATGTGACATTAAATTTTTTTTTTTACAAAATTAATAGAAGAGCTAAAAATGTTTGACAACTGGCTTTGAAACATTAGAATTAATATATTTTAAAGGATATTTATCTTCTAATAAAAAGAATGTGAATTTTTGTCCAGTTTTAAAATACATACATAAATAAAGTAAGTATATAGGATTGGAGTTTTGTTATAGCAATGTCATTGAATTTTTATATTCCCTCCAAATTATGCATCCAACTCACAGTTATATGTCATCATTAAAATGTCAGCTGAGACCTTGATTAGGTTTTCTTTTAATTTTGTTGAAATTGAGGAATGGAAATCTACCTGATTTCCAAGTAGATTCTTTATCCAGCCATTAGAGCCTCCTCTTTCTCAATTTCTGGAACAACTATCAAAATACTTTGTCAAGACTTACCAAGTGATAATTCATTATATCTGCTATTCTTTATTTATAGGCACCTTGTTGAATTGATATACTTATAAAGGGATGGATAAAAGAAATATTATTAACTTGAAAATACCTTTTTCAATTGAGTACATTTTTGCTTTTCTTTTTTTGGTGCAGCGGATTGAACTCAGGGCCTTGTGCATGCTAAGCACATGTTCTACCACTAAGCTACACCCTCAGTCTTAATTCAATACTTTTAATAAAATACTTTTATTATTTCTCACACATATGTGCATATGTTACAACCTTGGAGTTTTAGATTTAACTCATTTAACTTATAGAAAGTATCTATCTTATAACCAATGTGCAAACCCAGTTTTCTCTGTCAAATCAAATTGTGCTTTTTTCCCCTCCTTTAAAAATAATTACATTGTGTGTGTTTCTCTCCTACCCCTGCTACTTTCTCATTTTGGTACTGAAGAATCTTTCATTTAAATATCCTTTTTAGTATACCTCCCAGGACAACAACCTTCCTTCTAAGTTCTAATAGTAAAATATATAGGCATTTAAAACATGGAGTTTTGCCATGATTAGTGCTTGGATGATATGAAGCTCTGAGACCTGTGATCTTAATGCTTTCTTTGCTTTTAATTTATTTACAGTTAAAGATCATTGATGATTTATTGGCACGTTCTTCTGTTAGGATGGTTGAAGTTCATACAGTAGATAAAAACCAAGGAAGAGACAAAAGATGCATCCTACTAGAACTGTAAGTTGGTCGTATTTGCTACTGATCCAACTGGAAAATCAATTAGTCTCCTCCTTTCTATCTCTTTCTTTTCATTCTTCTGAGGATTGAGCCCAGGGTCTTGTGCCTACAACTTGTGTAGGTAAATGTTCCACCACTGAACTACACCCTTGGACCTCTTAGTAAGAGTCTAATTGTGAACAGATAACACCTCAGCAACCCAGCGCCACCCTTTAGCCATTTTCAACCACTCTCTACAACATCCTAGGGAAGTAAGTTTATCTCAGTAAACTCCAGATGCAGTGATTATCAAAGCTGTTCATTTTATTTTAAAGCAGCAAACCTTTTTGTTTTCCTTTTAAATGAGCATTTGAAAAGATTCAGGCATAACTGCTTTGTTGTAATTATAGAAGTGGGTGTGATGGTTAATCTTTGTTGTCCATTTTAACTAGATTGAGAGACACCTAGAAAATTGATAAAGCAATATCTGGATGTGTCTGTGAAGATGTTTCCAGAGATGATTGGCATGAGGTCAGCAAAATGAATGGACAAGGCCCACCCTGCCTATGGGCAACACTGTTTAATATGCCAGTGGCCCAGATAGATCAAAAGGCAGAATGGGTGGCTCACCCATGCTTTTGGACTGGGTGCATTTTTGCTTCTGCCATTACCTATGGACATCAGAGTCCACTTTCTTTAGTCTTTGAATGTAGACTTGACTCAGCTATCCAGGGGGTTTCTAGGCCTTGAACCTCAGGCTGGAGCTGCATCATTTGTCCCTTTAGTTCTGAAGCTTCAAGCTTGTCTCCTTGAGCTGAAATAATTCTACAGATTTCTCTGGCTCTCCAGTCTGCAAACAGCGATAGTTATACTATTTAGCCTCTGATCATGTAAGTGAATTTAATAAATCCCTCCTATAATCATATATATTCTATTGACTCTGTTCTTCTGGAGAATCCTGACTAATACAGTGTGTCTAAAGTCCTGCTCACTTATCTATCCTTGAATTCTGGGAAACTAGGTTTAAAAAGGACTGTCTCAAGGAGCTTTACTTGCTTCTGATTCCTTTGTTATAGATCACCAAGTGGTGGTTCTTACACTTGGGTTTCAATCAGAAATAACTGTGAGCTTTAAAAAATGTTGGTGGATGCCTGAGTCTATTCCTGAGAGCTTTTGTGTTTAAGTCTCTGGGGTTTCCTGGCTATGTGATTGTAATGTGCAACCAAAGTTGAGAAGAGCCATACCAGAAGGATCTCTCTCTCTCTCTCTCTCTCTCTCTCTCTCTCTCTCTCTCTCTCTCTCTCTCTCTCTGTCTGTCTCTATCTCTCTCTTTCCTCCTAATGCAAATTCGATTATGTCACACTCATATCTTAAATCCTTAAACTTCTCAGGCATTCTCAAAATGTGGTACCCAGACCAGCAACTTCAGTATTACCTGGGAACCTGTTGGAAATGCTAATTATCATGAATAGTGCTGCAGTGAACACAGGAGCGCAGATTTCATTTTGACATTTTGATTTTAATTTTCTTTGGATATACACCTGAAGTGGGATTGCTGGATCATATAGTAATCTATTTTTATTTTTTTTTTGATGAAATTTTATACTCTTTTCCATAGTTGCTATAATAATTTATTTTTTAAAATTTTTTTTAAAGAGAGAGAGAGAGAGAGAGAGAGAGAGAGAGAATATTTTTTAATATTTATTTTTTAGTTTTCGGCAGACACAACATCTTTGTTTGTATGTGGTGCTGAGGATCGAATCCCCGGCCGCACCCATGCCAGGCGAGCGTGCCACAACTTGAGCCACATCCCCAGCCCTGCTGTACTAATTTATATGCTCACCAACTTCTTTGTATCCTCACCAACATTATTTATGTTTTTTTTAAATTAAAGCCGTTCTTACAAATATGGTTACATTGTGCTTTCCATTTGCATTGCTGTGATAATTAGGAATGTTGGGCATTATTTTCACATACCTGTGGACCTTTCACAGTCTTCTGGGAAATGTCTATTCAATTCCTTTGTCTGTTTTAAAATCAGTTTGTTTCTGGTTATTAAGTTATTTGAATTCCTTTTACATTTTGGATATTAATCCCGTATTGACTATAGGAGTTGCATTTTTCCCCCATTTTCTTGGCTGTCTCTTCACTCTATTGCTTGGATTGTGCAAAGGCTTTGTAGTATGATGCAATCCCATTTGTTTATTTTTGCCTTTATTTTCTGTGCTTTTGAGGTCATATCCAAGAAATCTTTGTCCTGACCAATGTTGTAAAATTTCCCCCTATACTTTCTTCTAGGAGTTTTACAATTTTGGCTCTTATGTTTAAATCTTTTTAATCCATTTTGAGTTGATTTTATTTTTTATTCTTGCATATGGGGAGAGACGGGGGTCTATTCTCAATCTTTTTCATGTGAACACCCAGTTTTCTCAGCACCATTTGTTGAAAAATAACCCTTATTGGGTTATCTTGATGCTGTTATTGCATATCAGCTGACTGTAAATGTGTGGATTTATTTCTGGGCCCTCTATTCTGTTTCACTGACCCACGTTTCTTTTTGTGCCAGTACCATGCTGTCTTGATTACTTAAATTTTGTCATAGATTTCATAGTCACATAGTGTGATGCCTCTAGCTTTGTTCTTTTTGTTTAAAATTGCTTTGGCTATTCAGGTTCTTTATGGTTTTATATAAATTTTAGGATTTTTTTCTATTTCTGTGAAAAATATCATTGGCATTTTGATAGGAATTACATCAAACCAATGGGTCACCCTGAGTAGTATTCATGATAGTCATGAGATGGAATCAAACTAAGTGTTTATTCACTAACAGGTGAATGGGTAGAGAAAGAGGATACTGTGCATATACACAATGGAATACTATTCATTCTTTAAAAAAGAAGGACATTATCAACACAAATGAACCTGAAAGCCATGATGCTTAATGAAACATTTCCCACAGAAAAATGCTTCATGATCTTGGTTATATGTGAAATCTTAAAAAAAAAAATCAAACTCATAGAGGCAGAAAATAGAATGGTGATTACTGGAGGTTAGGAGTAGAGGTGGGGAGGTGAGAATGTGGAGATGTTGGTTAAAGGGCACAAAGTTTCAGTTAGAAAGGAATAGGTTCTAGAGGTCTATTGTATAGCATATTGATTATAATTAATAATAATATATAGTATATTGCAAATTGCTAAGAGAATAAATTTTTTTAAAAAAGTTCTCATTACAAAAATAAGTATGTAGTTGATGAGTATGTTAATTAGTTTGATTTAATAATTTCACAACACATGTCAAACAATTGTATACCATAAATGTACAAAATTATTTATTTATCAATATAAAAATTTTAAAAGGATATACAAATTATTATGATAAACTTCAGATCTATTAAATCAGAATCTCTGGTTGTAGAATGCAGAAATTTGTGTTTTAACAAGTCCTCCATGTGATTCTAATACTTACTTATGCCCTGAGAACCAATGACCCTCAGGATAAAACCTAAATAAGGGAGGTGGGTATACAGGAATCTCCCTGTCTATAGTTGCCTACCTCCTGTGTGAATGAACTCTTTTTTTTTTTTTTAGTCATACCAATAGAGTATCCATTCTCCAGTATCCCTTTTGTGGTAATAGTATTTTATGTTTGTTTATAAAAACATATAAAAATCTAATTTTTTCATGTAATCATAGTTTAATAAATCTACTCTTTTGTTGTTTTTAAACTTTTCTTAAGTTAAGGAATCTTTGGAAAACTTAATTTAAGTGCAGAAGCCAGCTTAAGATCTGAGCTGGGATCAGAAGTGCATTTTAAAATGCCATAGTTAGTTTCTTATTGTGGGCAAAATTGCTACTCTGAGGACCATGGCTGGACACAGGGGAAAGTGGAGCAAATGGAGCACATCTTTCCTGATGACCCTGTGGGCAAGTCTGGGGGTTTGTTTAAGGAAGGACATCTATGTGTCTGTCTGCCCCATCTTCTTCCTACATGGGTAAAGAACTAAGCCTAAAAGACATATTCTTCAGCATTGTAAAAAATTGTGAAAACACTTGGTTACTCAAGCATATTGTCTAAATTTTGTTTGCATTTTTTAAAAGCAACTGGGGAGAACATATGTGACAAATAACATAAATTTCAAGTAAGGCAGGCCTAGTTAAAAAACCTAAAAAAAAAAAAAAGCAAGTTCTTTTTGTTTGTGTCAGAATCAGCTTAAGTGATTACAATTGATTCTTAAAGTAAAAATTGTTTTGTTTTAGAAAGAGATTAGTGAGTGTGAGATAAATATTAAAGCTTATTACTTTAATTATTTTCCCTCATATCCCTTATTCTTTTATACTTTCTTCACTGAATTACCTTGTCAACCTGGTCAAAATCAATTGCTCACGTGTACATGGGTCTATTTCTGAACTCTGTTACATTGGTCTATATGTCAAATCTTTCTTGACATCGGAGTGTCTTGATTAATGTAGCTTTTTCATAATTCAAAGAGTAAAAGGCCTGTGACTTCGTTCTTTTCTAAAAAATTATTTTGGTGATTCTAATTTCTTTACATTTTCATACACATTTTACAACCCCCTTGTCAGCATTTAAAAAATCAGCGTCCTAGGATTTTGATTGGGATGTTGAATGTGTAGATTGATTTGTGAGAAACTGACATCTTAACTACATCAAATCTTTCAATTTATGAATATTTATCTCTCTCCTTTTATTTAGATCTTTTCAATTTTCTTACACAAGTCTTTGGTTTTCAGATATGGATATTGCACACATTTTGTTAAATTTATTCCCAAGTATTTCTTGCATTCTGATGTTGTGGGTTTTGTAAATAGTATTCTAAAATCTTCCAGTTTTAGTCAATTTTTGCTAATATATAGAAATACTATTGTTTTCATAGATGATCTAAACACATAATCAATTTAGAAAGGCCTTGCTAAATCTGTGTCCTTGCTAAACTCATGTAATGGATTTAGAAAAAAAAAACCACTTTTTTTAAACACTTACTAGAGCTTTCTATGTTGACAGTGTAGAAAGTTTTACTTCTTTCTTTTTTGTACATATACATTTATATTTATTTTTCTTGCCTTATTGCACTGACAAGAACCTCTAATATTAGATATTAAGTAGAAGTGATGAAAGCGAAGGTAATTGTCTTTTTCCTGTTCTTAGCAGAATACTTAGTATTTTACCATTAATTATATTAGCTATTACCTGTATATTTTTGAAGTCATCATGGAATTATGGTAGTTCCTTTCTATTCCTAATTTACTGAGAGATAGTTACCAATAATGGGTATTCAATTTTGTCAAAATGCTTTTTCTAAATCTATTGAGATGATCACATGTTTTGCATTATATGTATTTTTTATTGTTGGTGTAGAGAATCTAGTATCTTTCCTTTGGTAGAATAAATCACCTTATAATATTAAGGGAAACTTAAAAAACTAAACCATCATTGATGACTTAACAGACCTTTGATTTAGAGTATTTCCTCTGTTGTACTTCATGGCTTTGAAATGTTTTGATAAATAATAGGGTAATCCTTGATTTTTTTCCTTTTCTGTGATAATGCTCTCCATTAGGAACCAATGAAATTGGATTATCTAAATTTAGTACCAGCATTCTTCTAGGCAAGATAATGAAATGTCATCTTTTGGGGAGAAAACAAAAGGGAAATTAATATTGATTAAGAAATCACCATTCTTCTTTGGATTCTTTGCATGCAGTTTATCATTTAAACTTGTTCTTAAAACATAACTGCTAGCTAGGAGTCATCTTCATTTTTCAAATGAGGAGAGAAACCCATTTTAAATTACATACTCATATAATGAATCAAATACATGCATTTTTCTTTTGAAATAATAAAACATTGTAGAATATTTGGGAATATGAATGAGTAAATTTCTAATTATCCCAGCAACATTATGGAATAACTATTTTGGGGAAGAGATATTGATTTGTCTGTCTAAGCATCCATACAATCAACTGTTGTTTCATTAAGGATTTATATATACAATCTTTAATTCTTGTTATCTATTTGGAAATATAGGAAAGAAGTATAGGTAAAACACTTGACTTGGTACAATATACACTAGTAAATGGTAGCTATCATCATTGTCACTGCAATTTAATGTTTTGACCATAAACATTTTCCCCAAGGATACAGACACTGTTCTCTACATCTTCTGTAGTTCGCAATAGTAGTCATCACTATTTACAATCTCCTTGTCAGCATTCTTAAAGTTAGAGGTAAGATTTTTAAGAAAGATTTGTTGATTCAATGGCTGGCTGATGAAACACCGCAGGCCCTTAGTTTGACACAGCAGGAATACAACCTGTTTCTGGCTGAGCATGGAGGAAGAGGAACAAAAAAGTCTGAAATATTTTGGTGATGGCAACAAACAGAATTTTGGACCACATGGCATTGCCTCTTATTTGGAATATCCAATGCAGGAAAAAGGAAAGAACAAAGGAAATGCTCAGTTGTAGGAGCAGAGCTCTGTGTAGTACAAGGCTTAATGCAAAATACTGGTCACCTGGTATGTTTTGAATGTTTAATTAGTTATAAGGTTCTCTATTTTTTTAAAATCACTTATAGATTAAAAAGAAAAGGTATTTGTAAAAAAAATCATTAATATCTAGAATGTTGTATTCTTCCTTTACCATTCCCAATATATTGATTTATTTATTAACATTTTGCAAATACATTCAAAATATATTCAGTTATTCCATGATTTCAGTGGCTCTATAAAATTCCCATTAGTATTTGTGATAAAGTACACAATAAAAATGAGAAAATAAATAACCTAAACAACTAGTTTCAGGATCTAAGTAATAGAAGACCCTCAGTTTCTATGGGTTCTGCACCTGAGGATTCAACCTGTTAGACTGAAAATGTTCAGGGGTCTGGTGTTGTAATTCCATGTTAGAGTACTTGCCTCACAGAGGAAGACTCTAGGTTCAACTACTACCACTGCAAAAACAAACAAACAAACAAACAAATAAATAAAATATAAAAAAGGAGAGAACATTTGAGGAAAAAAAAATCACATCTATACTGAACATCTACAGATAATTTTTTCTTGTCATTGTTTCCTAAACAATACAGTCTGACTGTTATGGGCCAGGTTATATAGGCAAGGACCAAACAGACCCATTTTTTTAAAAAAAATATTTTTTAATTGTAGATGGACACAATACTTTCATTTAATTAATTTTTTTATTTTGATATGGTGCTGAGGATCAAACCCAAACCCTTATACTTGCAAGGCAAGGGCTCTGCCACTGAACCACAATCCCAGCCCCCAAACAGATTCCATTTTGTCCTGAGACTCCACATTATATTCTGCACCCTTCAACACTTGCTTAGCATAGCTTGTTTGGCAACAGAAAATGGCAATTATTATACAATGTAAAAGTATTCTCTCTAGGGTTCCCATTTTTCTTGGACAATGTACTTTGTCAGAGATTGCTAGATGTTAATAACTATTCTTTAATTGTGGTCAATAAGGACGTTGTAGCCCACTCCCTTTTCTGCTTATGATTTTAGATCTCATGACATTTGCTTATGGTTTTGAATCACAGCAACAGCTGCTTATGGTTTAATATGGTTTTGGACTATAAAAGGTGTACTCAAACCCTGGGAAAAGGTTGAAGGGTGTAATTTGCAGCCTACCCTTTGGCCCATCAGCTGGGGGATCCAGCCCACCAACTGGTGAATAAAGTGTCTATCTCTTGCTTTAAGATTGACTCAGCAGTTTATTGCAATCTCACCTTAACATGACAACTTTTACATAGAATTTACTTTGTATCAGGTATTGTAATTAATCCAGACATGATTTAAAGTATACAGGATATGCATAGGTAACATGGAAATACTATGTCATTTATGAAATAAATGAGCATCCTGGGTGGGGATGCGTTGGGGAGTATTTCCTGGAACCAACACACCCACAAACTCTTCCCTAACATTTTAATCCTGGTGACATTATGTCTGATGATAAATATGGCTATAATGACAAGCATGATGCATTGCACTGGAGGGAAAATGAGTTTATTTGGGGACCCGGAAGGCTGTGGAATGCATGTGGTCTGTTTCTTTGTAATCCAAATATATGGCTTTTTCTCTGCAGCCCTTTGTATCAGCTGATGAAGACATTTATTCTTCCTATTTTCTCAATTACTGTCCTTGTCCAGGGTCACTACCCCATTTTGCAGTCTCTCTAGCATTTTCTTAGCTCTGGATTGATCCTTTAAAAATATTTAAGTTAGTTTTAGTATTATTTTATTATATTTTTTGGCTATTTTATGGTCCCTCTAAGTTTCTAAGCATATGAGATAATAAATGCTACTATGATTAAATACAAGTCTGTGCTGGGTTTGATATTTAATGTTTATATTTATCTTAAGTGACTTTCAATTGGTCCTTTTTAGATATACATAGAGATGAAATTCACTGTGGTATTTTCATACATGTAAAAAAAAGGCAATAAATAGAAGGAAGACCAGTGGAACAGAGGAGGAAGGGGCACTGGGAGACAGGAGGGAAAGGGAAAAGGAAGGACTGGACACTGAAATGGAGTAAATTATATTTCATGCATGCATGATTATGTCAAAATGAACTTCACTAGTACGTGGAACTTTCATGCACTAATAAAAACCTTTAAAAAAACCTTTCAAGTTAACTTAGTTTCATTTCATAGATGATGCAACTGAGGCTGAGAGATTTTTAAAAATAATCTGCTTAAACTAAGTGGTAGATGAAAGAGTTGAAGCCAGCTTCAAAGTTTCTCTAGTTTGACTACATTCATTTTAATATATCTCCCATGAGATCTCTTGGGGTCTTCCTGTTCTTCTGTTTAAAGTTTGACCAAATGATTGCCAAGATATTTTTGTTCCTTGTGAACCTATAAATTTTATGAATTCTAAGATTAATTAATCAAGATTCTGCAGGGAAATATAATTTTGGCATTTATCCTTCTGATTTAAATATACTGGACCAGGTGGGTACCCTTTGAAAGAAAAAAGGCTTTCCTCACATGTGAATCCATCATACATGTACACATGAATATGGATATATATGATATCTTCCTTAGTGTCGAATATTTAAAACATAACCAAGATTTTGGCAATAGCTTTCTTTGAAAACAACAACAAAAATTGTTTTGATTACTCTTTGATAATTGACATAACAAAGATTAAGTACCTTTCCCAAGTGCTAGAACAAATAGATAGGCTGTCATTAATTTCATTAATTTCTATTAATCATTTCTATAAATTGATGGTCTTTCCCAAGGAGCAACATTTAAATATATTAATGTAAAAGATTTATTTCAAAAAGTCACTCTTATGTAAATCTTAATTTCTCTAGAATTTAAAGTAAATCTAATTATGAGCTGTTGAATTCACTTTGGTGGAGGAAGGCAATGTACCCTGCTATTGAAAGACTTTATCTTTAATTTTGATAAGTAAGTTGGTGAACAAAGCCCAATTTAGTTTAGAATAACTTCTGTAGTCAATGAAAAAATAAAATATAAATCCTGTTTCTGAGGAAAGCATATTCAGAGACGACTCAGATGAATGCTGGGCCTTGATAGAAAGGCTCTTTCAGGGTTTTAATTGAAATGCGACTTCAATAAGGGGTTGACAGAAATCACCTTTGAGTTCTAGATAAATCCAATGTCATGGAAAGCTGTTTAAACAGATTTCCAGAAAAGAGATAAAAACTTCCCCCTATCCTGTTTATTCCAAAATAGGATAGTTCCAGTGCAACTTCATTTATCTGACAATTGAATTTTTAATGGATATTTGGGTTTTATTGGTAGTAAAGTGGGATTATTTCCATTTTCTCAGATTTTTAAAGCCTATTTTCTCCTATAGCTATATAAATGCAAAATAATAAGACAATAATATCAATAGCTGGTATAAGGGATTTTATTTTAGTTATTAAAGTAAAACACTCACTTCTAAGGTTGTTTGTTTCTCAGTGAACTAAAAGATAGATCTTTCTGAGCAAGATCTTAATGTTTGCAATCATTTCACCCTTGCCATACGCCTTGGGGCAGATGCTGCACAGCATGATATGTACATTGAGAAGGAAGAATAATGGGTTTCCTTCTTACTTTATTGCCGGAATAAAGCTTCTTCTACTTGGTGCGAATCAGCAATATGTGCCTGGTGTTTTGTCATCTCCTCCCTTCAATGTGATTTGAACCTTTGCTTCTACTTCATCTGTAGCTACAAGAAAGGTAATTCTGATTCAGTGGAAGGTTTACATTACCTATAGAAGCATAGTAAGAGGATCTTCTTTGGGGAAGAGAGGACCAAAGATCTTGGAACTTACAAATTTTGTTCCCCATCCATGCCCAAGAGAACTCTGAGATGCATAATGGAGAGTTTACTAGTTATAATCTTTGGAAGGGAAGAGAAGTTTAGAAAAAGGAAAAGAATAGTGTGACTAGAGGAAGAAGCTGGGTTTCAGAGCAATGATAAGAAGATACTCAGCTTATCTCATGGGAAGTTTTGAAACTGGGATGCTATTTCACAAAGCAAGTAAAGAAGCTTGTTATGATTTGGATGTGAAGTGTTGGCCAAAAGCTCATCTGTGAGATAATGAAGGAAGGTTTAGAGGAGAAATTATTGGATTATGAGAGCCTTAACCCATTCAGTGAATTAATCTCCTATAGGGACTAATTGAGTGGTAACTGAAGGCAGATAGGGTGTGACTGGAGGAGGTGGGTCATTGTGGGAATGCCTTTGAGGTATCTGTTTTGTAAATGGCAAGTGGAGTCTCCCTCTCTCTGCTTCTTGTTCATCCTGTGAGTCACTTCCCTTCACCTCACTCTTCAGTCATGATGTTCAGTCTCACCTCCAGTCCTGAAAAATGGAGGCGGCTAACAATGAACTGAGGCCTCTGAAACTATAGCCCCAAATACACTTGTCTTCCTCTAAAATTGTTCTTGTCAGAGCTTTAAGTCACAGCAGCAAAAAAGATAACTAGAACATTTCCACCTTTTGGTCCTCTTTTCACCAGTTCCTGGATGCAGACTGCCCAAGAAGGAGCTATAGGGGCGAAGATCTATCTTTGGCTGAAGCAATTTTTGGAGAGTTGACAGTTGGGGGCTGTTAGCCACAGAACCCCTGTGAGCTTTACATCCTTCATTTCCATAGCTTTGAAGATGTGGAGAGTTCACTAGACCATTCACTTGCCCAGGTATTATTGATGTGTCTCCAGAGCTATTAGTTTTGGATTGAGATTCAAGATGGGAGCAGTGGGTGAAAAGGATGTATTTTTTCACAGGCAAACCTACAAAAACAAAACAAAACAAACAAACAAACAAAAAACCCTGAAGGTGCTTATATAAATAAATTACTTTTGATTTCTTCTATTTTGAGATCAAATGATTGAACCACTTTTCCATGTTTGCTACATCTGATTGCCTATTGTTCTTTTTATGACTTGAATTTTTTAACCTAGCTTTATCTGTATAAAAAATTTAAGGAAATTTGGAGACTGGCTCAGGGCCTTCTTCCATCCCCAGGGATTTTCTAAGGCCTTTTGAACACAACTTGGAAGCTCCTGGAACAGTTTCTCACAAATCCATCATTAAAACCTGCAGCATAGATATCCAGGGATTAATTATCCCATGCCCCCTCCCTTCCCCTCCAACCTCTCTGCCCTATCCAGAGTTCGTCTATTCCTCCCATGCTCCTGCTTCCTATCCCACTATGAATCAGCCTCCTTATATCAAAGAAAACATTTGGCATTTGGTTTTGGGGGATTGGCTAACTTCACTTAGCATTATCTTATCTAACTCCATTCATTTACCTGCAAATGCACAGCCACAACAATGTTTATAGCAGCACAATTCACAATAGCTAAACTATGGAACCAACCTAGATGTCCTTCAATAGATGAATGGATAAAAAATGTGATATATATATATATATATATATATATATATACATATATATTATAGTGTGTGTGTGTGTGTGTGTGTGTGTGTGTGTGTGTGTGTGTGTGTGGAATATTACTCAGCAATGGAATATTACTCAGCAATAAAAGAGAATAAAATCATGGCATTTGCAGGTAAATGGACTATTAATCTTTAATGAAAATGTTTTATTCTACCCTTTCCAAGGGCCTAGAAAATTTTACAGATATCATGAACCTCAGTAAATTCCATTTAAATGAGTGAATATATAAGTAAATAGCTTTAATTTGGTCATTTTGAAGGCTTGCTATCAGTTTTAATTATTCAAGTATTTCTGGGCATGAACTGTAATATTTAAAGAAAACAAATAGCAAAAACAATTCTTTCACCTTTCCTTAAAAATTTCCTACTTAGAGTTTTTTTTTTCAAAATTTGCAACTGTAAACAAGTGATATGTCTCATCAAGAGTGTAATAGTTGTAAACTCACTTGTTTCTGGGTAAATATGTGATATTGTGGAATTCCACTTAGCTGATTTTATATGTCACGGTCTCCAGAGGATGGAAATTAGGGCCTGGTGTTCTTACCCTCCTTTTCCCGGGATTACTAGATTTATCTTTTTTGATGAAACATTTTACTTATTCTATTGATACACAAAGTTAATTCTAATGATGCTGCTAATTATTTCAGGGAATTGAGATATATGCAGGGTGAGAGAGAGAAATCTAGTTTCATCCTTTAGTATAAGTGTATCCAGTTGTCCCATCATCATTTGTTAAAGAATCTGTCTTTTCTCCAACATGTGCTTTTAATGACTTTGTCAGGGATCAGGTGACTGTACTTATGTGGTCTTATTTCTGGCTTGAGTGCTGACATGGAAAAATAGGCTCATATTAGCCCTTAAATCCCCCTGACTCTGGAATGTGATCAGTTGACAGATTGAAATTTTTACTCAGCATAACCTTCAAAAATGTGGTTTTCTACATTTGTTCCCATGATTTACACATTTGAAATTAGCAGTTTATTTTAATCAGGTCTTCAGGTGTAGCAGGCATGTCTTATAATTAAGACAGTTAAGAACACATTTATAATGAGAATTTGTCAAAGTTGGACCAGAAAGACTTAATTTTTTTCAGAAATCAATATAGTTCTGAACCTTTCATTATCAAGATCCATAAAAATATTTCAAATCTACAATTAAGTGCCTTTCATGTCATTATTTATTTGCCAACATTTTATCTTTTGTCCCTGTCTGCCAACAAAATATCTACTCTTGGAATAAACCGAGCCTTAACTGTCCAACTAAATGACAATGTATCATTGGAAGAAGTAATGGGTTACATAGCACCATTTCTTCTTGTAGGGTCTTAGAAACCCATTCTGCTTTTATATATTGGTTTTCTCTGAAGGTGGGTATGAGAAAAATTAAGCAGATTTTCCAGCTTAATTTTTTTAATTACATTATCAATTTTCATCAAAATACCAATGGCATTCTTCACAAAACTAGAAAATAATAGTACTAAAATTCATTTGGAAGAGTAAAAGACCCAGAATAGCCAAGACAACCCTAAGCAAAAAAAAAAAAAAGTAATACAGGAGGCTTCAAATTACACTGCAGAGCTGTAGTAACAAAAACAGCATGATACTGGCATAAAAACAGACACATAGATGAATGAAACAAAAGACAATGAAACAAATCTACACAGATACAGTTATCTGATCCTTGACAAGGCACCAAAAATATGTTGGAGAAAGCTTCTTTAACAAATGGTGCTGGGACAACTCGATATCCTTATGTAGAAGAATGAAAATGGATTTCTATCTCTGACTACATGAAAGTCAATTCAGAACGAACCAAAGACCTAGTAATTAAACCAGAAAGTTTACATCTGTTAGAAGAAAACATAGGATCAACACTCCAACAGACATGTGCAGGCAATGACATCCTCAATAGGACTCTTAAAGCTCACGAAATAATACCAAGACTTAATAAATGAGGTGGCATCAAATTTAAAATCTTTTGAGTAACAAAAGAAACAAAAGTGTGAAGAGATAATCTACAGAATGAGAGAAAATCTTTGCCAGCTACTATTCTGAAAGAGGATTAATATCCAAAATATGTAAATAACTTGAACAAATTACCACCACCACCATCACTAAAAACTTGAACCCCCAAAACCAAACCAAACAACAACAAACCCAATCAATAAATGGGAAAATGAACTAAACAGACATTTATCAAAAGAAGAAATGCAAATGGCCAACAAATACATAAAAAAATTCCTTAGCAATCAGGCAGATGCAAACAAAAACTATACTGAGATTTCATTTCACTTCAGTTATCAAGAATAAAAATAATAAATGCTAGAGAGAATGTTGGGGAAAAGGAACACATTTATACTCTTAGTGTGATTGTATAACCACGATGGAAAACAGTATGAAGGTTCCTCAAAAGACTAGGAATGGAATTACCATGTGACCCAGCTATACCTTGCCTCAGTATTTATCCTGAAGAATTAAAGTTGGCATACTATAGCAATACCTGCACAATTCATAATAGCCAAATCATGGAACCAGTCTAGGTGTCCATCAATGAATGAATGGATAAAAAAACTGTGGTACACAGTGGAGTTTTATTCAACCTTAGAAAGAACTAAGTTATGTCCTATGCAGAAAAATGAATGGAACTTGAGAGCATTAAGTGAAATAAGTGAACTCATAAAGACAATAGTCATGTTTTTCTCTCATATATGGCAACTGGAGAGGAAAAAGGAAAAAAAGTGTGTGTGTTGGGGGAATCTCATGAAAAGAGATGGGAGACCACAACAATAGAGGAAGAGGACCAAATGAGGGTGGAAAGGAGGTAATAGGGAATAAAACAAACCAAATTATTTGTTATATTGTGTGCATGTGCAAATATGTAATAACAAATCCCACTACTATGAATAACTATAATGCATCAACTAAAACAAATTAGAAAGAGAGCTGGTGGTGCAGCTTAGTGGTAAAGAGCTTGCCTAGCATGTATAAGGCTCTGGGTTCAATCCTCAGTATTGGGAGAAAAAAAGATTTTCTATATTTCATGGTTCTGGTTATTGAAAACAATTTTGTTTCGTTTTATTGCTTCCTGGTTTTACTTAGTTGAAAGGATGATAAAAGTCTTGAAATCTTGTTTATTTATTTATGTGCAGTGCTGGGGACCAAATCCAGAGCCTTGCTCATGCTAGGCAAGTGCTCTACCACTGAACTTTAACCCCAGCCCTAAAATGTTGACATTTAAACCAATTACGGGCTCTAGTCATGAAATCATGTAGGATGGTTGCAAGGATGGATTTAACATCATTACAAATCTTCTGCATATTTAAACTTTTGTTTTTCTCTGTCATTGATTATTTTGGATAATACTCTGTCTATAGTAATGATATAAAATTCTTTAGATATGATAGGATCAGGGTCCAGGCCAGGATTATAGCTCAGTACAGCATATGTTTATCTTGTGGGAGGGTTTGAGTTCAATCCTAGTACCCAACACACAAAACAAACAAAAAACTGTGCATAGAACCTATAGGGGACAACTATACAAGTTCCATAGTGTTATAACTTACTCTATGTGGTTTATCATCTCACAATCAATTGTAGACAAATCCCTTGGAAAAACATTTTACTTTATTTATTAAATTTTAATTGATAGTTACAATTGTATATATTTATAGATAGTCCATAAATCCAACATGATGCTTGGGTAGATGTGTACATTATAGAAAGGACAAGTCAAGATAATTAACAAACCCATACCTTATATTTTTATTTATTTATTGGTAAGAATATTTAAAATCTACTCTATTAGGAACTTTCAACTATATAATTCACTGGCTTTTTTATTGTACAAATTTTAATTTTTAAATAAGTAAATATTGTCTATATAACTCATTGAAGCAAAAAAAAAGTCAGTAAAAACCATATCCCATGCCATAAAGCAAAGTTACTAAATTTAAAATAATTGAAATTATACTCAGTGTCTTCTTTCACTGCAAAGGACTCAAACTAGAAAATACTTAAGATAAAGAAAATCTCCAAAACATTGGGAAATAAGCACAATTGTAAATAATCTATGGGATAAGGAAGTTTAAAAGGAAATAAAATGGATCACAGAATAGTGAAAAATCAACATTTAAAAATTTGTAGAATATATCTAAAGCAATAGGTGGAAATTGATAGCATTAAAAACACATTAGAAATGAAGACTGGGCACAAATTAATAATCATTTTTACCACTTCGGAAATCTTGGTTGTTGGGGGATGGGTGGGGGTGGTGAAAGATAAACAAATCAAGTGGAACAAAGAATTAATGAAGACAAGAGCAGAGAGTATAAAAAATAGAAACAACGAAAGAAATCAATGGGACCAAGAGCTGCTTTCTTGAAATAATAAAATTCACAAATTTGTAATAATATTGATGAAGTAAAGAATACACACATTTTCAATCAAGTATTAAATGGAATATTTATTGTGACAGACCCTGAAGACATCAACAATTTAATAAGGAAATAGCATTACTGTGGTTCGCCTATGATGTATCTCCTTCACCCAAAGCGTTCATGTATTGGCTGCTAGTTCCTCAGTGTGGAGATGTCGACTGGTAGAGAGGTGGACTAAGTGAAAGGTTACTGGGTCATTGGGCATCAGGACTTGGCAAGACCATACTCACTAATGATATGCACCTTCTGATAACCCCAGGAAATCATACCATTGTATGGATTGATGTAGAAATGCCATATGACAAACTTCAATACCTATGGATTAAAAACTCTTAGAAAAATAGGAATAGAGTATGTCATGATTAAATTGTATCTCTCAGAACATGTGTATGGGTTCTAATCCCACACCTAGGAATAAGACCTTTTATTTCCAGAAATGGCAATATTTTGATGTAATTCTCTAAGATGGAGTCATAAGGGTATAGGGCAAACTTCTGCTCATTCAGTGGGCCTTGTGTCCTTATACAGACAGCAGGGCAAGCTTTGGATTCACTGTGCCTTGAATCCATTTATGATTATCTTCACTTTATATAATTGACTTTTTATGTAAAATATTTGAATTTCCAATAGATATTTCTGTGCAGTTTCCATGGGCATTCCTTTTAACATGAGATGGAGAAACAACTCGGATGCGAAACTGTACTAGCATAGCTTTAGTAACAGAAAATGCTGTTCTTGTGAATCTGTACCCCTGTCCCCTTAGATACTGGTGTCATGTTGCAATGCATATGCATTGTGTGCAGAACTGTATGGAGAAATTATGAGGAACCTTTACCTACTCTCACCCCACAAGTTTTAATACCGTGTTCTACGATGTTATAGGGAACAGAGCATTTTGTTATAGTATCACCATGTGAGTGAGGTGCCACCATCCTTTTGACACCAGTTATTCAAAGCTGGATGAAAGGGAATTGAATACCTTGAGTGTGGCTATGTTGTGGTCTTTCTAGGCCAAAAGTTATTACTGATTTTTAGATTCAAAATGAAAAGTACACTGAAGTTCCATACAAATTATAATTTCTAAATAAGTATATATCATTCTCTATAACCTAATAAAGCAAAAAAAAAAAAAAAAAAAAAAAAAAGGTCTGGAATTCTTCCTTCTTCCTATACTGAAAAAGGACAAAGTTTTCTGGAGGCCCAAAAGGAAGATGACCACTGTGGGTTATGGCTAGGTACGACTAGGTGATTACTTGCTCTGATGTCAAAAGGAGCCATGTGAGCAAGTTTCAAAGTGTAGGTAAATAAGAGAGGGGCTGTGGGTGGGTTTTTGTCCACAAGTACAGGAAGCTCTTGGTGGTGACATGTCAGACTTCCAGATAGTTAGCGTGTTTGGTTGTTCGCGGTTGGTAGTGGTGGTCTTTGGATATGGTTATTTGATCTGGGTTTGTTGTTTTGTCTTGTTTTTTTGCTTCTGCTTTTGGTTTGTTATTTTGGTCTGTTCTTTTCTTTTCTTTTTTTAAGCTAGCCTCCTGAGTTGGTGTTCCCGCTGAGGATGTATAGCCAGAGTAGTGAGAGTAATGTAGTGTTGCAGGGGCCCAGCTCCTGCAATGAGTCCGTTGTCAGGGAACAGTATGAGGTCCTGAAGGACCTTGGTCATGGCATGTTTGGTAAAAGTAGCCTACCAACGCCTCACTGGGGCAGAGGTGGCAGTGAAAGTCCTGTGGAAGGTAGCACAGAACCTTGCAGTCATCTCCGAACCAGAGGTGAAGAAGAGCCTGGAGCATCTCAATGTGATTCAGTTATTTCAGGTTACTGAGACCCACAGGCAGATAGCGAGTGCCATGAGCTACTGCCATGGCCAGGGCATCGTGCACCAAGACCTGAAGCCAGAGAACATCGTGATGGATGGCAGAAGCAACACCAAACTCATGGAAGTTGGCTTTAGCACCGGGTTTAGCACTCTGAACAAGTTGTGGGGCACTGTCTCATACTTTGCCCCTGAACTTGTCCTGAGGCAAGCATATGAGGGCCTCCCAATGGACATCTGGAGCCTGGGTGTCATTCTGTATTTTATGTTGACAGGGAAGCATCCACTTAGGGCACCCACTGTTGAGATGCTGAGGCAGATCTTGCTGGCAACATTCCATGTCCCTCACTGTGTTCCTGTCAAACCATGGAGGCTCATCCACAAAATACTGGCCATGTACCCCAGGAAGCAGCCCACAGTCAAGCAAATCCTTCAGCACCTATAGCTGAGGCAGGGTGAGCAGCATTTACCTCATGATTCTAGTGAGATACCCCTCAAACACCCAGACACCAAAATAATGACAATCCTATTTGATATGGGTTATGACCCATACAAGACCTGGGTGTCTCTGGTCAAGAGAAATTTCAGTACAGCCATGGCAACCTACTTGATCCTCCAGCACCAGAAAAGCCAGGGGCCAGGCTGCATGTTCCAGGGGAAGCCTGTTGCCGTGTCAGGCGACTACATCAGTCAGGGTCACTCCAGGTGAACGGGGCTGGCACAAAATAATCACAAACAGACAAAATACCTTTTTCTTTGAGTCCTGGGATGGCTCCTCAGCCACAGCACCCACAAGGGAGGCAAGGGAGACAAGAAAGAGAGGGAGGAACACGATTTGAAGCCCTTTTATTGAAGGAAAAACACTTGAGAAAGTTCTACCCTAAACGAGGGAGGTAAGGGGTCAGGTTTCAGGGGGTTGAGGCTAGCTTCCTGATATCTTGTGGTGAGCTGATTGATTGACATCTTAGAAGGCCGCACACCTCTCACTGGTTAACGCCCACTCCTGGAGCTACACTTCTCTTGCAAGCAGTGTCAAGTCCACATGCATTGCAGAGGGTGCAATGCCAGTCTAGTACCCCTTTCTTCTAGACTTAAAGAGGTGTGCTGAGCTCTGTTTAGGGTGGCCCCCAACAGGGGAATGGGAAAGATCCATGAGGGATCTACCCATGGGGGATCTATCCTCCTGAAGAGGAGCCTCAGTGAGCCTGCCCTCTGCACCTTCCCCTTGTCCTGTGAGCCTCCAGTGCTTGAGGAGGCCAATCAGGGCAGAAGGGCATCAAAAGGACCAGCCTGCCTGCCATCTACCTCAGTTGCCTGCCTGCAAGGACCCCCACACCTGAAGTAGCCTCCAAGCCTGACTCTGGGAAACTTCATGACAACAGAAAGCTCTAGAAGTGGGTGACTGGGAGGATTGCTACCTGTGTCTGACAACTGTGCTGTTACCTGCCACCTGTCAGCAATAAGGTGGCTCCAATGTAAGAGGACAGAAATGTGCCAGATTCCTAAACAGTGTGGCTCCAATGAGGGGACAGCTAACACAGACAAACCAGTGGACAGCCAGAGCACCCTGTGCTCTGTGGATCCTGACACCTTGTGTGGACACGGGTCATGTGGATTCTGAACAGCTGCAGCAGCAAGATATGCCAGGTACCTCAGGTTCCTCTGCACGGGTTCCAGCTGAGACCACTTGTATATTCCTGGGGACACCAGGAGTCTCCTCTGCCCCCACCTGCAGAAGACATCAGAGACTGTTGTCCTTGGGACCCTTCCCTCTGCCCTGTTCCTTTGTCCTTTCTCCCACCTTCTGAGATGTTTCTTAATAAATTTGTTTCAGAGATATTGTATGATAAAAATTACTTTTCCAAAGATTAAAAATTAAGCTGATTAAAAACAAGCGGGGGGAGGCTGGGGTTGTGGCTCAGCAGTAGAGTATTTGCTTAGCATATGCAAGGCCCTGGGTTTGATCCTCAGCATCACATAAAAATAAATAAATAAAATAAAGATATGATGTCCATCTACAACTAAAAAATAAATATTAAAAAACAACAACAACAAGGAGGGACCTCAGGGTGAAGGCAGGAGCCCACCAGCCATCCTCCAAGGCCTGGACCACTGTTCCTCCCCATCAACTGCACACAGAGACTCACTTACCTTCAGCCAGAATATCTGGGGACTCAGTAGAGCCAGTGTAGGTGGTCACTCACCTTGAGCCAGTGTGGAGCATTCACTTGCTCTGGCCTAGTGCTGACAGACTCTCTCTTCTTGACCTGGTGTGGATGGAGACTCTCCCCTTGAGCCACTGTAGACATGGTGACCTTTTTAGCTGGTGACCTTGGCCAGAAGAAATGTTTCCCTCTGGTGTGGGGACATAGTGGTGGCAACTGTTGAAGAAATCACACCTGAAAAGGCATGGGAGACCATCGTGTTCTATGGCACTCTCTTCATGATACTGTGTTCAGGGAAGGAGGATGGGGTCAGTAGGTATGTACTGGCTTTTAAAAACCATTTTAAATATGTATTTCTGTGGCATTCTGTATCTTCACATTGCTGTGCAATCATCACCACTGAGCATCTCTAGAAATTTTCATCGTTCTGTATGTAGACTCTGTGATAATCACTCCTCTTAATCTCTTTTTTCTGTCTATGAAAACTTGACTATTCTAGGTAGCTTGTATATATGGAGTTATATAATATTTGTCTTTTTTTCTTCTGGATTATTTCACTCAGCACAAAGTTTTTAAGGTTCATCGGCACTGTAGCATGTTAATCATACAATATTTTGTTTTGAACTATAGTCACTATGTTGTATACTAGATCTACTGAAATTATTCCTCCTGTGCAAGTGGAACTTTGTTATTATTTATTAAAATTTTCTAATTCTCACAAGCTTCTTAGCTCTCATCCCTGGTAACCACTCTTCAATTTTCTGTTTCTATGATTTCAGTTTTTTAAAATTCCATTTAATGAGATCATATGGATTTTGTCTTTGTGTGCATTTTACTTGAAGAATTCAAATATTCAATGTTGTTTACTTTGCCCTTTGTCTTTGTTGAGTAGGTTTACTGCCCCTCGTTATTATGACAGAATTTACAGTGCTTAAAACATCTTATGACTGTTAGGATTTTCCTCTTGATTTAGTATTCTCTCCATGTAGAATGTGACTTACAAGTTACTGTTAAAGCCTGTTGAATTGTTTGATTTCTGTATATCTATTATCCATTGAGTCAACAAATATTTTAAAAGGACTTAATATATGCAAGGTGTTTTGGGTACTTTGTTTATGCAAAGGTGAAATATTAAAGGATGAATAATAGTGTACAAAAGCAAAATAATAATCCATGTTGGGAGGATATACTCCCCAGTCTTTTTCAAAGTCACTAAGGAGAATATAAATCTAAAAAGAAAGAAAGAAAATGTAAGATGATAAATAACATTATCAGATGAAAGGGAAGATGGTAGTACTAGAGAAAAACTGAGGATAAGAGCAGCACAACTTAAGAATGAGAAAGAATACCAAGGAAGGTAAATGATGAGACAAAAAATAGTCATTCACAAGGAGATGAATCTTGAAAAAATTGTAGAGTATTCAATATTGAAAGAAACACAGAAATAGCTATAGAAAGCTATAACTCCAATCTAACATACGAAGAAATTATGAATTGAATAATGGACCAAAGAAAGAGCATTCAAAGAAATTTTGAATAAATCTTTTCTTAAATGAAGAAAACATTTTATTTCTGTATTGAGAACTTTTTATACTTAATTTAAAATTTATCAGCATAAACAATATGAACTTATTTATGTGCTTGTTATGTATCAGGTGTCCCAATGAATAATGGGTAGTCAATAGAAGATCTGAAAATATGCCAGCAGGTCTCACTTCCAAGACATCTTCTGCCAGTACTTCACTAACTACAACTTGATCAACCTCTGAAACTTCTCTAATTAGCATAATGCATGTGAGTAATGACATTGAGGAAGTTAGTGGGTTAATTGACATGGTTGAACGTTAGAAATGAGCTCCTGTGTTTGAGATTAAGGTGGTCAAAATTTGTGGGTTGATTAAAATATTTTACAGATAACTTTTTACACTTCTGTGAACAGAGGGAATAATCTATAAAGCTCTGTATTTTTCACCTGTGGGAATAAAAGCCATGGCTTTATCCCTAAACAGTGTGTCCAGTTATTGAAGATGTTTTGATGCCAATACCATGCTGTTTTTGTTACTATGGCTCTTCTTTTTTATTGGTGTAATCAAAACAGTTTCTGATTATCTTCTGTATTTTAATAGTATCACCATGATATTTTCTTTATCATCACACATTTTAGTTTTCTCTCTCTTCCTCTTCATTAGCATGGCTAAGGATTTACCACATCTATTTATTTTTCTCAAAGAAGCAACTCTTTGTTTTGTCAAAAAAAATTTTTTTTTATTGTTGGTCGTTCAAAACATTACACAGTTCTTAATACATCATATTTCACAGTTTGATTCAAGCGGGTTATGAACTCCCAACTTTACCCCGTATACAGATTGCTGTATCACATCAGTTACCCTTCCATTAATTGACATATTGCTTTTCTAGTGTCTTATGTATTCTGCTGTCAGTCCTATTCTCTATTATCCCCCCTCCCCTCCCCTCCCCTCCCCTTTTCTCTCTCTACCCCTTCTACTGTAAATCATTTCTTCCATTTGTATTATCTTGTCTTACCCCTCCTTTCCTCTTATATATCATTTTGTATACCCCTGAGGATCGCCTTCCATTTCCATGCGATTTCCCTTCTCACTCCCTTTCCCTCCCTCCTCTCATCCCTGTTTAATGTAAATCTTCTTCTCAAGCTCTTCGTCCCTACCCTGTCCTTGTTTACTCCCCTTATATCAAAGGGGTCATTTGGTATTTGTTTTTTAACGATTGACTAGCTTCACTTAGCATAATCTGCTCTAATGCCATCCATTTCCCTCCAAATTCTATGATTTTGTCGTTTCTTAATGCAGAGTAATACTCCATTGTGTATAAATGCCACATTTTTTTAATCCATTCATCTATTGAAGGGCATCTAGGTTGGTTCCACAATCTTGCTATCGTGAATTGTGCTGCTGTGAACATTGATGCAGCAGTGTCCCTGTAGCATGCTCTTTTTAAGTCTTTAGGGAATAGACCGAGAAGGGGAATAGCTGGGTCAAATGGTGGTTCCATTCCCAGCTTTCCAAGAAATCTCCATACTGCTTTCCAAATTGGCTGCACCAATTTGCAGTCCCACCAGCAATGAACAAGAGTGCCCTTTTCCCCGCATCGTCTCCAGCACTTATTGTTGTTTGACTTCCTAATGGCTGCCAATCTTACTGGAGTGAGATGGTATCTTAGGGTAGTTTTGATTTGCATTTCAATGACTGCTAGCGATGGTGAGCATTTCTTCATGTACTTATTGATTGATTGTATGTCCTCCTCTGAGAAGTGTCTGTTCAGGTCCTTGGCCCATTTATTGATTGGGTTATTTGTTATCTTATTGTCTAATTTTTTGAGTTCTTTGTATATTCTGGTTATTAGGGCTCTATCTGAAGTGTGTGGATTAAAGATTTGTTCCCAGGATGTAGGCTCCCTATTTATCTCTCTTATTGTTTCTTTTGCTGAGAAAAAACTTTTTAGTTTGAGTAAGTCCCATTTGTTGATTCTAGTTGTTAACTCTTGCGCTATGGGTGTCCTATTGAGGAATTTGGGGCCCGATCCCACAGTATGTAGATCGTAGCCAACTTTTTCTTCTATCAGATGCCGTGTCTCTGATTTAATATCAAGCTCCTTGATCCATTTTGAGTTAACTTTTGTGCATGGCGAGAGGTAGGGATTCAGATTCGTTTTGATGCAAATGGATTTCCGGTTTTCCCAGCACCATTTGTTGAAGATGCTATCCTTCCTCCATTGCATGCTTTTAGCCCCTTTATCAAATATAAGGTAGTTGTAGTTTTGTGGATTGGTTACTGTGTCCTCTATTCTGTACCATTGGTCCACCCGCCTGTTTTGGTACCAGTACCATGCTGTTTTTGTTACTATTGCTCTGTAGTATAGTTTGAAGTCTGGTATCGCTATACCGCCTGATTCACACTTCCTGCTTAGCATTGTTTTTGCTATTCTGGGTCTTTTATTATTCCATATGAATTTCATGATTCTTTTATCTATTTCTTCAAGAAATGCTATTGGGATTTTGATTGGTATTGCATTGAACTTATAGAGAACTTTTGGTAATATCGCCATTTTAATGATGTTAGTTCTGCCTATCCATGAGCGGGGTATATTTCTCCATCTTCTAAGGTCTTCTTCTATGTCTTTCTTTAGGGTTCTATAATTTTCATTATATAAATCTTTCACCTCTTTTGTTAGGTTGATTCCCAAGTATTTTATTTTTGGGGGGGATATTGTGAATGGAGTAGTTGTCCTCATTTCCGTTTCAGAGGATTTGTCGCTGATATACAGGAATGCCTTTGATTTATGCGTGTTGATCTTATATCCTTCCACTTTGCTGAATTCATTTATTAGCTCTAATAGCTTCTTTGTAGACCCTTTTGGGTCTGCTAGGTATAGGATCATATCATCTGCAAATAGTGATAATTTAAGTTCTTCTTTTCCTATTTTTATGCCTTTAATTTCTTTCGTCTGTCTAATTGCTCTGGCCAGTGTTTCAAGGACTATGTTGAACAGAAGTGGTGAGAGAGGGCATCCCTGTCTTGTACCAGATCTTAGAGGGAATGTCTTCAATTTTTCTCCATTCAGAATGATGCTGGCCTGTGGCTTATCATAGATTGCTTTTACAATGTTGAGGTATGTTCCGGTTATCCCTAATTTTTCTAGAGTTTTGAACATAAAGGGATGCTGTACTTTGTCGAATGCTTTTTCTGCATCTATCCAGATGATTATATGGTTCTTATTTTTAAGTCTATTGATGTGGTGAATAACATTTATTGATTTCCGTATATTGAACCAGCCTTGCATCCCAGGGATGAATCCTACTTGATCATGGTGTATAATTTTTTTGATATGTATTTGAATCCGATTCGCCAGAATTTTATTGAGGATTTTTGCGTCAAGGTTCATTAGAGACATTGGTCTGTAGTTTTCTTTCTTTGAAGTGTCTTTGTCTGGTTTCGGAATCAGGGTGATGTTGGCCTCGTAGAATGAATTTGGAAGTTCTCCCTCTTTTTCTATTTCCTGAAACAGCTTGAAAAGTATTGGTGTTAGTTCCTCTTTAAAGGTTTTGTAAAACTCTGCTGTATACCCATCCGGTCCTGGGCTTTTCTTAGTTGGTAATCTTTTGATGGTTTCTTCTATTTCCTCTATTGTTATTGGTCTGTTTAGGTTGTCTATATCCTCCTGACTCAATCTGGGCAGATCATAAGACTTAAGGAATTTATCTATGCCTTCACTATCTTCTATTTTATTGGAGTATAAGGATTCAAAATAATTTCTGATTATCTTCTGTATTTCTGAAGTGTCTGTTGTGATATTGCCTTTTTCATCCCATATGTTAGTAATTTGAGTTCTCTCTCTTCTTCTCTTCATTAGCATGGCTAAGGGTCTGTCAATCTTATTTATTTTTTCAAAGAACCAACTTTTAGTTTTGTCAATTTTTTCAATTGTTTCTTTTGTTTCAATTTCATTAATTTCAGCTCTGATTTTAATTATTTCTTGCCTTCTACTTCTTTTGCTGTTGTTTTGCTCTTCTTTTTCTAGGATTTTGAGATGAAGTAAGAGATCATTTATTTGTTGGTTTTTTCTTTTTTTGAGGAATGAACTCCAAGCAATGAATTTTCCTCTTAGAACTGCTTTCAATGTGTCCCATAGATTCCGATATGTTGTGTCTGTGTTTTCATTTAACTCTAGGAAGTTTTTAATTTCCTCCTTGATGTCTTCTAAAACCCATTGATCATTCAGCATCCTATTGTTCATTCTCCAAGTGATGCTTGATTTTTCCTTCCTTCTTTTATCATTGATTTTCAGTTTTATTCCATTATGATCAGATAAGATGCATGGTATTATCTCTACCCCTTTATATTGTCTAAGAGTTGCCCTGTGACATAATATATGGTCTATTTTTGAGAAGGTTCCATGTGCTGGTGAGAAAAAGGTGTAACTACTTGATGTTGGGTGGTATAGTCTATATATGTCAATTAAGTCTAGGTTGTTAATTGTGTTATTGAGTTCCATAGTTTCCTTATTTAACTTTTGTTTGGAAGATCTGTCCAGTGGTGAGAGAGGTGTGTTGAAGTCTCCCATGATTATTGTATGGTGGTCTATTAGACTCTTGAACTTGAGAAGAGTTTGCTTGATGAACACAGCTGCACCATTATTTGGGGCATATATATTTATGATTGTTATGTCTTGTTGGTGTATGGTTCCCTTGAGCAGTATGAAGTGTCCTTCTTTATCCCTTTTGATTAACTTTGGCTTGAAATCTATTTTATTAGATATGAGTATGGACACTCTTGCTTGTTTCCGCATTCCATATGAGTGGTATGATTTTTCCCAAACTTTCACCTTCAGTCTATGAATATCTTTTCCTATCAGATGCGTCTCCTGTAGGCAGCATATTGTTGGGTCTTGTTTTGTGATCCATTCTACTAGCCTCTGTCTCTTAATTGGTGAGTTTAAGCCATTAACATTTAGGGTTATTATTGAGATATGGTTTGTTCTTCTAGCCATATTTGTTTATTGATGTTACTAAACCTGATTTGTTATCCTCTTTGACTACTTCCCCCCTTTACTGTCCTACCTCCCATTGTTGGTTTTCAATGTTATTTTCCATTTCCTCTTCCTGTAATGTTTTGCCAAGGATTTTTTGAAGAGATGGTTTTCTAGCTGCGAATTCTTTTAACTTTTGTTTATCGTGGAAGGTTTTAATTTCATCTTCTATCCTGAAGCTTAATTTCGCCGGATACACGATTCTTGGTTGGAACCCATTTTCTTTCAGTGTTTGAAATATGTTATTCCAGGATCTCCTAGCTTTCAGAGTCTGTGTTGAGAGATCAGCTGTTATCCTGATTGGTTTGCCCCTAAATGTAATCTGCTTTCTTTCTCTTGCAGCTTTTAAAATTCTCTCCTTATTCTGTATGTTGGACATCTTCATTATAATGTGTCTATGTGTGGATCTCTTATAATTTTGCACATTTGGCGTCCTGTAGGCTTCTAGGATTTGGGATTCTGTCTCATTCTTCAAGTCTGGGAAGTTTTCTCGTACTATTTCACTGAATAGACTGTTTATTCCTTTGGTCTGGAGCTCTGTGCCTTCCTGTATCCCAATGACTCTTAAATTTGGTCTTTTGATATCGTCCCATAATTCTTGGATGTTCTGCTCATGGTTTCTTAGCAGACTTGTTGAGCTGTCTATGTTCTTTTCCAGTTGAAATCCTTTGTCTTCATTGTCTGATGTTCTCTCTTCTAAGTGATCTACTCTGCTGGTAGTATTCTCAATTGAGTTTTTAAGTTGGTTTATTGTTTCCTGCATTTCTAGGATTTCTATTTGTTTGGTTTTTATTACCTCTATCTCCCTGTGAAATTGATCTTTTACTTCCTGGATTTGTTTGTCAATGTGATCTTTCATTGTCTGATTTTGCTGTCTCATGTCTTCCTTGAGACTCCAGATCATGTGAAGCATATATATCTTGAACTCTTTATCTGATATTCCATCTGTTGCAGCTATTACCTCTTCTAAAGTTGAGTTGACCTGCATTGCTTGTGGTCCTTTCTTTCCTTGTCTTTTCATTCTGCTCACGTTTCTTTCTGCTTGGTGAAACTGTTGTGTTTATGAGATTTTCCCCCTAATTATTTATATTGCTCTTGTATATTTGAAAAATCTCCCTTGCAGGGCGGGTAGTGGCTGTGCTCCTCTTCTAGTTGGGGTGATCTTAATACCGTGCTGGCAGGCCGCTAGGCCTGCTCTGCTGGTTGTTCGCAGGTCTGCCCACCCTGTGGGTGCACGTGGCAGCTCTGCTCTGCCCCCCCTCCAATTGTGGCAATATGACTATCACCCCCTCAGGTCATTGGGCCTGATCTGGATGCAGGCGGCTGCTCTGCTCTGCCCCTCCTCCAATTGGAGTGGCGTATCTACCATGCTGGCAGGCCTCTAGGCCTGTTTTGTTGGTGGGTCTCAGGTATGCCTGACTCTGGCAGTAAGGGGAGTTGGGTGTTGAGAGTCCTTTGGTCCTTGCGGTCACGCCCACAGAGAGATTTTGAAGTTTCCCGGTTGTTCGCCAGGTGGGCGGGGCTATTAGCAGAGCCCAGAGGGCATGGCCATGTCCTGGGCCATGCGGGGACCCTTCTAGCTGAGTCGGGCCACCGGGAGCCACCTGAAGAGCAGGGTAGCTGTGTCTGTGTGGTTAAGATCCGGGCGGGTGGTTTGGCTGTTCGCCGAGCGAGAGCAGGGCCTCCCGGGAGAGCCAATATGGCAGAGGCGTCTGCCGGTTTGGGCTGCTACTCCGCTCCAGGCCGCCGCCGCTTTCAGAAGCTGCTGGTGGTTGCAGGATTGGACCTCTGCGCCCGCCGGGGGGGCCACCTATAGAGCCGGGTAGCTGCGACCGCGTGGTTAGGAACCGGGCAGGTGAGGTGGCTGTTCCCAGAGCGAGTACTAGGCCTCCCAGGGGAACCTGGATGGCAGAGGCCGACTGCCGGTTCGGGCGGGGCGGGCCATGTCACTCCGGGTGTCCGCCGCTTGCCAAAGTGGCTGCTGGTTGCAGGACTTGACTTCTGCACCCGCCACGTGGCCTCCTGTCTAGCCCAGTAGCTGTGGCTGCGTGGTTAGGGACCGGGTGGGTGAGGCGGCTGCTCCCAGAGCGAGCACTAGGCCTCCCAGGGGAGCCCGGATGGCGGAGGCCGACTGCCGGTTCGGGCGGGGCGGGCCATATCGCTCCGGGTGTCCGCCGCTTGCAAAAGTGGTTGCTGGTTGCAGGAGTTGATTTCTGTACCCGCCGCGGGGCCACCTGTCTAGCCAAATAGCTGTGGCCACGTGGTTAGGGACCGGGTGGGTGAGGCGGCTGCTCCCAGAGTGAGCACTAGGCCTCCCAGGGGAGCCCGGATGGCGGAGGCCAAATTCCGGTTTGGGCGGGGCGGGCTAAACCGCTCCGGGTGTCCGCCGCTTGCAAAAGCGGTTGCTGGTTGCAGGAGTTGATTTCTGCACCCGCCGCGGGGCTACCTGTAGAGCTGGGTAGCTGTGGCCACGTGGTTAGGAACCGGGTGGGTGAGGCAGCTGCTCCCATAACGAGCCCTAGGCCTCCCAGGGGAGCCCGGATGGCGGAGGCATAAACCTACCAGTTCACGGCAGCTCTCTTCTTAAGGGAATTATGCTAGAAGCTCCTCCGTAGGTAGGCTGCCGCTGTTCCGATGGGTCTTTCTTATCCCGTTAAAGTGGAGACGTTGGAATTGCTGCTTCCTCACCGGCCGCCATGTTGGATCCCCCATCTGTTTTGTCAAATTTTTAAACTGTTTCTTTTGTTTCAATTTTATTGATTTCAGCTCTGATTTCAATTATTCCCTGTCTTCTATTGCTTTTGGTGTTGATTTGTTCTACTTTTTCTATGGCTTTGAGATATAATATTAGTTCATTTATTTATTGACTTTTTATTCTTTTGATGAATGAGCTCCATGCAATGAACTTTCCTTTTAGCACTGCCTTCATAATGTCCCAGAGGTTTTGATATGTTGTATCACTGTTCTCACTTACCTTTAAGTATTTTTTAACTTCATTGATGATTTCTTCTTCTATCCATTCATCATTCAATAGCATATTATTCATTCCCCAGGTGTTAGAATAGCTTCTAACTTTTATTGTATTGTTGATTTCTAATTTCATTCCATTATGATCTGATCGAATGCAGGGTATTACCTCCTTTTCTTGATATTTGCTAAGAGTTGCTTCGTGGCATAAGATATGGTCTACTATAAAGATGGATCCATGTGTTGCTGAGAATGTGTATATGTTTATTGATGAATGTGTATATGTTTATTGATGAATGAAATATTCTATATATGTCTCTTAAGTTTAAATTATTGATTGTATTATTTAATTCTAGTCTTTTTGTTTAGTTTTTGTTTGAAGCATCTATCCAGTAGTGAGACAGGTGTGTTAAAGTTGTATTATTGTGTTGTGGTCTATTCAATTCTTGAAGTTGAGAAGAGTTTGTTTGATGTACATAGATGCTCCATTGTTTGGGGCATAAATATTTATGATTGTTATGTCTTATTGATGATCATTCCCTTAAGCAGTATGAAATGTGTTTCTTCCTCCCTTCTGATTAATTTTGGTTTGAAGTCTACTTTATCTGATATGAGAATAGAAACCCCTGCATTTTCAGGGGACCTATGTGAGTGATACATTTTTTCTCATCATATAACCTTAAGTCTATGGATGTCTATGCCTATGAGGTGAGTATCTTGGAGAAAGCACATTATTGGGTCTTGGTTTTAAGACATAATCTGCCAGTCTATGTCTTTTGATTAATGACTTTAGGCCATTAACATTCAGGGTTATTATTGAGATATTACTTGTATTCCCAGTCATTTGGCTTATTTTTATTTGTTTTTTTTATTTATTTATTTATATATGAATGCATTACAATTTTTTTATTATGTAATTTTAAAAATTTATATAAGACAGCAGAGTATATTATAATTCTTAATACATATATAGAGCACAATTTTTCATATCTCTGGTTGTATACATAGTATATTCACAACAATTTATGTCTTCATACATGTACTTTAAAAAGTAATGATCACCACATTCCACTATCATTAATTACCTCATGCCCCCTCCCTTCCCCTCCAACCCCTCTACCCTATCTAGAGCTCATCTATTCCTCCCACGCTCCTGCTCCCTATCCCACTATGAATCAGCCTCCTTATATCAAGGAAAACATTCAGCATTTGGTTTTTTGGGATTGGCTAAATTCACTTAGCATTATCTTCTCTAACTCCATCCATTTACCTGCAAATGCCAAGATTTTATTCTCTTTTATTGCTGAGTATTCCATTGTGTATATGTGCCACTTTTTTTTTCACCCATTCATCCACCAAAGGGCATCTAGGTTGGTTACACAGTTTAGCCACAGTGAATTTTGCTGCTATAAACATTTATGTGGCTGGGTCCCTATAGTATGCTATTTTTAAGTCCTTTGGTTATTTTTTTTATTTTTTAATCTGAATTAGCTTCAGATTAGCTTCCTTTGATTGACTGTTCCCTTAGTGTAGTTCCTCTCTTTGCTGGTTAACTTTTTTTTTCATTTCATTTTCATAGAATATTTTGTTGAGACTATTCTGAAGTGCAAGCTTTCCAGTTGTGAATTCTTTTAACTTTTATTTTGGAAAGTTTTTATTTCATCTTAAAATCTGAAGCTTAATTTTTCTAGATATGGGACTCTTGGTTGGCATTCATTTTCTTTCAGAGCTTGGTATATGTTATTTAAGGACCTCCCAACTCTGAGGGTCTGGGTTGAAAATCAGCTGAGATCTGAATTGGTTTTCCCATATATGTAACCTGCTGTTTTTCTCTTTCAGCCTTTAAAATTTTACCTTTATTCTATATGCTAGAAATTTTCATTATAATGTGGCTTGATGTGGATCTGTTATAAGTTTGTACACTTGTGGTTCTGTCAGCCTCCTATATTGGATTTTCCATTTCATTCTTTAGATTTGGGAAATTATCTGATATTATTTCATTGAAAAGATTTTGCATTCCTTTGGTTTGTTTCTCTGCACCTTCATCTATCCCAATAAATCTTAAATTTGTTCTATTTATGTTATCCCATAATTTTTGAATGTTTTGTTTATGATTTCTTAACATCTTCTCTCTGTGGTCAACTCTATTTTCAAGATTATATATTTTATTTTCATTGCCTGTGGTTCTGTCTTCCAAGTGGTCTAGTCTGTTGATGAAGATTTCTATTGAATTTCTAATTTGGTTTATTGTTTCTTTCATTTTGAAGATGTGTGTGTGTGTGTCTTTTGTCTTCTGTGTTTTCTCTCTGCTTTAATTCCTTATGCTGTTCTTTACTTTGCAGATCAGTTTAACTATGTACATTCCAAACTCCTTTTCTGACATTTCTTCCATTCTGGTGTGATGGATTTTGTTACTGACATATATCGGTTTATTTCGGGTGATTTGTTCCCTTGATTTTTTCATGTTATTTGTGTGTCTACTCATCTAAAAAATGGATCTGATGCAGTAAATTTCTACTCTGTGGACTTATAGTGTCCCTGAAGTTTTCCAGTAACTCACTTTTGTTGTGGGGAGACAAATAATAACAATAACCAATGCAAACAACATACAGCATTAAACCAAACAGTTTCTACTATGACTTCTACAATGTTAATTATCACAATAAACAGTCATAATATGATCAATTATTGCCTACAAGAAAAATTTGCAAATCAGTTTATAATTTGGAATGGTGGACACTCAGATATTTCAGAAAACTAAAACATGTGCTGAACATGCACAGAAAGACAAATATGGTGTGTCTTTCCTTCATATGTGAAATGTAGGGGCGGGGGGAAAGAACCATGAAAGTGGCAGAGAGACTATTAGAGATGAGAAAGGGAAATGGGGGAGGGAACAGTATGGGAGGAAATTTGGGATATGATCAAAGTACATTGTTTGCATGTATGGATGTGCCACAATAAAACCCTTTTCCTGTATAATTAAAATGTACACACAAAAAAAAGATTTCTGAACAAAATGAGATTTGAAACAATGTTAGGCTATTAAAAATATATTTATATTTTTTAAAAAAGCTATTGACATTGTAATAACAATATTTACAATATCATCAGATTACTATTATATGAAAAATAAGATATAATTGTATTGCATATAGAAACTCATCAAAGAATGCTAAAGATGAATTTAGAAAATTTGTAGCTAGTTGTAAACCCTTCCCAGTCAAGAATATAACAAATTAGGCATTCACTAAACTTAAGAAATTTGAAAAAATTACTTGTGGGTATTATGGTTTGGATATAAGGTATCCCCCCTAAATTCCTATGTTAACTCAAGAATATTCAGAGGCAAGATGATTAGATTGTAAGGGTTGTGTGTTATTTTAAGTTTCTCTTGCTGTAATCAAAGTACCTGACCAGAACAACTTAGAAGAGAAAATATTCATATTGGCTCATGGTTTCAGAGGTTCAGTCCATGATGGCCAACTCCACTACTTGGCTGAGGTGAGGCAGAGCACATGGTGGAAAGGTGTGGCATAATCACAGGTAGGAGCAGAGAAAGAAAGAGGAAGGGACTTCAGGAAGATGAACCCTTTCAGGGCATGACTCAGTGACTCACCTTCTCCAGCCAAATGCCTCCTGCCTATAGTTACCACCTAGTGAGTTCATTCAGACTAGGATGGACCAATTAGGTTGAGCTCAGTCATTTTACTTCTGAACATTCCTGCATTAAATCAGGAGCTCTGGGGAGACACATCATATCCAAACCATAGCAAGCTATAACCTAATAGAACCATCCTATTTTAAATGGATTATTGGGTGGTGACTGTAGGAAGATGGAGCGTGACTGGAGGAGATGAGTCACTGGGGCAGGGGTAGGGGGGGTGTTACTTGGAAGAGTTCATCTTCCCTGAAGTACTTTCGCCTTTCTCTCCTTCCCTCAGCTTCCTGGCCACCACAAAGTGCTCATTCACCACATCCTTCTGCCATCGTGTTCTGCCTCACCTTGGGTCCAGAGAAATGACAGCTGGCCTTGAACTCAATCTCTGAGATCATGAGCTCAAAATAAACATTTCCTCTTCTAAGTTGTTCTGGTCAGGTATTTGGTCACAGTGACACTAAGCTGAGTACACAATAATAAACCAAAAGAAAAGATGTAATAAAGATTAAAGAAGGAATCAATAAAGTAGAAAAGAAAAAATTAATAGAATTTATAAATGATTTTGAATATGTATATATACACAGAAATGTATTATTAACAAAATAAGGATGAAATACTCATGACAATAATAATCCCTCTGTAACTCGTCTTGTGATTGTAGCTGGTTTTTATAACTACCTTCTTCTACTACCCATTCTGTGTTCCCTTTGTTTCAGCAAGCACCTCAGCAGGTTCTTTATCTCATAAAGAAACTCAAACATTCATTCCTAAAGGTTCTACACCATTAGTAGTTAATTCTGTGTTAAGTTGTGATTTTTCATTACAAGGCACAGTCATATAGTTATCTGTCATTTCACAATGGGGATATGTTCTGAGAAATGTGTAATTAGGCAATTTTGTCATTGTTCAATCACCATAGATTGTGCTTTTATAAATGCAGATGGTCTAGGTCAATCACTCCACATGGCCTCTTGATGCAATCAAGAGACATGTTAATTACCAGATGTATGAGGCCGCTGCTGGCATAGCACATCATATTGTTTTACAGTGACCTTTTTTTTTTAATAAGTAGAAGGATCACACTCTAAAATAATGGTAAAAAGTATAGTGTACTGAACGCACAAACTATAAACATAATTGATTATTATCATTGTCTAATATTGCATACTATATGTAATTGCATGTGCTATATTTTTATATCACTGGATATCCAGCAGGATTTTTTTGCACCAGCATCGACACAAACATGGAGAATTATACTAAATAGCATTATACTACGATGTGACTAGGGCTGCCATGTCACTTATTGATAGGGATTTTTCAGCTCCACTATAATTTTATGGAACCATCATTGTATATGTGGTCTGTCATTGATCAAAACATAATTATGTGGCACATGACTGCACTGAGATGTCCTAAGAGATCTCCTGTACAGACACACTCTTGCTTCCTTCCTCTGAAGAGTGGTGGGCCAGTTTCCCCATGGTATTCAGGATCAGTCTTCCCAGTCAGCACAGAAGCTCCTTCCTTGGCCTGTTGACTCAGAGGCCTGAGGAACCCAAAGTGACCAGGCAGCATTCTGAATTACTAGTTCCATGGGTCATTGTTTTGTACCCTGGTGGAAACATTCCTCTCCTTGGAACTAAAAATCTCTATACCAGCAGAGCATAAAGTCAGGGGAAAAGGAAGCAAAAAATTTGCTATGGAGTCATTGAGGGCAATAATAAGTGGTACCACTCGTGGATCACCCCAGAGTAGTGGAATGAATACATGTTCTTCTTAACAGCACCAGGAACATTGTTCTCCAGGATAGAGCATATGTTAGGACACAAAATGAGTCTTAATAAATTTAAGAAGATCAAAATAATTTCAAGAATCTTTTTTGAGTATGAAAATATGAAAACTACGAATCAATAACAGGAGGAACTTTGGAAAAAAAAACCCAGATACATGGGAATTCTAAAAAATGCTCATGAACAACCAATGGGTCAATGAAGAAATTCCAGAGAAATTAAAAGATTCTTGGGATAAATGGACACATGGAAGTTCTTGAAGGGTGGCTTGCCCAGAGAGTAATGGAAGTTCCACACCCCTTCTCCCACACCTTGTCTTATGAATGCTACCTTTGTAATATCCTTTATAATAAACCAGTAAATATAAAAGCAGATAGATTGCAAATAAACAAATTAATGCTGCACCTCAAGGAACTAGGAAAACAAGAAGACACTAACTGAAATTAGTAGAAGGAAAGAAAACATAAAGATCAGAGCAGAATGAAATGAACTAGAGACTAGAAAAATAATACCAGATAAATGAAGAAAAGATCAAACAAAATCAACAAACCTTTAGCTAGACTATGAAAAAAAATTCGACTCAAAATTAGAGATGAAAAAAAAATTACAACGAATACCACAGAAGTAAAAAGGGTCAAAGGAAACTAGTATGAACAAGTAGTTTTTGGCTCATCTAAAATAAATGGGTAAATTCCTGGGCACGTACAACTTACCAAGACTGAACTATAAAGAAAAAGAGAGCATTAAATCAATAGTAAAAGTCTCCCATCAAAGAAAATCCCAGTACTTGATGGCTTCATTGCTGAATAATGCTAAACATTTAAAGAGCCTTTAATACCAATTTGAACTCTTAACAAAAACTGAAGAGGGAATACTTAATGATACTGACTTGAAATGTCATGTATTTTGTATGTGAAGCTTCTATATAGATTCTCTCTTTGTTTCATTGTTATCTTTGTTGCTATGCAATTATCAGTTTAAATTACTGTAGGTTAAAAGTATGTTTTGATATTTGATAGTATAATGCTCTATTCACATCATTTTTCTTTTAAAAAATATCTCTTGTCTACTCTTGCAAATTTACTTTGCCATGTGTTCTTTTTAAACAACTCATCTATTTTCCCACCAAAATACATGTACTAGAAACAGAGATTTTTATTAGAAATTTCATTGAATTTTTAGATTATAACTTGGGAAATTTATTGTTTTTACAATAATGGTTTTATCACATGACAATCTGGTTCAGGCATACCCAGATTCATGTTATGTTATGTTATGAGAATTAAACTTTGTGAGCTATTTTAACATAATAACCCAATTTTGTCTTTTGAGAGGTTTCTCCCATTCATAAAACATGACTTGAATTTTGTGCAGCATTTCCCTGAATGGGAATTTCCCTCTGGCTCTTTACAGATATATTATTGGCTTCTGTTGTGTTAAGTTTTACTACCAAGGTATTGGTGGCTTACTTTCACCATCTGCATTTTTTATTGATCTCTTTTATTTTTCCTTTTGAAGATTTTGGCAGTAAAGTACAATTAAGTGAACATTGAATGTTTTATGTACGCTTTGGTAACTACTGAAATAATGTTGTGCAATTAATTTCAGTGTTAATTACACCTGTTGGCATAAGAATTTGTCTATGAGAGATTTTTCAGGAATGAATCCTTCTTCTAAGGTAGAGGAGTGATGTATATATGTATCTCTTCAATTCATATTGTATGTATTTAAATATTATATTTTTATGGATTTTGTACCGTATTTATTATTCATTTTCTTAAATCTTTTTATTGAGAATATTTTTAGGCACATAGTAGTTGTGAACTGGACTTGAATACTGTTGATCTGTTTTCAAATATTAGCCTTACTGCTTTTTTTTCGGGGGGGGGGGTTCCAGGGATTGAAATCAGGGACGGACACTCTACTACTGAGCCATATCTTTAGCACTATTTTGTATTTTATTTAGAGACAGGGTCTCACTGAATCGCTTAGCTTTTGCTAAAGTTGACTTTGAACTCACGATCATCCTGCCAGGAATACGCCACTGTGCCTGGCCTTTCTTTCTTTCTTTTTTTTTTTTTCAGTGCTAGGGTTCCAACTCAGTGCCTCACATATGGGCAAGTGCTCTACCTCTGAGCTATACCCCAAGACCAGCCTTACAACCTTCTAACTACTAAGTAACAAGAAGTTACCTTAATCTTTGTCTGTTAAAAAAATAGGGTTAATAGTACTAATTCATAGAATTGTGAGATTTACTGATAAAATGAATATAAAGCACTTAAAAGGGTGCCTGAATAATAGAAACTATTTAATACTCACTAGTACCATTATAGTAATGCTATTATTATCTTGTTTACATAGTATAATTATTCCAGTGGAGGGGGGGAGAGATAAATTAATTAACTAAAGAATGAATACATATTTTATAGAACATATATTTTTAGTATTTGTCAGGAAATGGGGGTTGGTGGACCTGTATAAAGGATTATCCTTGAAAATATGAAAGCATGTACTTTGAAGGGAGACTATAAGAAACAAAGCCATTTATTGGTGTATCCATTGGGGAGGATGTGTATTTCTTTATTTGCTTTTCTATTCATTCATTAATCCATCTGTCCATCCCTCCATCCACTTATTCAATTTCTTATTCTTTTTGGCAACATATTTTGGATGTTTATTATGTATGAAAAGCTTTAAATTTCAAATCTTTGCAGCTTCATAATATCCTTATAAAGTAATATTTTAAGGCTGGCAAAATCAGGGGTAACTCCCTCTTTGTGCCAGGTTCATCTTTTCGTTCTTATTGGATAAGCAGCAAAATGAAAAATGTTGAATAACACATTTTAGGAGGTGATTTAAGGATTGTTCAGGCATTCCGTATTAAATGTTACAGCATTAATCTTAGCCTCTGCTTGTAAAATGGCTTATTTCCCCCCATGTTTGAAGAGGCAAGAAGCCTCTGAATTTTGAGAAGTTGAACACAGAACTTTTTATTGGAAATTATATATTCTGGTTTAAAGAGTTCTGACTTCACTTTTGTACCTCTTAAAGCAGACATAATTGACAATTGTTTGTTCAATTATTAATATTTTCTCTCTTGAGTTAGACTCAATATTTTCTTATTTAAGCTAGTGCCTGGTTACTCTCTGTTCTTTAGAAACCACGGAAGATAAGCCCACGGTACAATTTGGGCACATAAATTCTCATAGGAACTTTGTGAAATTGCATGCTTTTTAAATTTAATAATGTTGAATTTATCTTTCTAAGTAAGTTTCACCTAAGTCTTGGAGGTGATTTAAGAAAAATAGTTAACAGTTGGAAAATGTAGCTTGCTTATTTTTCTTCAAAGAAAAAGGAAGTCATAGATTCAGGAAGCTAGGCTACACAGAGGATTTGACTATTTATCTTCTGGAATATTTAATGGGAAAATGTAAATATTGCTTTTTTCCCCTGTCCCAATCTTACTATGTCTTCTTTCTTTAAGAGGAAAAAAAATAGCTTTAAATAAATCATTCCTTCTTAAAATATCCTCTCTGGGCAACTCTTGTCAAAATCCATATCAGTTCCTCATTGTTGGCCTTGTTCTCAGGTACAACACCCACTATAATGACAAGAAAGCCAAGTATCCTTAGTCAGCACAATATTGTGGGAAGAACTTTCCTCAAATGGCTACTAGGTCAGCCAGAAGAGGAACCTGGGGTTCTCCCAATGCCTCAAAATGAGGCCTGGAGATGCTGTGAAAAGTCATATGGGGAATAATTGGATCCAGATAGTTGACTTCTGTATATCTGGATCCAATTATCTTGCTCTTAAATTCTCTCAGCTTCTCAGTCTCTCAGCAGCTCAGTTAATTTTTAATTAATCCATTCTTTAAAAATTTTATTTGAGCCTTCTCTGTGCTGACTGCCATAGATAGGAAAGCGGTAAAGTGAATAATATTATCAAGAGCTCACTTGAACCAGGGATGTTTCTAGATGTAGCAGCTAAAATGTTGACCAATCAGCAATAAAACAGCAAATAACCTGGTGATAGGTACAAAAGTTATCTGTGTATAATGCAGGTTGTTGATCAGGGTAAGCTTCAGAGAAGAGATGAATCTAAAAATCACATTGAAAAAATGTTAAGATGCAGTCACTTTTCTGTGTCTCTTTTCTTGACAGCATGAACCAGTGATGGACTGGTTGGTGTAAAGCTCTGGTTTCCTGCAGTATACCAAACCCCTAGAAGGAGAGAATAGAGGCTTCACAGAGGCAAAGATGACCCAAGTGGTGGATAGGGCAGGTTTTGGTGCCAAAGAAGTATGTGCTTATGAGTCTGCTCTTTTTGAACACACCTCTACAGAAATTCAAACAGGACAGCTACAAAGCAAGTAGTTTATGAGATGAACAAAATTAATGAATATTTTGCCTCAAACTTGCCAAGTCTTTCTGAGGTCCCATAATATCTGGATATACTCAAGTATTGGACTCCCAAGAAAGTCTTTTTGCAGAAGACCTCTTACCTTTTGTCAACTGAGAAAAAATTGGCTTATCAGTTAGGGTTTCAGCTTGAAGTAGCTTGCATATCCATGATCATATTAGCATAATGAATGGGGATTTTTAAAAGATCATATTTACAAGATAGGACAGGGTAGAAAAACCACAAGTGGTAATGTGTTATTTTAGAACTAGGGAGAGTGGAGCTGCTTCCACTTCTAGGAATCAAAGAATAAGGGAAGAAGTTGTCACTGGAACCAGATGTGAATCCTATAGAGAGGGCCACATTGAAAAGAGTCGTGACTTGCTACTCCACAGAGAGGAAGCACAAAAATGACTTTTCCAACTTCACTTTCTTCATTGTGCATCATCCCTTACTGGGTCTCTATATTTGCCAAAAACTAACTGGAATCTGAGGGTAAGGAAGCCAGTTGATGTAGCCCAAGAAGTCAGTCCCCTGGAGCAGAGGGTGGGGTGGGGAAGAGTGGAGAGAGGACATGAAATACAAATGGAAGTTAAACATGCATGTGGGACCTGTCGTCTTGCTTGGGTATTCTTTCCGTCTTTGTTTGCCACCCTGGCAGTGCACTTGAAAGAAGGTGCCCAACCAGACAGATGGAGAGTAAAGGCCCCAAACTTCACTGGTTTGTAACTTCTTTAGGGCTTCTTTTGGAGGTTTGGCATAATTGAAATAAATGTGACTCAACTCAGCTGGTCAGGGAGATAGGTCAGCGTGCTTGGTATTGGGCCATGGAGCAAGAAACCAAGTTGACCTTATTGAAGAAAGAACAGTTAGATCATGATTATATGAAAACCTTTGTTCAAATGAAGTGTTACCATAAAGTTCTGGGTCTTCACAGGTGAAGGTGGAGCTGCTCTGGATGAAGTGAGCATGAAATGAAGGAGAAACAGAGTGTGGAGGCCTCCAACAGCTTTTGGCTAGTGCTCTGGGGAGCACAGTTTAAAAACATCTGGTCCTCGGAAAGCTTCCCCTCATCCTCCCAGGGAAACCACGGTTCAGTGAGCAGAAGTCTATTGTCCAGGTCACCCAGGGAGCTAGTGGTCACTTCACTACCAAAGCCAGATTGCCCCACTCCTAACCTCAATTTTTTTTTTTTAAATCTTAGGCTGGTACTATATCAGAGCTTGATTGTTTTTTCTTTTAAGTGCAAAGTTCTGTATGTACAAGCTGTCTATTCCATAATATATTTACTTCTTTGGTGCTGGGCAGGAGAGCCCATGCTGTTTGCTTGTAAACATCAAGGGTGCATAGATCCCTGGCTTCCTTGAAGTTGTGGCCCTCTATGTGGGTGGTTAATGTGAGCACCATATCCTTTGGTGTGGTGTCCTTCCAGTCTGATGTGACTTGGAATTGCTACTTTTTTTTTTCACCGTAATTCTCTTAATTATGTTTTCTGAGTCCTAAGTATGATACTGGCTGTCATTTTGTCATCTTAACTTTACAGATACTGCCTTTCAAGGAGCTACTTGTGCAATTTCCTCATGCTGCCCCCAGAGGGTTGCATGCAGCCCTGGTAATGCAGCTGCACAGCCAGGACTCTGCCCACCCTTAGGTTTGGTGGGTGGCCTTCTAGTCTTCCAAATCCTTACCCTTAGAAATAATTCTTTTTAAAAATGAAACTGAGCTTATCTCACTTAAAGCAAACCCAAATTAAACTTTTAGAATAACACATTTGTACTAAATTCTTATCATTTAATGTTTCTTCACTATCTACTTTGAATCTAAGGTGAATTTTCTCTCGTATTGGAAGCAGGACATAGTCGCTCTTGGCTCAGTTTCCTGTTATCACCTTTCCCCAGTTCTTCAACATGGTCAGTCAATCTGGATATCTGTTTTATGCATCTGCCTCCTAGGGGTCACCTCCTCTGGGACACTTCTTTCACTTCTGTACCCTAAATGGGCTATGCTATGCAGATATGCTGCAGTGGCCATCTCTTTATGACAGTGTGACTTCACAGAACCATGCCTGCTTGCTTTAAATGTAACAATTAGAATTCCCCATAGGACACCTGCTTGGATTAGGCCCAGGACCCATGTTGAGTCTGGCCCACAGATTTCTCACTTTGTGTCTCTTGCTCTCCACTTACTGGTTGGTCTTGAATACCTCCCTGCTTCCTGTTGCCCCATGGAGTATCCTTCCCTTTTCTCTCTGGGATCTGTAAGTAATGAAGTGCTTCTGTTGCTGCATGTTTTGGGTGAGTTGCATATTCTGTGTCTCTCCTGATTGACATACCCATTGGGGATCTCCCAAAGAGTGGCTGTTTTTGTAGGAATAAACTGGACACATGTCAGACAAGAGCCATGAGGGGTATCAGCCAGGATGAACAAGGGTCCCATGAAAGAAACTTCAAGACCCAATTAGATTAAAAAAATACAACTTTATAGAAGCTAGATTCTGTGCTACAATTATTTATAAATTGTACCATGTTTAAGTCTCAAAAAGATTTTAATTATTTATTTTTATTTTTAAACTATTAAGGTAAAAGATAAGATTTTATTATTCAAATAATCTTAATAAATAAATAGATTTCAAAAATATAGTGTCTTTGATTCATAGTCTTTTATATTTATATCTGTAGTTGAAAGGGAAAACTAATATATATATATTTTTCTCACTGATGAATCTCAGCATTGTTTCAACCCAGCCAGGCCTCTGTGCCAAGCAAGCAGAAAAAAATCATTCTTGTGATGTCCTCCTTTTCTATCTGCTGTAATTCCTCAGGGCATTTTAACTTAATATGTTTTTGTCTTTCCTTCTTTCTTTCTCAGGAAGGGAAATAAAATTCCCGGGGTTTTATTGCAGGTAACAATAAATTTTCAGCATCTTCTAGCAAAAAATTTTACTTTTGTTATCTTAAATCTTTTATATCTCTTTGAAAGCATATCATTGTCAATCTGTATAATTCAGCATTTTACATATTTATTGGCTTATTCAACAAATATTTTTCTCTGCTTATTAGTTGTCAGACATATTCTAGGTTCCAGGGATATTAGAATACCAGGAATATGCATTGAATAACAAGGGAAAATCTCACAGACTCTTAGTAAAGATGGGCTAAACTATGTTCTGATGAAAAAAAAAATGTACGTCCCCAAGTTTCAGTGACTTAATGCAACAAAAATTTATTTCTTACTCACATTATAGTCTTATAACTCCACCATAATGAAGTTCTTTGTTTTCAGCTACATGAAAAAAAAAGAGAGAGATTCCCTACTTAGTTGTGCTACTTTGTATGAAACTGGTATTATTACACCTTGTTGGTGAAGCAAAATCCCATTCTTTGGCAAGAAAGGTTTGGAAAACATTGGGGAAATGTGGAATACGGTGGGTGCTATTATCTTCACCACACCTAGGACAGGGAGCAAGAGCTACATCTCTGAGGAATAGACATTTACTTAAGCTAGGACATTAAATAAGAGTGAGGGTGGCCAGGCAAGGAATATGTGAAAAATATTCCAAGCAGAGGGAAATGCCTATGTGGAGTCTGTGAGGTGAGACAGAGCCTGACGCATTTGAGGGACTGCACAATGACCATGTGGCTGCACTGTAGGAAGAAGGAGGAGTAAGGACTCATGCTGAAGAGTGGCTGAAGCCAGATCAAGCAGCACCAGGTCGTGCAGGCAATGATGAACATTTTGAATCTTCTGTACAAAATTTAATAGAAATCCACTGAAGAATGAAGCAAGGAAGTAACTTTGGGAATTTTGTGTTTTAAGTTATTACTCTGTCACATGAAGAATTTATTGGAGAAGAAAATAATAGGTCTTAGAGACCTGTTAGGATATTTTTCATAAGCCAAGAAGAGAGGTGATAGTGACTGGGAAAAAGAAAGGTGCTAGGTTTGAATATAGTTTGAGTATCCCCCCCCCCAAGGTCTATGGATGCTGTTATTGGGAGATGGTGGAACCATTAAGAGGTGGAGCCTATTGTGAGGACCTTGTGTCATTGGGAGATGTGCCTTTGAAGGGGATCAAGAAATTCCTGTGCAACTTCTTAGTTTTTGTGAGAGGGTGGTCATCGAAGTATCCAGCATGGCTCCTCCCTCTCTCTGCTTCCTGTCTCACCATGTGATCATTACTCACACAAGCTCCCACCTTCCACCAGGGGGCCTTTACCAGAGCCTGTGCTATGCTATGCTGTTTGAACTTTCAGCCTCCAAAATAGTAAGCTAATTTAACCTCTTACCTTTATGAAGTTAGCTGCCTCAAGCATTTCATTATAGAGATGAAAAGCTGACTAATAAAGAAAGAGCAATGAAAGTGAAGAGAAATAGATGTATTTGTGAAATCTAGGAAATAGATTTGACAATGTGAGTGACTGATTGTATATGGAAGGTTAAGGAGAGAAGGTATCTGATAACCTTAGGGTTTCTGCAAGAGCAACTCCTGAGCTAGGAAATATAGGAAGCACACACAAAAAAAACCAACTTTGTTAGGTGGAGGAGTGAGCAGTAGGGGACCAAGGAATCATATATATTTAGTCTGAGACTTGTTTAGTAGGGGTTGCTGTTAGATGTCTAAATGGAAATGTTGACAAGTAATTTACACATATTTTATGGAAATCCAAATAGATGGGTGAACTAGAATCATAGAGTGGAATTCCTTGATTTATAGGTAGTCATTAAAACCACAGAACAGGTTGGGATTACTTCAAGTGTAAGAAGAAAAGATGGTTCAAGATGAACCTGGAAAAACTAAAAGTTAAAGGTTAGGAAGAATTGGAGGAGGAGTTATCAAAAGACTGAGAATAAATAGCTAGAGAGACGACTAAAAAAACCCAAAGGATATAAGGTAGTGTAAGGATCATGTTTTACAGATTTCCTCTGGAGAAGGCTGACGAGGACTCAAGTAAGGGCTCAAGAAAGATAAGGTCAGAAAATGTCATTTCGTGTCAATGGATCAGGCCCACAGAAGTCCTCAAGGACCCAAAGAGAACAAGAACAGCTCTGGTAGACAACAACTCTGATATACGCTTTGGCGTTAACTTACAGCTGTGTTTGTGAAATCCCTGAAATTGCACCTAGCAACTGCATTTTTAAAATAAATAAGTATTTATTTTAGAACATTGTTTAATCTATAGAACATTGTTTAATAGAATTGGATCGTTAATGGTTTGTTTCATCACTTAGATTTATACAATTGGCATAGATCTCCAAAGTCAAACGTTAATGAACAACATTTTTTTTGGGGGGGGAAAGTTTAGAAATTAGCATTCCATTGGAACAACTGTGATATAAAGTGAAAATATGTATCTTGTTTCCAGTTTGCCTTTTTATTTACAATTATAAAGTACAGAAAACCAGAGAAGCTGGAACAGTAGGAATTATCAAAGGGATGAATTAGAGAGATAGTCCTCCAAGGCAAAATTAATCATGTGTAGCCTGGATAAGAAAATAAGAAAGGGAACTTAATAATCCTGAAGTCATGACTATAAAGAAATATCTAGAGAATGCTGGTGGGTGGCTCTTGATCTTTATGGAGGACCGAAGGGAGAATTGGGCTAGAATTTCTGTAAAAGATGTTGGTTTGATAATAAAAACTTTTAGACTGCAAGTGATTTAAGAAACAATAGGTGGTTAGGGAGAAAAATAGAAATTTCCCATCCTACAATATATTTAGCAAGAGCTGGCAGATGTTTTGAGTTCTGTCATTCTTCAGTGGGTTTTACTGGGGATAGGGGTCATATTGTACATCTCTGAGAGACCTCACTGAAAGGTGAAGTTCCTGAAAAAGACCGGTGTGCTCTCCAACCTCCCCTCATAGCATCCTTCAGCCAGACCCTTAGATGATAAAAGACCCAGAAAAACTCAGAACTTTCAATGTTCAGGAGGCCTGGGATTTGGGAGGTTTGGGGCCTTTGCTTATGCCCTGTTTAGTGAAGTTGGTTCAATACACAGTACAGTGCGTCTCACCTCTTTGAAATGTGCATCATTCCCTTCTTTATGAACCTTCTTCCAGAGGGAAATGGACCTGTTTACTCAGGTTCTCTGGGGCTTTTGAGTTACTTCCTTTGATATCCAAATAACAGTAATTGCAGCTCACTTGAGGCAGGAGCCTACTCCCCATTCCCATGGTTTCTGAGGATCCCATGGTTTCTGAGGATCCCATGGAGTGCTCACGAGTCCTGGGAGTGCTCACGAGTCCTGGATCCTCCCGTGTGCTGGGATTCTTCCCTTTGAACCAACGGGCTGGGCTTCTCTTGCACTTTGTTTGACTGCCTTTAGAAAGCCTTTTCATATTGTTGAGGTGCTTCCTTGAGTTCCATACAACACTTCCTTCAATGTTCCCCAATTAATGGACACAGAATATTTAAAAATAGACTTTATTGAGTTTTGGGACAATAAGGAGAAGTAGGAGAGGTGGGTTATGCTGCAGGAAAAGGAAGCAAACATGAATACTTTGCTGCTTCTAGACTAAGTGCAGCATCTGGACCTGCTACTGACTCTTTGCCCCTTGACTCTGTATTACATGTTGATGGAGGGCACTGATCCTCCAAAAGGAGAGTTCCCTTTCCCATGTCCACTTTACTGGGTCCCAGGGCCCCAGGGCCCCTAAGCCTTTTCTGATCCTCTTTACGAGAAAGCAATACACAGGTCACCTCATAGTCATCATTTTTTTCACATTATCTTTGCAGAGCAATTTAAAACTTAGTTACTTACTGACTCATTATGTAGCATTTGCTGTCCTTTGCAGAGTCAAAGCACACTCAAGTGTTTTGTTTTGTATTTTTCATCAGTAAAGCCCTGGCCCTCAAAATGCCCTTATGATTTTGAGATGACAAATCATTCTTAAAGATTTCAAAGGTCCAAAGCCAAATTACTAAGCAGATACATGGTCAAAGCACTTGAACTTTCCTTTCCCTGAGTCAGTTGCTGCAGCTTTCAGCTAGTAGAAAATTTGTTTCCAAGAAAATGTATGTTTGAACTTCCAGAGGTTAGATGAAATTTTTATCCATTATGTTAGTATTATGATATTGAATAATCAACCTTGTAGTATTACTTAGCAGAGGAGAAAGTGCAGACAAAAACATAGTCATACAAAAATTTCTAGTACTTTGGGTGGGTTAAAGGGAGGGAACTTCATTTCAATCTGCCACATCCATCAATCCCCATGTCTTATTAATGTTGCCTCCTTATGTCTCTCCAATCTGTCCCTTCTATCCATTCTGCAATTATCTGCTTTAAGGCAGCCTATGCTATTTTTGTATTTTCAGCTCTGAACTAAGACTGGCAAATAAGAGGTGTGCAAAGACGATGGCTTGCTTAGATGGATGGAGGAATGAAGGAGAAGGAATCAGTTATGCCAGAAATTTGGGGGTAGAATCTTAGGTGGCTAGTGCTGGGGACTGCTTTTATTTTAGCAGAAAGAAGAGAGTCAATGTAGGACTCAGAGGAACAAGGTGAAATTGCAAAAGGTAGACTGGAAAGTCTGCAATGGATTTTTACAGATCACTTAGGCAGTAGAAGGAAGCATGACTCAAGATCTAAAGATAGAAGATTTTTATTTTTACATGTTAAATTTGAGCTATTAAGAGGATGAGGGAATAAATGATAACCAGAACCATTGTCTATTAGATACTTGCTGGTGCCTAACATACCAAGTATGAAATGACCATCTCATTTCATCCTTGTAGTAACTCTATAGAGATAGATTAAATCACCCCCATTTTATAAAGAAATGATCTACCTTGCCGATTTTTTACATGTAAAAGATGGAAGCAGGATTTGAACCCAGATCTGTCTGAATCTAGATATTGCACATTTATCCCCTGTTCTGGTTATTAGCATGTAAAAAACCATGCGTATACTTCATCTCCCTTATCTTAGTGTGTCCTGGTTATCATATTTGGAAAAAGGAAGCAGCACATGGGAAAAAAATGTAAATGTAAAGAAAAATTTTAAATGCAGGAAGGATGGGCTCTGGGAAATCATATTCACAATTTTCTTAGGGTTTTTGTAATTATTCTAGGGAATGAAATAAGATTTTAAATAACTATACATAAGGTAAACATTTAATTCTCCCCAAAATCTATTTTATAGATATTGAGATGAAGGCTCAAAGAACTAGTAGCTTATACAGGCTCAAAGAGCTAATATCTTAAAACTGGATTCAACCTTGACCTGACCTGTCAGTTGTCAGGGCACATTCCTGCCATCGCTCCCTTGATAGCAACCTTTTGTGTAACAGCAAGCATTCATCATAGCTAGATTCATAATATTTTCTGGTAAAAGGATAGCATAGAGCTCATGTAACTCAATTCCTTCTTGTTGTACTTGAGGAAATGGGGTATTACAGAAGCAAATGGACTAGACAGTGATCAGAGAGTTTGTTAATGGAAAAGCTATGCTTTTTGCCCAGGTTTCTTGCTTTTATTTGCCACCAAAATTAACTGTCATTTAAATTTCAAGGACATTCTTTGACCAAGGCTGTATCCATATCTGTTTACTAACCTAGCATAAGGGTGAGTTTTCTGCTGCCTTGGGGCAGCTGTCTCTCAGGGAAAGCACATAACAAAGGGCCCTGCCTTGGGCTCTGATCCATTTTCTTTGGTGGTGTCAGGTATGGGGAATTGGATATTATTGACTTGCTTGCAGGCATTCTGTTAGCACTTTGGGAAAAAATCTGCCTGTCAGCTGCTTCAAAATGAAGACTAATTATTTTCCATTCTCCAGTCACAGACATCACAATATGATGGTATATTTGCATTCAAATACTGCAAATATTTGACATGCACTATATACTAAATATTTGAATTCACTCAAGCAAAGTGGGTATCTCTGGGGAAACTAATATCTGCTGAGTTGGAGAATTCAGGGGTTTTATGAAGCAAAGGAAACACTGATGAAATTAAACTAACTTGGGAACAACAGTCAAGCTGCCTTTCAAAGATAATCCTCTGTGTCTAAATTATATATGTATTATTGTCACTTATTTGCATGGCCAATTATAGGGATGTTTCTTATTGTGAGATGGAATAATTTTATATAATTGCAGCAGCTTCAGCAGTTTTGAAGGAGGTTTCCCTAGCAGAACAAAGTCTCAGGGAAAACAAATTATGTTGATTTACTAGCAATTCTGCAAATGGGTTGTCTGGGGGAATCAGGGGGAGTCTTTTATAGAGCACAAAGAAACTGCTAACTATTTGACAGTTTAAATTGCTTACTTGGAATATGCAAAGCTACAGACTTCTAATTGCATGTTGTCGCCTCTAAGGCGCCACCATTTTGCACTTGGATTAGAAGACTTCCTGTGTGATGATTAAAGAAGAGGAATGATACTCATTTAGCCCCTCATAAAGGGCAGGGCAGAGGCTATAAACATCGAAAGCAGAGGAGAGCAAGTCTGTAGTAAATTCCTGTTTAAATCTGTTCTAGTAGCCCCACAATTGTACTGAAATTAGCTTATTTGAATAGTGTCACTAAATAAGCAGCATGAAGAAAGAAAACAATTGGCAATTTAAGAATCACCTAATCTCATAAAACCCAGGACTAGGCAGGATTTAGGGATCGCCTAGGCGAACCTGCCATTTAGTCCGCAGGCAGGTGGCCCTGTCCAGGAGCTCACAGCTGTGTAGGGAAGGAGTCAAGGCTGAATCTTGCTGGCAAGTGGTTGAGATCCCATGGAAGTAGAGGATTCCTGGCAGGAATAGAGGTTTACAGAATTTTACAAGTGATGTATGGCATTTTATTTATTTCCAATTAGATCGAAGAAACTGACCAGGGTGTTTCTGGAATGGCCAATTGTGGCTATTCTCTGCAGAGGACCTGGGAGCCGCTCTCTTGACAAGGCACTTGCATACTGTGAACTCTCACAGGGGGACTTGTGGCAAAGAAGTCCCGGTGGCCTCCAAGGATTGGGATGCACTTTTGTTTGTGTGGAGGTATAAAGATTTGAGGCTGCTGCTTTCCTTCTAACTATTTAAGAAAATTTGACTCTTCAGGGAATTCCTGTCCTGAGGCGGTAGAGTGCAGGTAATAAATTTCTGTCTTATTTATTTAAATAGAATCATGTCCAGGGTGTGTGTGGGGGTGTGTTCCCAACTTAATGCTTTTAACTCTTTATCAATATGATTTATGCGGGAACTTTTGTCATTTTGTCATATATTTATATGCAAGTTTAGAAAATTTTAGAGGGCACAGTCTCCATCTGAAATTCTTCTTCTGCCCTGTCTAGCATGACAATGACTTACATGTGAAAAAAAAAAAATTTCAACAAACATTTCTAAATGAATAGCTACATCCCTGACCATTCTTGGACCTCTTCCTCCTTTGATGTCTCCCAGTACCTTCGACTGTGGGAAGAGGTTAGGTTCATAATTTCTCTTCCCTTTGGTGGACTGGGCAGTGGGCCTGGGGACCTCTGCTTTGTTCCTGCCATTCCCTTGGCCACTACTTTCTTCTCCCAGGCCTTGCATAGTAGAGAGAAGCTTGAAAGCTGCCCCCCACCCCCAGAAGTGAAGCTGTGGGCATATCATTTTCCCATTTCTAAGGGTAGAAATAGAGTCGCTGCTCACATAGTACAAACTATGCTTATCATATATCTTGTGAGTTTGCTTAATGGGAAACAGAACTGCCATCAGACTCAAAGAATTAGGGCCCTTTTCCATGACCCCTCAATTTCTTTCCCCCAAAAGTCTTGTTGAAACAATGAACTGTCATAGTTTTTCTAATATTACTCCTTTACCCTTAACATTCAAACTGTGTACGATCATCATTGCTTTTGGCAATCTCTCTGTGAGATACATTTAAGGCTAATTTTCTGTAGGTCAAATTTTTATTAATTTTTTTTCTAAGAAAACAATCTTATATTCTTAAACAAACCTTGTAAAGAAATACCCAGCTTTCTTAAATTCTGCATGTATTCTGTGTATATTCCTCTGTTTTGATCAGAGTCAGATGATCCCATGCTGCCCTTATAATTCTCAAGTAAGTAAGTAAGTAGGAGAAGTAAGTCAATACAGTGCAGGAGCAGGAAGAGTATAACAAGTAGAGTTAAAGTCAAGCTCCGGTAAAATTGTCATTGAAGAAACTCAAGAGAACGCTTAAGATGGAAGAGAATGGAGGACTAAATAGAGAACAGAATGGAGGATGGTCATTTGTGAAAACTGATTCAGGTCTGTATTTAAGACAAATGAGGAACTCACCTCAGGTGTAAGGTGTGGGAAGGACTGAGTTTGCCAACTTTAGCTTACTATTAAGGCATGCAGCTTGAGAGAAACCTGACATCCTGTCGGCTACTTGGGCATTAAAAATGGCCCAAGCTATTGACACCCTTTACTCTCTAAGCATAAGTAAGGACCGACATCACTGTATTCTAATAATTTTATAAACCAGAGAACAAAGGAGCCCCAAACAATGAATATTCATCCTTGACAATGAGCTCATGTTTAAAAATTAAAAATTACATGAGACCCAGGAGATCCAACCAACAGAATAATGACCATTTTAAGACCAAAATAAAAACATTTTTTTCAACTTTTATTGTGTTAAAATACACATATCAGAGGCTGGGGTTGTGGCTCAGTGGTAGAGTACTTGTCTATCACGTGGGAAGCTCAGGGTTCAATCCTCAGCACCACATAAAAATAAATAAAATAAAATAAAATAAAGGTATTGTGTTCAACTACAACTAAAAAATAATATTAAAAAATACACATAACATAAAATTTATATCCAAACTTTTTTTGAGGGGGAGTACCAGGGATTGAATCCAGTGGCACTTGGCCTCTGAGCCACATCCCCAGCCCTATTTTGTATTTTATTTAGAGACAGAGTCTCACTGAGTTGCTTAGGGACTCACTGTTGCTGGGGCTGGCTTTGGACTGAGATCCTCCTGTCTCAGCCTCCTGAGCCACTGGGATTACAGGCATATATCACCGTGCCAGGCTATCTGAAACATTTATAAGTGTGTGGTCCAGTGTTATTAAATACACTCATAATATTTGTGATGCAACTATTACCACTATTCATCCCCATAATTATTTGTCTTGAAAGACTGAAACTCTATACCCATTAAACAAGGGCTTCCTCTGGATTCAGTCCTCAGTACCACAAAAACAAAAAAGAGCTGCCCATCTCCCTTCTACTCACCCCTAGATACTGCCATTCTACTGCCTGTGGCTGTGATTTGGACTACTGTAAATACCTCATGTAGAAGGATCACACAGCACTTGTATTTTTGTGACTGTGCTATGGTTTGAATGTCCCCTACAAAACTCATTTTGAGATTTAATTGCCACTGTAATCAGTATTGGAAAGAAGGACCCTGAATAGAGATTAGATCATGAAGCTTCTACCCTCATGGATGGATTAATGCCATCATTACGAAAGTGGATTAGTTATCCCAGAATGGGTTCCTATTAAGAAGGGTAAGTTCAGGGGCTGGGGATGTGGCTCAAGCGGTAGTGCGCTCGCCTGGCATGCATGCGGCCCGGGTTCGATCCTCAGCACCACATACCAACAAAGATGTTGTGTCCGCTGAAAACTAAAAAAAAAATAAATATTAAAAAAATTCTCTCTCTGTCTCTCTCTCTCTCACTCTCTCTTAAAAAAAAAAAAGAAGGGTAAGTTCAGTCTGAATTTCCTCTCTCTGCCTCACGTGCATGCTCATATTCCCTCCTCCCATGTTATGGCTGCTCAGTGTTGGACTTTCCAGCCTCCAAATAAACTTCAAATAGAATATGAACCAAATAAATTTCTTTGTTTGTAATTTACTTGTCTGTGGTATTCTGTTATAGCAGGAGAAAACAGAATAAGGTAGGATTTCTATAAACAAAACAAAACAATAAAAACCTCCTGGTAGAATTTTGTTTACTAATATGTTAAAACAATAGATCAATTTGAGAAGAACAACTGATATCTTAATACCATCACATCTTTCAGCCAATGAACACTATGTAAATTTTCATTTATTTTCACTTAGCACAATATCCTCAAAGTGCATCCGTGTTGTAGCATTTGTAAAAATTTCCTCCCTTTTTAAGGCTGAATAATGCTCCATTGTATGTGGATAATACATTTTGCTTATCCACTCATTTGTGATGGATGCTTCCATTGCTTCCACATTTTAGCTATTGTGAATTTTGCTGGTTAAACATGGCATACAAATACCTCTCTGAGAGCATGTTGAAAATTCGTTTGGCATATATTTCAAAGTGGAATTATTGAAACATGGTAATTCTGTTTTTAATTATTTTGAGTAATTGTCACAGTGTTTTCCACAGCCAAGTATGCCATTGCAACCCTCCCACCAACAGTGCACATGACTTCCAGTTTCTCTCCATTCTTCCAACACTGTTCTGGGCTGTTGTTTTGATAACAGTCATCCAAATTCATGTGAGGTGGAACGTCACTCTGGTTTTCACTTGCATTTCCCTAATGATTAGTGATGCTGAGCATCTTTTCATGTGATATTGATTCTTCACAATATTTGTCTATTAAATATTTTAATGTCTATTAAATATTTTTTTGCAATGTATAATAGGCCTATTAAAGTTCTTTGCCCATTTTTTGAATCAGGCTTTTTGTTCATATTACACAAATAGACCACCATTTTTCATGTCTCTGGTTGTACACAAAGTAGAGTCACACCATTCATGTTTTCATACATGTACTTAGGGTAATGATGTCCATTTCATTCCACTGTCTTTCCTATCCCCATGCCCACTCCCTTCCTCTCCTTCCCCTTTACTCTATCTAAAGTTCATCTATTCCTCCCATGCTCCCCCTCCATCCCCATTATGAATCATCCTCCTTATACTAAAGAAGACATTAGGCATTTGGTTTATGTGGATTGGCTAACTTCACTTAGCATTATCTTCTCTAACTCCATCCATTTACCTGCAAATGCCATTATTTTATTCTCTTTTAATGCTGAGTAATATTCCATTGTGTGTATATACCATATTTTCTTTATCCATTCATCTACTGAAGGGCATCTAGTTTGGTTTCACAGTTTAGCTATTGTGAATTATGCTGCAAAAACATTGATGTGGCTGTGTCCCTGTAGTATGCTGTTTTTAAGTCCTTTGGATATAGACTGAGGAATGGGATAGCTGGATCAAATCGTGGTTCCATTCCCAGTTTTCCAAGGAATCTCCATACTGCTTTCCATATTGGCTGCACCAATTTACAGTCCTACCAGCAGTGTATGAGTGTGCTGTTTTCCCCACATCCTTGCCAAAACTTATTGTTGTTTGTATTCTTAACAGCTGCCATTCTGACTAGAGTGAGATGAAATCTTAGAATAGTTTTGATTTGCGTTTCTCTAATTGCTAGAGATGTTGAACATTTTTTTTCATATATTTGTTGATTGATTGTATATCTCTTTCTGAGAAGTGTCTATTCAGTTCCTTGGCCCCTTTATTGATTGGGTTATTTAAAAAAAATTTTTAAAGACTTTTCAGTTCTTTATATATCCTAGAGATTAGTTCTCTATCTGATGTGCATGTTGTAAAAATTTGCTCCCAAGATATAGGCTGTCTATTCACTTCACTGTCTGTTTCTTTTGCTGAGAAGAAGTTTTTAGTTTATATCCATCCCATTTATGGATTCTTGATATTAATTCTTGCACTATAGGAGTCTTATTAAGGAAGTAAGGGCCTGATCCAACATGATGGATATTTGGGCCTACTTTTTCTTCTATTAGGTGCAGGGTCTCTGGTTTAATTCCTGGGTCCTTGATCCACTTTGAGTTGAGTTTTGTGCATGGTGAGAGGTAGGGGCCTAATTTCATTTTGTTGCATATGGATTTCCAGTTTTCCCAGCACCATTTGTTGAAGAGGCTATCTTTTCTCCAATATATGTTTTCAGTGCCTTTGTCTAATATAAGATAACTGTATTTATGTGGGTTTGTCTCTGTGTCCTCTATTCTATACCATTGGTCTACTAGACTAATTTGGTGCCACTACCATGCTGTTTTGTTATACTCTGTAGTACAGTTTAAGGTCTGGTATAGTGATGCCACCTGCTTTTCTCTTCTTGCTAAGGATTGCTTTAACTATTCTGGGTCTCTTATTATTCCAGATGAATTTAATGACTGTTTTTTTCTATTTCTATGAGGAATGTCATTGGGATTTTGATTGGAATTGCATTAACTCTGTATAGTGCTTTTGGTAGTATGGTCATTTTGACAATATTAATTCTGCCTATCCAAGAACAAGGGAGATCTTTCCATCTTCTAAGGTCTTCTTTAATTTCTTTCTTTAGCATTCTGTAGTTTAGATGCACAAAAAGCATTTGACAGAATACAGTGCCTCTTCATGCTTAAAACATTAGAAAAACTAGGGATAACAGGTACTTATCTCAACATTTTAAAAGCTATCTATATTAAGCCTCAGGCCAACATCATTCTAAATGGAGAAAAATTTAAAGCATTCCCTCTGAAAACTGGAACAAGACAGGGATGTCCTCTTTCACCACTTTTATTTATCACAGTTCTTTAAACACTGGCCAGAGCAATTACACAAAAGAAATTAAAGGGATATGGATAGAAAAAGAAGAACTCAAATTTTTGAGTTCTATTTAGACTTATGCTTTCTTCTAAAAGTTGGCACTATTTGCCGACTGTATGATTCTATACATAGAAGACCCCAAAAATTCCATCAGAAAATTTCTAGAACTAATACATGAATTCAGCAAAGTAGCAGGATATAAAATCAACACCCATAAACCAAAGGCATATCCGTATATCACTGACAAATCCTTTGAAAGAGAAAGGAGGAAAACTACCTCATTTACAATAGCCTCAAAAAACATAAAATACTTGGGAATCAACTTAAAGAAAGAAGTAAAAAACCTGTACAATGAAAGCTACAGAACATTGAATCAGGCTGTTTTTGTTGTTGTTACTTAGTTATAGGTGTTCTCTATATATTTTAGATATTAATGCCTTAATATATATATGACACAAAAGTATTTTACCACATTCTGTGGATTGCCTTTTTACTCTGTTGATATTGTCTTTTATTTTCCCCACCTTTTTTAAATTGGTGCATTATAGTTGTACATTTTGATGGATTTTCTTGTGACATATTTGTACTTGATATTGTCTTTTGATGAGCAGAACTTTCCAAGTTTCATGAAGACCAAAATGTCCATTTTTTCTTTGTTGCTGTTTTTGGTGACAAATCAAAGAAATTAATGCCAAATCCAAAGTTGTGAAATTTGACTTGTGTTTTCTTCTAAGCATTTTGTAATTTTAAGTCTGTGAAACATTTGGGGTTACTTTTTAGATGCAATGTTAGATAAAGGTCCATTTTCATTCTTTTGAATGTGAATATCCAATTTCCCCAGCACTATTTGTTAAAAAGACTGTCCAGATGGTGTTGCTAAATTTCCACAAATTTGTGGTTTTTCCAGTTTCCCTTCTATTATTGATTTTGAACTTCATCCTGTTATAGTTAGAGAAGATTCTTTGTTTGATACCCATCTTTTAAAATCTATTGGAACTTAATTTGTGGCCTGACCCATACTGGAGAATGTCTCCCATGCACTTGACAGAATTGTGTATGCTGTCTTTGTTGGGTAAAGGGTTTTCTGTGTGTCTGTTATTTCTGGTTGGTCAGCTCTGTTCAGTCTACTATTTCCTTACATATCTTCTGTCTGGTAATTCTATCTATTGAAAATAGGGTATTGAAGTTTCCATCTATTATTGTAGTACTGCCCATTTCTTCTTTTAGTTTTGCCAGTTTTTATTTTATTTTTTGAGAATCTGTTACTAGGTGAGCAAATGTTAATAACTGTTGTATATGTTTCCTGTATTATGTATTCTTTTGCTCATATACAATGCTCTTTTTGTTTGTTTTATTCTTGTGATCTTTTTTTACTTAAGGCCTATTTAATCTGATGCAATGTAGCCACTCTGCTTTCTTTTGGTTATTGTTTACATGGAATATCTTTTGCCATCCTTTCACTTTTAATCCATTTGTTTCTTTGACTCTAAAGTGAGTCTCTTGTAGATAGTGTACAGTTGGATCCTGTGTTTGTATCAATTCTACTATTCTGTCTTTTGATTGCAGAGCAATCACTTGCATTAAGTTGATTCCCAAGTATTTTATGTTTTTTGAGGCTATTGTAAATGGGGTAGTTTTCCTCCTTTCTCTTTCAAAGGATTTGTCAGTGATATACAGAAATGCCTTTGATTTATGGGTGTTGATTTTATATCCTGCTACCTTGGTACTTTTAGTCCTTTGATAAGGAAAGACTGACTTCTGTCATTTTGCTATTAGTTTTCCATATGCCTTATAGATTTTGCCTTTCATTTCCTTCATTACTATCTTCTTTTGTGTTGTTGACTTTTTTGTAACAAAATGTTTAAATCCTTTCTCATTTCTTTCTTTCTTTTTTTTGCACAGTCTATAGCTATTTTTCTTTGCAGTTACTATGGAGATTACATTTAACATCCTAAAGTTATAACACTATAATTTGAATTTATACTAGCTTAATTTCAATAACATACAAAATTTTTGCTCCTTAACAACTTTCTCCACCCTTTTATGTTGTTTTCACAAAATTGAATCCTTATGTATTATATGTCTCAAAGTATAAACTAATAATTTTTAAATGCATTAATTTCTTACATTGTGTAGAAAACAAAATGTGTATTTACAAACCAAAGCTGCAATAATACTAGCTTTTAGGTTACTAATATTTTTTAAAAGTATCAATCTCTTAAAGCTTTAGAAAACAAAATGTCAAGTTATAAACCTTTGCTACAATAATACAAGCTTTAGTAATTGTCCAGGTATTTATTTTTATTGAGATCTTAATTTTTTAATATGGCTTTCATTCTTTCTGGTGTCCCTTTGATTCATGTATAGAAGTTCCTTGGGCATTTCTTCCAAGCCAGGTGTGGTTGTAATATTTCTTCTGCTTTTGTTTATCTAAGATATCTCAAATTTTCTCTCAATTGTGAAGGACATTTTGCCAGATATAGGATTCTTGATAGACTATTTTTTCCCTCTCTCTCTTTTATTCCTTTTAATACTTTGAATATATTGGCCCACTGCCTTCTGGATCCAAAGTTTCTAGTGATCAACCTGCTAATTGTCTTGTTAAGGATTCCTTATATGTTAAGAGAAACTTCTTTCTTGCTGTCTATAAGATTCTTTGTCTTTGACTTTAAATAGTGTGATGATAATGTGATGATGTGCTTTTCTTTCAGTTCTTCTTACTTGGAGATTTTATTTCTTAAGTGTTCATATTCATATCTTTCATCATTTGAGAATTTTTCAACCATATTTTTCCTATTCTCTGCTCAATTCTCTACTACTTCTGGGGCACTCAATGCGTATGTTAATCTGCTTGATTTTTTCTGACATTTATTCACTTTTCTTTAATCTTTTTATCTTTATATTCCCAAGATAATGCCTACTGTCCTATCTTAAAGTTCACTATTTTTTTTTAACATCAGTAAGGATGTTTTGCATCTCCAGAATCTCTTCTTTCTTTTGTTTTAGATTTTTTTATCTCTTTATCATAATTTCCATTTCACCCCTCTATATATCATTTTCTTGAGTTTTTGTACATCTTCTTTTACTCCTCTGAGAATCTTTAAAGCAGTTGCTATTATGGTTTAGAATCACTTGTTTGCCTTTTCACCTTCCACCATGCTATGATGTAGCATAAAGGCCTGCCCTGGATTTCCCAGCCTCTAAAATCATGAGCTAAGTAAACTTCTTTTATTTATAAATTACTCAGTCTCTAGAATTTTATTATAACAACAGAAATGAACTAAGACAGTTTTAAAGTCTTTATCTAGTAGATCAACCATCAAGTCTTTTTCAGGGACAATACTTATTTTCTATGGAAGAGTTTATACTTCCCTGTTGCTTGTATGCTTGTTATTTTCTTTTTGTAGAAAACTAGACATTTGAATCTATTAATGTAGTAACTTTGGAAATAAAATTCTTGATTCTTTTTTAATTGTTTATCTTATTATATAGATTGTCTCCATGCCAAGGATCCATTTAAGATATACAATTAAAGTCTCTGTAGGTTTCTGCTGAGTCTGTATCCTCACCTGGGCAGGCACAATCATTTTCTAATCTGAAAATCAAGTCATTTTTTATTGCCCTAGTTTTTAATAGCTGGTTCCCAGAAGGAGAAAAGAGAAAAATAAAGGAAGGTCAGATGTCACTAGTCCTTTAAATCTCCTGAAAGTCACTTCAATCAGACAGGAAGGGATTTGTAACAATTGTGAGCAGGGAGTACAGCAAAAATGACTGCGTACTTCTGTCTGTACCTGTGTGTTCAGCCATCATTAGTCAGAGCCTAGGTCCCTAATGTTCGTAGACAGGATGCTATTTGTCTTCCATGACTCCTGCATGTGGTTATAAAGTACTAAAGGACCCTGTGCAGCAACTTGCTATGGGGCCAGGGGTGAGAGATGGGTAGCTGCTAGTATGCCAAGATCTGTAATTGATCAAAATTAACTGCCTTCCCCTGAAAGTCACAAGATTTCAACAGACTCTAGAGTTCCACGAGAGTTGCCTTAGACAGATTCTGCCTGTGCAATTGTTGGGTAGGAGGGGAGATGGATTCCTGGTGCTTCCAACTCTGTCAGCTTCCCAGGATCTCAAGATCTAAACATTTTAAATCAAAATCTATAAAATGGGAATATTTAAAATGATTATAGAAATAAAGGAATAAGTAGAAAATATACTGAAAAAAATAAAAAGTAGTATGGAAAAGACCAAATGGATTAGAAAAAAAATAACCAAATTGATTTTGTAGGAATGAAAATCTAAATGACAATCTAAAGCATGGGATTGGGTGGAGAAGAAGAATTAGTTGAACTAAATTATCTCCATAAGAAAAATTCCTAGAAAATGTGACAGAGAGAAACGATGGTGGTGGAAAAATCTCTAGCAGCAAGAAAAGGAAAGCTTCAGTAGGCAAGCATGATTCAAGTCTTTTCTTGAGTATGTTTCCTGGTGTTCCATTGGGCAAAGAGATGGAAGGTGTAGGAGTTTGCAGCTATCCATAGGTGTGAATATGGAAAGATGTGATTCACTGATGCCATTGCTTTAAGTGTTTGCCTTGGGGCAGTTAAAATTTTAGCCAAAGTTAATATCTCAATTAATCATAAGTTGTGGACAAATAAAATCTAAGCCTTCCGATTCCCTTAAGATTATAAACCTCAGCCTTTTCTTAGATTATGGTGGTCTATTTGAACTATTCACTAGTGGGGACTTAGTCTGGATGGGCAGCCAATCTGAATCCTTCAGGTAAAAACAAACTTCCACGAAAACATCCTCTAACCATTGGTCCATTTTAGCCAGAAGGATTGTCTGCCATGGCCCCTCAAATGTGCTCCTTTGGAGAGCTTGCTTTGGAGGCAGTGAATTATTGCTTCTGTAGAAGGATCAAATGACTAACCTCCATTCATATCTCACTGCCACAGACAAAGAATCTCTTGACCTCTTTAGAAGAAAGATGATGCCTTCTAGTATTTTGGACAGTTCAGCCCACAAGAATATAATTAATCATTACTTTCTGGGTCAGCTCCCAAAACAGCTCCTTTATCATCATCCATCTATTTCTGGAAGAGGTCTTTACATTCCACTTTGTTAAAAAAAAGAAGAAGAAGAAAAAGAAGAAGAAGAATGTGGCAGCCTTTTGTTGGAGTGGGACAAAAAATTTGGAAGAGCATTTTTGAAGTAGGGGGGAAATTTTTAAAAAATCCAAAAAACCCATAAGTGTTTTTGTGAAGGTTCTAAGGTTATTTTTTAGGATACTTGTGTGTTCAGAAAATTGTCACTTATGTAGACTGAAGTGGACATTTATGACCACCAAATATTGCTTCTTTACTTTTTCCCAGCAGCCCCTGATTTCCGTATGGGAGCTTATATGTTTTCTGGAGTGCTGGCTCTATCCCTGGCTTCAGAGCTAGAAGCTGAGATTATAGACAATGAGTGGGTTTTTTTCCACTGGCCTTTGTTCACATGTGGGGAGGTAACTTAAGTGTATTTGCATTGAATTTGGGGAATGTAGGGACAATTATATTTTATCTCCTGTAAGAGGTGGGGATAGACCTGTAGCCTGCACAGCTGCTGATAGCTCTTTCTCAGGATCAAAAGAGAAGCCAGAAAAGAGGAAGAAAACCATGCCGGGAGGCAGAGCAGCAACATAGAAAGCATTGCCATCCAAGCTGACATCAGGGAGCTGCCGAATCCAGTTTCTCAAGCAACTTTTTAGTTAGAAGAACCAAGACATTCCCTTTTGTGTCATCTAGTTTGAGTCAGGCTATTTTATGTGTAACCTCAAGCATCCTCATTAATTTACAGCTGACCCCCAAAGAGAAGATAGAATTTTCAAGCTGTGAAATCCTTTTCAGGATACACAATGAGGAAGATGAGAGTGAAAGGATGATGATGAGGGAGGTGAAATTATAACCCAGAGAAGAGGAACTTTACCTATAGGCTGCTCCTGTGTAAGAAGGATCTTGACAGATGGCACTTCATGGTGCAAGAACTATCCATGGTGAAAACACAGAGAAATGGAACTATGGGTTTTTTTTTTTTCTGGATTAAGGTCTGTCTGTGTCTGGGTCCAGTCTGCCTCAGAGTTTCATCTATACACAGAATCATTTGTATTAAAATTAATAGACATTTATTGAGCATACATTATGTACCAGATATGTGGAATACAGAGAATAATTAAAAATTCTCTCTACTCAAAAATTCAAAAAAAGTGAAAAGAGGGGGAAATAATTACAATGCAATGTAGTAAATCTATACCTAGTGTTAAAAGACGATTAGTGGAATAATAGTTTCCACCTATAGTTTAGACAGGACTTCCTAAATGCTCATTCATTGCTATTTTTCCCCATGTGGAAAAATTAAAAAGTACTAACAATCCCATTCGTGAAATTTTCACAAAATCAGATCCAGAGTGTTGAAAATATATCATCTGTCCTAAAGTTATATTCTTCTTTCTTATTCTTTTTCATTAATTTTCATTTTTTATTGATTGTTCAAAACATTACAGAGCTCATGATAAATCATCTTTCATACATTTGACTCAATTGGGTTTTGAGCTCCCCAAATACAAATTGCAGACTCGCTTCTGTTACATACTCACATTTTTACATAATGGCATATTAGTGACTGTTGTATTCTGCTACATTTCCTATCCCCTACTATCCCCCCTCCCCTCCCCTCCCCTCCCATCTTCCCTCTCTGCCTCCTCTGCCTTTGTTCAATTCTATCCCTTTTTCCCCCCTCCCCCTTGCCCCTCATAACCTCTTATAATTTTGTGTATCACTGAAGGTCTCCTACCATTTCCATATGCTTTCCCTTCTCTCTCCCTTTCTCTCCCATCATTCGTCTTAGTTTACTGTTAGTCTTTTCCTCATGCTCTTCCTTCCTGTTCTATTCTTAGTGGCTCTCTTTATATCAAAGAAGACATTTGACATTTGTTTTTTAGGGCTTGGCTAGCTTCACTTTGCATAATCTGCTCTAATGCCATCCATTTCCCTGCAAATTCTATGATTTTGTCATTTCTTAGTGCTGCATAATACTCCATTGTATATAGATGCCACATTTTTTATCCATTCATCTATTGAAGGGCATCAGCTATTGTGAATTGTGCCGCTATAATCATTGATGTGGCCGTATCCCTATAGTGCACTCTTTTAAGATCCTCAGGGAATAGTCCGAGAAGGGCGATAGCTGGGTCAAATGGTGGATCCATTCCCAGCTTTCCCAGGAATCTCCATACTGCTTTCCAAATTGGCCTCACCATTTTGCAGTCCCACCAGCAGTGTACAAGTGTACCCTTTTCCCCACATCCTCGCCAACACTTATTGTTGTTTGACTTCATAATGGCTGCCAATCTTACTGGAGTGAGATGGTATCTTAGGGTGGTTTTGATTTGCATATCTCTGATTGCTAATGATGGTGAGCATTTTTTCATGTAATTGTTGATTGATTGTATGTCCTCCTCTGAGAAGTGTCTGTTCAGGTCCTTGGCCCATTTGTTGATTGGATTATTTGTTAGCTTATTGTTTAATTTTTTGAGTTCTTTGTACATTCTGGATATTAGAGCTCTATCTGATGTGTGGGGGGTAAAAATTTGTTCCCAGGATGTAGGCTCTCTATTTACCTCCTTTATTGTTTCTCTTGCTGAGAAAAAATTTTTTAGTTTAAGTAAGTCCCATTTGTTTACTCTTGTTGTTAACTCTTGGGCTATGAGAGTCCTATTAAGGAATTTGGAGCCCGACCCCACAATATGTAGATCGTAGCCAAATTTTTCTTCTATCAGATGCAGTGTCTCTGGTTTGATATCTAGCTCCTTGATCCATTTTGAGTTAACTTTTGTGGCTGGCGAGAGAAAGGGATTCAATTTCATTTTGTTGCATATGGATTTCCAATTTTCCTAGCACCATTTGTTGAAGATGCTATCCTTCCTCCATTGCATGTTTTTAGCCCCTTTATCAAATATAAGATAGTTGTAACTTTATGGATTAGTCTCTGTGTCCTCTATTCTGTACCATTGGTCCACTCGCCTGTTTTGGTACCAGTACCATGCTGTTTTTGTTACTATTGCTTTGTAGTACAGTTTGAGCTCTGGTATCGCTATACCTCCAGATTCACACATCCTGCTTAGAATTGCTTTTGCTGTTCTGGGTCTTTGGTTTTTCCATATGAATTTCATGATTGCTTTATCTATTTCTACAAGAAATGCCTTTGGGACTCTGATTGGCATCGCATTAAACCTGTAGAGAACTTTGGGTAATATTGCCATTTTGATGATGTTAGTTCTGCCTATCCATGAAGAGGGTACATTTTTCCATCTTCTGAGATCTTCTTCTATCTCTCTCTTTAGGGTTCTGTAGTTTTCATTGTATAAATCTTTCACCTCTTTTGTTAGGTTGATTCCCAAGTATCTTATTTTCTTTGAGGATATTGTGAATGGAGTGGTTTTCCTTATTTCCATTTCAGAGGTTTTGTTGCTGATATATAGGAATGCCTTTGATTTATGCGTGTTGCTTTTATATCCTGCCACTTTGCTGAATTCATTTATTAACTCTAGCAGCTTCTTTGTAGATCCTTTTGGGTCTGTTAAGTATATTATCATGTCATCCACAAATAGTGATAATTTAATTTCTTCTTTTCCTATTTTTATGCCTTTAATTTCTTTTGTCTGTCTAATTGCTCTGGATAGTACTTCCTGAACTAAATTGAATAGAAGTGGTGATAGAAGGCATCCCTGTCTTGTTCCAGATTTTAGAGGGAATGCCTTCAGTTTTTCTCCATTTAGGATGATGCTAGCCTGAGGTTTAGCATATATAGCTTTTACAATGTTGAGGTACGTTCCTTTTATCCCTAGTTTTTCTAGTGTTTTGAACATAAAGGGATGCTGTACTTTGTCAAATGCTTTTTCTGCATCTATTGAGATGATCATATGGTTCTTGTCTTTAAGCCTATTGATGTGGTGAATAGCATTTATTGATTTCCGTATATTGAACCAGCCTTGCATCCCAGGGATGAATCCTACTTGATCATGGTGCACAAGTTTTCTGATGTTTTTGTATTCGATTCTCCAGAATTTTATTGAGGATTTTTGCATCTAGGTTCATTAGAGATATTGGTCTGTAGTTTTCTTTCTTTGAAGTGTCTTTGTCTGGTTTTGGGATCAGAGAGATGTTGGCCTCATAGAATGAATTTGGAAGAGCTCCTTCTTTTTCTATTTCTTGAAATAGCTTGAAAAGTATTGGTATTAATTCTTCTTTGAAGGTTTTGTAGAACTCCGCTGTATACCCATCCGGTCCAGGGCTTTTCTTGGTTGGTAGTCTTTTGATGGTTTCTTCTATTTCTTCCTTTGTTATTGGTCTGTTTAAATTGTGTGTGTCTTCCTGTCTCAATCTGGGCAAATCATATGCCTTAAGAAATTTATCGATATCTTCACTATCTTCTATTTTATTAGAATATAGGGTTTCAAAATACTTTCTAATTATCTTCTGTATTTCTGTAGTGTCTGTTGTGATATTGCCTTTTTCATCCCGTATATTAGTAATTTGAGTTCTCTCCTTCTTTTCGTTAGCATGGCTAAGGGCTTGTCTATCTTATTTATTTTTTCAAAGAACCAACTTTTAGTTTTATCAATTTTTTCAATGGTTTTTTTTTGTTTCAATTTCGTTTATTTCTGCTCTAATTTTAGTTATTTCTTGTCTTCTACTACATTTGCTGTTGTTTTGTTCTTCCTTTTCTAGGTCTTTGAGGTGTAGTGCGAGTTCATTTATTTGTTGTTTTTTTTCTTTTTTTTGATGAAAGAACTCCATGAAATGAATTTCCCTCTTAAAACTGCTTTCATTGTGTCCCATAGATTCCAGTATGTTGTGTCTGTATTATCATTTGACTCTAAGAATTTTTTTATCTCTTCCTTTATGTCTTCTGTAACCCATTGATCATTCAATAACATATTGTTCATTTTCCATGTGGTGTAGGATTTTTCCTTCCTTTTTTTATCATTGATTTCCAATTTCATTCCATTATGGTCAGATATGGTGCATGGTATTATCTCCACACCTTTACATTTACTAAGAGTTGCCTTATGGCATAATATATGGTCTATCTTTGAGTAGGATCCATGTGCTGCTGAGAAGAACGTGTATCCACTTGATGATGGTTGGTATATTCTATATATATCGGTTAGGTCTAGGTTATTGATTGTGCTGTTGAGTTCTATAGTTTCTTTATTCAGTTTTTGTCTAGAGGATCTGTCTAATGGCGAGATCAGTGTGTTGAAGTCACCCATAATTATTGTGTTATGGTCTATTTGACTCTTGAACTTGAGGAGCGTTTGTTTTATGTACGTTGCAGCTCCATTGTTTGGTGCATACAAATTGATAATTGTTATGTCTTGTTGGTGGATGGTCCCTTTTAACAGTCTATAGTGTCCTTCTTTATCCTTCTTAATTAACTTAGGTTTGAAGTTGATTTTATTTGATATGAGTATGGCCTCTCCTGCTTGCTTCCGAGGGCCATGTGAGTGGTATGATTTTTCCCAACCTTTTACCTTCAGCCTGTGTATGTCTTTTCCTATCATATGAGTCTCCTGAAGGCAGCATATTGTTGGATTTGTTTTTTTGATCCAGGTTACTAGCCTATGTCTCTTGATTGGTGAGTTTAGGCCATTAACATTTAAGGTTACAATTGATATATGATTTGTACTTCCAGTCATGCTTCTTTATTTATTTATTTTAGTTTGGCTAGTTTTACTTTTTGGTTATTTTCCTCCTCCTTTACTGAGATACCTCTTGTTGTTAGTTTTGGGCACTATTTTTCAATTCCTCTTCTTGTAGTATTTTGCTCAGAATGCTTTGCAGTGCTGGTTTTCTTGCTGCGAATTCTTTTAGCTTTTGTTTATCATGAAAGATTTTAATTTCGTTGTCAAATCTGAAGCTCAGTTTTGCTGGATACAGTATTCTTGGTTGAAATCCATTATTTTTCAGCGTTTGAAATACATTGTTCCAGGATCTTCTTGCTTTCAAAGTCTGTGCTAAGAAATCAGTCGTTAACCTAATTGGTTTACCCCTGAATGTAATCTGCCTCTTTTCTCTCGTAGCTTTTAATATTCTCTCCTTGTCCTATATGTTGGCTATCTTCATAATTATGTGTCTTGGAGTTGGTCTATTATAGTTTTGAATGTTTGGGATCCTGTAGGCTTCCAGGATTTGGCAATCCATTCCATCTTTCATCTCTGGGAAGTTTTCTACAATTATTTCATTTAATATGCTGTCCATTCCTTTGGTTTGAATCTCTGCGCCTTCTTCTATCCCGATGACTCTCAAATTTGTTTTTTTAATGACATCCCATATCTCTTGAATAGTTCTTTCTTATTCTTGGTCCTAACTTGTCCTGTGTAATTTGAAATGAATGTGTCAGATCTTATTTGGAAAAATAAAAGTAGACAATCATATATTATGTCTCCTTTTCTTTTTTAAAATAATGTCTGTATTACAAAAGTTTGGTAATCACTTGTCCTTGAGTTCACAGATCATTTTAACCATGGACATCCTGAACTACTTATCTGTCATTTCTTCTGCTGTGGCTGCCAATGATTCTAATGATGTGGTGTCTTGATTTGTTTGGGGCACTTTCTTCCCTGTCATTTCATGCTACTCATGTGTCTTTCTTCCCAGCTCTCTGGGTCTGGAGTGTTATTGGTTTTACCCTATAGGTTTGTAGTGCTCTTGTAGGTTCCAAGATCTCTCCTTTGTGGGGAAGGACAACATTAACAGATCCTAATATCCACAATATACCACCTTTGAACAATTTGTTGTTATTAAGATGTTTACAGTTTAGTCTCAATGTACAAAAATATTGGATTCAATCATTATCTAAAATATAATCAGTAGTTTTGTAAAAAGGTTTACAGTTTCTCATAGTGGACAATGAAATGGGGCTGGGACATAGGATTATATGTTGAGGAGGTAGGATGTGAGGAAATAGAGTTAATATACCTTAGGAAGTGTGAGAGAGAAATCTAATGAAGAGGGTTAGTAGCAAGAGAATAGACAGGAAGTAATTTAGGGTAGGCAAGTACTTGGGAAGACAGTAGAGTACATAAAACAAACACACATATGTATTTAGAAAAATACAGGTGTTAAAATAATGAAATTTGGAGGGGGGAAGAAAAATGAAAGAAGAAAAAGGAAAATGAAAAAAAGGGCAGAGACAACACCTCTATATTATATTATTCAGATGACTCAGTTCTCAAAATCCTACTTCATGCAAAGTTCTTGGTTTTACATATGTTGGGGATGTGAGAGTCTGAGGATAGAGGGGTAAAAGAGAAAAAAAATACTCAAAGGAAGAAACCAGGGTTGTAGCTAACTTTACAGATCCCTATCTTTCCTGCTTCTCTTCTCTCCAATAGGTGGGGTTTGTCTGTTGTAAGGCAGTGTCTCTGCCTTCAGGATGGTGGAGGTAACCAGAGTGGGAAGACTGGTCCTAGAGCAGGGCATCTGGATGCAAGGAGTGGCACCCGCCAGTCCCTGCAAGGAGACTGCAAACTCATGGGTCTATTTTTGGGACCATTCATTTGACTTGAGTCCTCGGTTCTATCTCTCTACCTTGCCAGGACATTTCCCAGGTCCTGGTCTCTCTGTTAGGCTGCAAACTTTAGCCCCATCTCCCTCTCCCCTAGCAGTTCCCCACTGAGGAACGAACCTCTCACACCTGGGCTCCCCTGGGTGGGTCCCTGGTCGCACTGCACACCTGTGTTGGGCAGCTACTGTGTTGGGTTACCTCTGCTGCGGAGGTGAGGAGGTTGGAAACCTGGTACCTGGCTTCTGGATATCTCATCTGGGAGCTAACCCCAACTCATGTGGTGAGAATGTGGAGCCAAGATGGAGGCAGTTTGCCTTCAGCACCAAGGTATCTGGTGAGGTGAGGGGACCCGGTCGATCAGGTAGTGCTGTGGGTAGGTAGCAACTGAGTGACCTGAGTGGGAGCAGAGCGAAGTCTTGGAGATCTGCAATGTGTTGGTAGGTGATTCTGCTGAGGCACTATGTAGTTCTAGGCACTACATTGGCTAGAACTTCGGGATTTGGGTCCTGTTCAAACACTGGGCATCCTGCTCTATAGCTGAGGGCGGAGCCCTGCACGGGGTCACAGCGCTGGTAATTTCTGCGGACAGCAACTGTATAGGGGTCTCCTAACACTCTCAGAGATGCACTATTCTGATTAGGGTGAGATCTGGATCACAGAGTGAGCGACACAGGATGCTGCCTCCCTCTGGCCCACCATCTTGTCCCTCCTGGTAATCACTTGTCTAGGGCATAGTTGAAGAAGGTTTCGGGTAGAGGTTTATTCTGAAATAGGTCTTGCAAAACAAAATTTCAACAAACAGAGGAAAGAGGACAGGGAGCTCTGCATAAAGAGATGTGGAAGTATGAAGTGGTGGGTCCTGTTTGGGGAGCAGGATCTGTTTTGGCCTATTTTAAGATGACAGATCCTATAGGGAGGGTGTGGCAAGCATCGAAGTTGAAATAACTGCCTTGATTAAAATATTAAAAGACCTTGAATGTCACACTAAAGAATTTAGATTTGATCTACTAAGCATTTGAAGCCACTGAAGCATTTTAAAGTAGGGAAGTAACATGGTTAAACATGTGATTTAGAAAGATAAATGAATAGGGAGATGTGTCAGTTTGTTTGACAGTTACATTTTTCATGGAACTGAAAGTAGAAGCTACTATGTAAATATAAAGAATAAATCTCTTAAGAGGTCTCCTATCTATCAGCAGAAGGAATTGGTTAGTGATTCATGCAAAAATATGAATCTCAAACTTGGCAACAGCTGGTGATTTTAAAACAGGAAAGGGAACCACTACTCCCCCCCGCCACATGACTTCAAAGCATTGCCTCCTTCCAGTAGATCATTCTTTCATTATGTCTTATAGTTAGGGGTTTCCCTGACTGGCATGTTGTACTGAAAGAATACCTGTTGCTCTGTCCAGAAGTCAAACCGTGTCTCCAATAGTGTACCCTGTGACTGTTTGGAAGAACGAGGGTGAGATAAGCTTGTAGAATCTGAGTCTCGTTAAGGAGAGAGTCTAGGAGAGAGTTGCTGGTTTCATTTACCCCCTCTAAATGAAAATGAAATCAAAGAGCAACCAAGCTGCCACATGTCCCCACACCTCTACATTGATTTAATGTGAGAGATAATCTAATGAAAAAGAAAATGCCGTAAGGCTCCAGAGAATCATTAGGGTTCCATTTCCTTGCTTGTTAGCTATGTGATCTTGACCGAGCATCTTGGCTGTTTGGTCTTCATTTCATTCATGTGTCTACAAAATATCATAAAATTGTTAGGAGGTTCAGTAAAATGGCATAAATGAAGCCTAGTTCCTGGCTCATCACGAATGCTCGTAGACTGGAGGTGACATCTCATGACAAGAGAGGCCTGCCAGTCTCATCTTACATTTTCAGGGTCCAGCACCCATTTGCTTAAGTAACTACCACATGTCTAAATACCAGAAATTTGTAAATCACAATAACATTAAATGAACACATTATTTGTATCCAGTTTGGCCCGTATACTTCTATAGTACAAAGTGTAAAACTATATATAAAGCAACAGTTCATAAGAAATAACTGTGAACACTGAAAATTCAAATTAATTAAATATTTGCCAAAGACCATAACTTTTTCTGTGAAGACTCCCTGATGGGGGCCACTGGGCTAGGGCAGGAGGAGAGGAAGGAAAGGGATTTTCCTTTCACATGTAGACTAGCTCATGCTCCCTCCCAGACTCCCCTGACTTCTCCCTCTTTATGGGGGTGGTAGGGAGACTCTCTTATTCCTCCTGAGGCTCAGTTGCTCACTCATCTAGCCACCCTTGGCCTGCCATCTGACCACTTTGTGAAGGTCCCTGGGGTTGTAGCATCTGGATTTTTCTTCATCTCCTCAGTCCTATTCAAATTACTTCTTATCACAAATTGCATCGCTACTGCTCCCCGCAACAGCATTACCCTTTTAAATTCCTCAAAGGGACCTGTTGCTGGAAGGACAGGCTTTTACATCCCCTCTAACCCTTGGCCCATAGCTCCTCTTTATTTTTCCATATCTGACTCTGTCATGGAACAGACTCGTCTGTGAAAGCAGACGGACTCTCCAGTTCACAGGTCCAAGCTCTCTCCATACACATTGCAAATGGCAGCCCTATGTGCTCAGGCCAAGGGGTTTACAGATTGGTGGTATGTAAGAAAGCTGGACCAGGGAAGAAATATTAGCTGGATCTGGAATTGGGGTTAGGACCACTGGGGCAAAGTCACCGTACCCCAAGCATTAGAGAGAAAGTGGTCATGGCTGCAGGTGGACACATTTCTCTGGCTCCCATCTCCTTTGAGAGACATGTGGATGAAGGGGGACAACAGTGGGGTTCTCTAAACTCTTCAGCCAAGCACAGGGAGCTTGACCAGTTTCAGGTACAGTTTTGTACACTATTCTTTTCCCTGTTTCTCCAATCCCTTTTCAATGCTTCTGGTCTTTTTTCCTCTTTATCTTTATAATGTTTTGGGGGGTGGTACTGAGGATTGACCCAAGGGCCTTGCACCTATTAGGCATGTACTCTACCACTGAGCTACATCCCAGCTATTTTTATTTTGAGACAGGTCTCACTAAGACCCTGAGGCTGGTTTCAAACTTATGATCCTTTCAAGTTCCCAAGTAGCTGGGATTACCCATGTGGGCCACAATGCCTGACAATCATGGTAGACTTTTTTCTTCATGTTCCACTTGTTGTTAGTAAAACTAAGTCTCCACTTCAGCTGGTGGGTGGGGTCTGTTTAAGCTGTGGGCTTCTGCAACAAGAAAGCTCATTTTAGTGTTAGCAGCTAATCACAGCAGGGAATATCTGAGAGCATCAGCTCTAAGGGGCACAACCAGTCAAGCTGAATTCTTCTCTGCTACTACTGAATGGTGTGTTGTAGCTCTAATGGAGGACTATACCTTCCAGGGTTGTGGCAGACTCCAGCAGTTCATTGCCAATTTCTTTTTGGATTCTTGTCTCACAAAGAATGAAACCCACAGATAATAACAGAAGGCAAGAATGAAAAGAATTTAAGTGAGAATAAGAAGTAGAGTTCTTAGTAGCCAAGAGAGGACCTGATAGCTAGTTTCATTTAAATGTTCTAATCTAGGAGTTTATGTAGCTTCTGGGTAGGGACATTGATCACAATCCATGCTAAACATGTATTGGAAAAGGCTGTTGGTTTTCCCTTTACTCAGGTATGTCCCTATTCCCATTATCTGGGAACAAAGAAGTTGCCTGGAATGTTTATATAGGTTAATATCATTGAATGGCCTATACATTAAAATCCTTAATTGGGACCCATTAACTATTTTATCTTATTCATTACTCTCTTTTCTCCACTTTTTGTACACTCAAATGGCTATTTGTTCCCTTCCATATTTTGGGGCTTGCCATTGTGGAATTTCTAAAATTACTTTTCCTAGCATGTTCATAATAATTATTGAAGTGATATTTTTTCTTTATTCCCTATCTCCACCTATATTTGAAATACAGGCTATGACCCAGGAATTCCACTCTTCATTATAACACAGAGTGAGATGCGTAGCAGGATGCTCATGCTGTGTGGCATGTGATAGTGGAGAGCTGCAGGCAGTATGGAAGTCTATTATAAGAACAATGTGGTGGGTGCACATATGAGGTGCTATGCATCACTTAAAAGTCATTGAAAGATTTATATAAAGCAACATATATGAATTATAACAAGATACGTTGGTGCAAGAAAAAGTAGCAAATAAAGAATATCTTTTGGTAAATAAAGCTTCATATATAAAAGCAATAGATTTTACAAGAACAAGAAAAATTGAGGAACCTCACTTATGATAGTATGTTATGGCCTTTAGACATGATAGACTCAATTCCAAGCACTAGAAATTATTATTTTTTTCCTGTGGACAATTCATGTGTGGCCACTGAATTCTTATGTCCTTAGCCCAGCAGCCTGTGCCTCCATTCCCTGTTTCTTGCTATTACAACCTTCTCGGATTCATTCTTCTGTAGACTGGAGGTAAAGCCACAGAGGAAGTTACCTGAGGACTCTGGAAGGGCTTTGCTACCTGCAGGGTAGCAAAGTCTCTGCTGCTTGTCCTAGAGTGCTGCTCTTCTCAATGATGGGGTTTTAAATGTAAAGTTGTTTGGGGCTTCCCTTTTCCTGCTCTCTCTTCCACTTTAGTTTTTGCCCCACTAAACTGAAATAAAAATGGAATGACCAGTGAGAATCAAATTGGGAGTCAACTAACTGACCTGGGTTAGCATAAGGTTTTGTGCAGTGATCACCAAGGTTGGGTGGATAGCAGAATCCATTGAGCTGTTCAGAGAAAGAAATGTCTGTTTACTTTATATCTTTTCCCTAATTTTTATTTTTTATTTTTGCATTTTTAACTATAACTATAATAGATTAAAATATTAATTTAATATGCAAGCTAAGGGATAGTTGGCCACTAACCATTTTAAGGAGACATTGGTTTATCAGGACCCCTGGTAAAGAATGATTTGGCATTGGTCTACTTCAGTGGAAAATCATGCATTTTCCCATGAACTTTTTTGAGTGATTTGTGTCTTTTGGGGGAGGTGGTGGTGGTGAGCAGGAAGGACTTATAGACTTGCCCTAAAATACTGACTGACTGTTTAAAATCTGTACTGTTAGTTTCTGAACATTTTCTTTTACTTGCTCCTGTAATATTTCTCAACTGAGAGGTGCTTTTCAAGTTTTGGGTGAGATAATTCTCCCTCCTGCGGGGTTTCCTGGATATTGTAAGATTAGTATCCCTGGGCTTCTGTGCATTAAAAGTCAGTGATGCTTACCCCTTCATGATGATAATTCAAAACGCCCCTAAGCATTTTGTTAGCTCTGTGGGGAAGTCTTTACCCTCCTCTTTGACAACCGTTTCCCCTGATCTTTGCCTGCCCTTTTCCCGCCTTTACAAACACCCATTCTTCCATAGCTCCACCATCCTGCTGTCCATGACTATACCAAACCCACAAAAACTTCTCCTTCCTTTGATTGTACAATATCATTTATTTTGTCCTTAAGTATTATCTTGTCGTATCTTTTATATTATCTTATGCTTTTAAGACTTTCATATTTCTATGCATTACTTCTCCAACCAATTTACAAGCTCTGATGCCCTTGAGTTGGGGGAGGAGAAGTGAGTGGCTTCCACAGTGTTCCTGATCAATGAATGTCTCCCTCTGAACAAGTTTCTGGGGTGGAAGTTGGATTAAGGAAGGTTTGCAATAATGGACTCCAAGCAATTTAGGAAAAGCATTAGAAATTTCACTGTGGATTGAAAACTTTACATGTCTCTTAGGGGTTTGAATATAGCTTTGTACATTTCGGTAGAGTTAATTTCAATAAATATTTGTTGGATAAATAAAAGTTGTAGCTACCAGCCATTTTTGAGAATTTAGCCAAAACAAATTTCCTCTCTCTCTGTAGTAATGGGAACATTCCCATTTCTTCAAGACAAAAGTCAAGAGTGTTCTCTGCCATAATGTCTATGTCTTAGCATTAAAAATCACCCAGGACTTGGGTAACATTTTTGCTAATCTCAAAGCTTTTTTCCTAATATGATAAGTGAGAAGAAAGGCAGGGAAAAATTTAAATAAGAGTAGTTTCTTTCCATTTTTTCTTCTTTTTTTTTCAGGAGCATCTTGGAGGAATCTGGCCTGCTTTGAATGACCTTTCTACCACTTCATGCTTGTTACTTTGAGTCTAACAGCCAATTAAATTTGCATGGGGAAAGAATCTACAAGAGAGTATCTGGTGGAAAGTAGAGAAATGCTGGGGAACATTTAATAAGTTGTCAGTGTATAAATCATCAAAGATCAGGCCTTGTAAGCTTGTTAAGTTTAGGGAAGAATCAGCAAGATTCACTGAATTAAGGGGTGCTCACAGCTGTGTCTGAGTTGGTAAAGGTATAGCAGCAGAACAGTAGGATTCTGGTTCCAATTCTACCCACCAGAGAAGGAGGAAGTGCCAGGTTTCAAGGAGGACCCAGTGATCTTTTTTTTTTATTTGCTCCAAACAGTGAGGATACATCAAAACTCTCATATTTTTAAAATGTTGGGCCTTGACATGAATGAAGTTTCTTTGTAGTGAACTCTTCAGTGCATTCAGTTTGTTCCATTAAAATAGATGCATTACAACCAGAAAACATGGTAGGTCTACAGAGCTGAAACTGAACTAGTTGCAAAATTCTCTTCAGACTATGAATAGTTGCGAAAAAACAGGTTGGATTCAGGGAAGCAGAATAGTATGAGGCAAGCTTGAGTCCCATTTCTTTCCTTTACTAATCTTCCCCAGTCACACTGGCCCATTTGCTGTGTCTCAGGTCCCCAGACATGCATGGGCACTTTTGATTTTCTCTGTCTTCATATTATTCACCCAGATACTCACAGGTGGCATCCACTTGCTTCCTTCCAATCTTTACTCAACACTTTCCATAAGACCATCGCTGGACACCCGTCTAAAATTTGCTCTTCAGTCTCCCAAGCTATCTATTCTTTTTGCTTTATTTTTTTTTATCCTCCAAGCTCATATGAGATTGAACAGATTGTATAATATACTCATTAATCTTTTACTCCATCCCAGGTTCCTAAACAGAATATTACCTCTGTGAATGGGAGACTGTATCTGCTTTGTTCATGCTGTATTCTTAGTAGTTAGAATCATTTCAGTTATCTAGTAGGTTATTAATAAATAATGGTTGAAGGAGTTTCATGACTGGCCTTTTTAACTCTGAGCAGCTCCTCACTGACTCAGTTTCTGTTCTGCAGGCCTAAAGCTCAGCCCTACCTTCCACTCACACCCCAGCCTGACCTTGTCCATCTCCTGGGCTGCCAGTACACCAGGCTTCACGTTAGACATCTATTCCCCAGCTTTTCCCTTTCTCTCCTCTCAATTCAGCATACAACCTTCCAAAACATTTTTTTGTTTTGTTTTGTTTTTAAATGCTGGTAACTCCATAGATGTACTCAGGACTAGCTAAAATAACAAACAATAGTGACGTTAGCAGTTATGATTCTCTCACAATACAAATATCACCCATGATTCCCAGCAAAATTTGGAGTACCTGGGCTTGTATCTGTTTATACTGTCTTCCTATATTTGCTTTCTAAAAGTCTATGAAAGAGTCCTGATATTTGAACGTCTTTCCACATTCTTTTTGCCTGAAGTCCTGTAAGGTCAGCTTCCCTTTCTTTTCCTTTGTACACCATCTCAGGACAACCCTTGATTATCTTGTTAGGTGAGAATACTAGGTAAGAAGAATGCTGAGTGTAGGGCAGGCCCCAAATGGCTATTGTTAGACTCCCTCATGGAAGCTTCCAGCAGGCTGTTTTCAGTGTGAAGTCAAGGTCACCAACACCTGATTCAGCATGTGTCCTTAGGTCACAAACATTTGTTCATGAGCATGTGCGACCTGTTGTGTATCCTGTTGGCATGTGCCTTCTTTGTCTGGACTGCATATCAAAAAGGACTATGGAATTTACTCTGCAGGGCTAAATGGACCTGGCTATGGGCTGATGCAGGAGCTAAGGGCTGGCTAAGGGCTTCTGCTGCCTCTGAATAAACAATGTCTACCTTCCCAACTGTGTCTTACATCTCCTTCTACCTGCCGGGATTCCAATTCTGTTTTCCAGGGTCTGAACCTCCACCCCATACAGAAAAAGCCCCTGATGGTGGTCTCTAAGGTGAAATCCATTTACCTGCCCCAGACTTCTGTCCCAAATTCTCTGACCCAGCAATTTGACTTCTAGAAATTTGGTAAACAAATGGACTAGAATTCATGGCTATGGCTGATTCCACAGGGATATTTATAGCAGTTAAACTAAGAATGGAAAACTCTAGAAGTAATCTGAACATCCATCAAGAGGACTGTTTAAATAAATTATGGTATGTTATAGGATTCTATATACCTATTTAAAATGATGAGGCACTTTCAAGGAATATCTGAATATCTAATCTTGTATAGGCAAAGAATACTCTGGGAAGAAGGGTACTGGTTGCCTCTGATGAAGGGTATTGAGGGATAGCTAGTTCATTGTGTACTTCCTTTATTCAGGTCTTCTTTTGTATATTTCAGGAGAGTTTTACAAATTTCTTAGTAAAGATCTGCACATACTTTGTTGGGTTCATGTTCCTAAGACTTCTTGATTCTATTATGAATATTTTTTCCTTTGATCTTTTCTTATCAATATGTTTATATTTAAGAATGCTAATATATTGATCTTGAATTCCTTCCAGCACTGTTGTTGAACCCTGAATTGTTTATGGGATACATAATTTTCTTAAATTCAGATTCTTTTGAATTTTCTACTCAGTCAATTATATTGTTTGTAAATGACAATTTAGTCTCTTCTAGTTCAGTCCTCCTTTTTCTTTGCCACATGTTTGTTTTCTTTTCCTTTGTTGGCTGAGTTAAATGTTCTATATCCCTTCTCCAAACTCTCTTGTTCCTCTTTGCTGGCTTGGAAGTGGTTAACTCTTCAGTTTTTTTAACATGCATACTTTATTATTTCTAATGCAACCTACAGTTATTCTGCCCCAACCAACAGGCATTCACAGACAGTAGAAGGATGGGAATCTCCATGAAGGGGATGGGTTTTTGGTTGGGCCTCCATTGTGGGTTCTTAAGCAATAATCAGGAGAATCAATGCCCCTGTTCCCTGGGGAAGATGTTGTTAAAAAGAGAATCAGTTAATGAACAAGCTTACCTACCAAATGGAAGGAAGCCAGGAAACCAAACAAAGCAACTCACACAAGACTCAGTTCAAGTTCCATTTCCTCCAGCTCCTCCAACCACCCAGAATCCTCTGATGACAACTTCCTGTTTAAGTAGGGGCTTCCCAGTTAAACCCCTAATGGGGTTCTCAATGTCTTAAAAATGTAAGTTGTTTGAAGCTTCTGGAAATGCTAGAGTATGTACTGCACTTCTGTATTATTTGAGATATAGAATTGAAATATGAGAAATCAAAAAAGTGTATCTTTCCATTCAGAAGAGAACTGTGTTATGGAATTGTATATAAAGTTTCTTCCTATTTACCCCTCAGTAGAAGCCAGCTACGGATATCAAGGTTTCCAAAGGAAGAGATCACCTGCGGCTAAAATCACTTTATGTATTCAGGTGCTCTGCTTCAAATTACCTTAATGTGCTCTGGTAAGAATTTGAAGGTTAAAAAGTGTTTTAGACTTAGTGAGCCAAACTCAGAATCCTATTAATTGATGAAATTAGCCTGAGGAGGGCTTAGATAAGATTAAATTTGTCCCTTCTTGTAAATTAGAGACATCCTCTGTGGTGTTTTCTTGACATTCAATTCAAAGAAGCGAAAACTCTTAAGGTTAAATGGTTTTATTATAGCAAAAGGGGCTGTCTTAACTAGAAAGTGCATTCCCTTTACCCCAAGGCTTTTCTTAAATCTGAAAGTTTGTACAACATTTTATAGAGATTTAATTGAAAGATTAAAATATGTTTATTAGAAACAGCATATTTTCTTGAACCACAGATGCCACGTTACACTTTAGCTGTAAATGACCTACCTCACTAGTTTTTTCATTCCTTCCTTTGATTCCCAAATATAAAAATATATTCCATAAAAAAACAGGGAGGAGAGAAATCAGTTCTTTTAGCTCCTTTCTCCGACAGCTGCTGGTGTTGGGATAAAGATGCCCCAGCTGCTTCTAATTCAAATCTAATTCAAAGCTTTGTTTCCTCTAAATCCTCATGCTAGGCTGTGGCAGGTGTTCAATTCATACCTGTTGATTGACTGAATTGAAATTGATTAACTCTCTTTAATAAGGAGCCTGGAGAATGCAGACATTTTCCTCTGATGTTTTACAGGAGGATGTCTACCCCTGCCTTTGGAGTCACATCCCTGCTGGACACACTCTTAAGGCTTGTGGTGAAGATCCAATTTATTGCCCTGAAAATATACCAGGTAAGGCTCCACAGTTCTAATTAAACTCTCTGTTTTGAGTTTAAAGTGAATTAAACACAAGGTAGTGACAATCACTGTAGGGTTATTACCTTATAGGCTCTTTTTAAAATCTGAATTTGTAGCCAATAATCTCCTGAAAAAGAATGCCACTGAAGTAGAGGCTGCTGCCACCTGTGCTTTGCAGGTTCTTGTTTGTTCCCTTTGGGGTGACATTTGGTGTGGCCCAGAGTCACTGCTGTCAGCCGGATCTTCCAGGGCAGCAGGGTCTTGTCTGACTTGTTTTGTCCACAAGCTGTTCTATCCCCCAAAGACTGACAGCAAATAGACTCCTGGCTGAATCACAAGTGGGGAGCGTGACAGGCTGACATTCCTCAGAATTTCTACAGGAACCATTCAAACTGCTGTGCCTTGGGCTCTGCTCAACCTTCCATAAAAATATTTACGAAAACGACTGAAATCTCATTCCTGTCCAAATGTAGCAGGAAAGCTTGATTTCAGGTAGTTGAAGCATTTTCCCCAAAGAAGTGCTTATGTGAATTAAGTGTGTATACAAAAACAGCCAATGTCCATTACTGAAATGGAAATGTGAAGAAATCAATTTGTTTCTTTTTAGAAAACACTTCTCTTTAGGTTCTTGAAATAAGCCAGGAATAAGAGGTATTTTTGTGTGTGTGTGTGTGTGTGTGTGTGTGTGTGTGTTTTCTGTTTTGTTTTAAGAGCTAGATTGAGTTAGAGGGTTAGATTATAAACCCAAGGAAATGTAATTTTTTGATTTATTTAAAATTAATTAGATGTCAATTGTTTGAAATCATCTACCTATGAATCATCATAAATGTGAACAGTCACATTCGTGATTTTAATGGAGGAGGCATACAGAAAGAGGGGACCAGGACAAGAGAATATGCTTCTGGTTAAAGGAAAAGGGTCAGATGGTTGTGAGGTCCTCCTGGTTCACACTGTGAACCATGAACCTTCTCATCAGAAGTAATTAGCTCATGTTTCCATTTCCTGATTTTTATTATTATTATTTTTGTGTGAAATCTGAGTGGAGAAACTTCGGAGACGTTGTTAGAGCTCCAGGCATGTGCAATACAGGAAACGGGGAAATAATTGGTAATGGAATGTTTCAAGCAGGACTTCTTTATAGGTGATGAGGTTTTTTTCCCCCAATTTTGTTTCATGTGAAAAAATGTATTTAAACAATGAAGGGAGAGAAAGAAAATATGAAAAAAATATCTTAAGTCTTAATCACCCAGATAATAGTGATGGTTGTCATTTTTAAAGATGGGAGATATTGTGAGTATTTATATGCTGGGATTGATCCAAGGGGTGGGGGAGAAACTAATGATGTAGCAGATAGATGGATAATCTTTGGAGCTTTGCACTTGACTAGGTGAGAGATGAGATCTGGTCTGTAGGTGGAATAGGTTGACTGAGATAAAAATATGGACAGTTCATCTTTAGAGAGAGAAGTAATGCTAGTCAGATGGATGCTGACTTAGGTGCATCTATATGAAGTCTATTTCTTGCTCATATCATAGTCAAGTGCAGGTAAGACAGCTCTCTTGGGTACCTTCTAGAACTCAGAGTTCTTCCATGCTGTGAATCTCTTATACTGGAATACTTTACTTCCAGCCACATAGGTGCAATAGAAAGATTAAGCCAAGACTCTCAAGGGAGATTTGAGGAGCCAGGGTAGAAAAGGCTTCTATTACTTTCTCTCATATTCCTGTGTCTACTACCAATGTGCTAACCCCATCACAAGGAAAGCTGGAAAATGCAACTGTCCTGTGTTCTCAGGGAGGAATAAAGAGAATTAAAGAGCTTCAACCACTCTTTGTCACAGGAAAGAAGGCAGAACATAGGAATGCAAATGATCTTTGTTAGTAGAAATAGTTGTGTAGAATGTGTGAAAATTCTCTTCATGTCTCAATGAAATAGGAAGTTAGTATAGAAGCAGGCCAAAGAAAGATTTGAGAAAAGAGGGAATGGTATGAAATGGTCAAGTTAAGAGGATAGAGTGCCTCAGTCTGGCTGCAGCAAAATAATGGGAGAGTTGTGTGTGTGTGGGTGTGTGACGAGCAACTTGTGTACATTGATACAGCAGGAGTGGGAGCCGTTTATTGTACGACAGGAGGGGAATATATACATTCCACACAGCTTATCTTAATTAACATAAACTAGACACCGCAGTCAACCAATAAGGAATCTCCACACTTAATGGCTCGCTGGCTTTACTTCACAAACCACTCCCTCTGGCAAAATGCCAGGCGCCATCTTGACTTGTTTACAGACCCTAACAATAGAGAGTAAATGGCTCATGAAAATGCTATAGAGTACCTCTGAGAGAATTGTTGTGAAGGGCTGGGCTGAGAGGTTGTGGCTGTTTTAGGTCTATGGAGCTAAGAGTGGGAAGATGAACTAGAAGCTGAAGTTCCATGTACACATATGCCTGTCAGTCTGACTAACAGCCATGATCTTCAGAAAGCCTTAATTTAAAGATCACACAAGGTTCTTTGTTGGGCAACTCTAACCTGAAGCTGTATCTGGAAAGGAATTATGGGAGATGTAGTCAAGGCAACAAAGTACAATGTAGTATACTTGGCTTTCTTTTCCATAAGCCCCCTATCTATCATGATCTGATGTAGTATGTATTTACTTTCTTTTTGTTTTCTCATTGTAAAACTACACAATGATGGCAATTTACTTTATTCTCTGCTCCCCAGCACCTAGAAAAATGTCAAGTACAGAAAGTGTTTGTTGAATGACTGAGTATTTTGGATATCCTTCTAGGTGTCTTTCTATGTGTCTATATACCCACACACCTACACACATTGATAGAGGGGTGAAATTTTACAAGAATGGGATCATACTCTATACTTACAACTCTATAAGTATTTGGTTATTTCATTTATTATGAAGTGAGACATATTTCAATAACTATTGATGACTATCACATTTTAAGATTGCTATAAAGAATTCCTTGATGTCTGTCACAGTCTCATTAATTGTTCATGTAGCTAATTATACTAATGTAATTAATTGGTCCCTAACTGGTAGACATTGTGGTAGCTTCTCTGTAGGCTGATAAGGGAGGGTTAATGGAAATCTTTGAAAGATCTAGTTTGGATTCTTTTAAACAAAGCTAAAACAATAGACTTCCTCAATACCATCTCAGATTCATTAATTTATGCAAGTATATCTTGAGCCTTTCCCTAATCATCTAGAGGGTACTGTGGGTGTTATGATTTAGATATTATAGGTGTCCTTCAAAAGCTCATATGTGAAAAAAGTTTAGAGGTGCAAGAAAGTTTAGAGATGAAATGACTGGGTTATGAGAGTCTTAACCTAAAAGTGCATTAATCCCCTGATAAGGATTAACTGAGTAGTAACTGCAGGCAGGTAGGTATGATAGGTATGGCTGGAGGAGGTGGGTCATTGGAGGTTTGCCACTGTAGTCTCTATTTTGTCTGTAGTGAGGAGACCTCTCTCTCTCTCTCTCTCTCTCAAACTCTCTCTCTCTCTCTCTCTCCTCTCTCTGTCTCTCTCAGCTTCTTGGTGGCCATGTCTTGAGTCACTTTTCTCCACTACACTCTTTTACCATGATGTTCTGCCATATCTTGGGCACAAAGCAATTAATTTGGTCATCTTTGGACTGAGACCTCTGAAACAGTGATACCCAGATGGACTTTTCTAAAATGGTTCTTGTCAGGTCTTTTAATCACAGTAGCAAACAACAACAACAACAACAACAAACCCTAACTAAAACTGTAGGTTGGGCACCAGTGTGTGGAATGGGTTTTATTCCTCAGAAGGTCTTTATCAAATGCCAGGCTAGACAGAAGTATTTAATAATATGCACTAAGAAGCAAGAAATATAAAACTCATAAGTATTCCGACTCTTAAAACCTCAGATGCCTATGTACCTTGGTTTCTACAAATTTTCTTCATTGATCCACTAATAGATATAAGAGAAATGGGACAATAAAAGCTGAAGCCATGGTGTTTTTTGGAGCTCAACTATATAGTCTCCTACTGCAACATAAACTGCAGGCCTAGATTGGGAAACTGATCCATAAGCTCAAGGAGGATTGAGCCTAATGCTCTGAATTTAGGGCTGAGAAACTTCAGAATCTCTTTGTCACTTAGTAATGCATCATGGATATCCTTCAAAGAATTTACAACATTTACAATGCATCCAAAACACCTATTCCTTACCACTTACCAATTAAATCAAGTGTCTGAGAAGGGAGCCAGGACATTGGCCTCTGCGAAATCTGAATACAGTGAGCAAGAAACACCACAGATAATGCATTTCTTCAGCTTTGAATCATCGACTGGTGGGGGGGCTGTGACTATGTGAGGAAAGGGAGAGCTGGTTTTGGAATACACAGTCAGATGAAGTCAGGAGCAGCTGAAGCGGAAACCTGGCTAGAGTCTAGCCATCAGTTACCAGGCAGCACCTGCTGTATCCATGCTTGGAAGGCTGGAGCGCAGTCAGCTGAATCAGGAGCAGATTCCCAGAGTGTGGTTTGCCCCTGGGCTCATATTGGTGTCCACAACTTTCCTTGGTTTGCATGATTCAGTCTTGCCTTACATGCTCTTTAGCCCACTGCTTTCTGCTGTCACAGAATGCAGCTGAGGCTTCAATTTGTGAACATTTCTAGCAAATAATACATTATGCAGAGAGTGTTTTATTCCCCAGATAGAAACCACTGAGAGATCTTGTAGTGAATTTTGAGAAATATTAACATTTGTATGTTCCTTATTCAATTGCCCAAAGGCTTTGTTTCATTTTGTATTCCCTGAGAAAAATATATTGAACATCTATAGTTTGATCCACTTTTATAAAAGCTAAGATTATCTAATCATTTTTTTTTAAAAAAATCAATATCCTGGTATTTCCTCAAGAAAGGCACGAAATCAAATACACCAGTATTAAGCAATTGGTATTTTGGAGTGGGAATCTTGAATTGTGTTAATAGTCACAGGGAACACATTTTGGTTCCTTGTGTTCAATAAAAAACCTAAGTGGAAAGAAGGCTTCTTAAAGAAGACAATGTGGAATCATGCTACTCAAGTGGCTACAGACTATTCATTCATTCAATATGTGTTAAGCAAGTCATTACCATGTCCTAGATACTGTTCTGGGTTCTGGCCCAGCAGATCAAAGGGCAAATTCTCCGCCTTCTCTTGTGGATAAAACAGATACTAAGAAATACATACAATGGCTGCTCGTGAGAAGGTGCACTGAAGCAAGCTGAAGGAAGAGTGTGAGGACAGAGGATGGGGTGGGTCAGTGTAGGCCTCACTGAGAAGGCACCACTTTGGTTAAGACTGAAGTCAAGTGAAAAGGCAGCCAAGGAAGAAGATAGTTCTAGGAAAAGGGAATAACATGCTCAAAGACTAGGAAGAAGACATGATGGCTCCAGAGGAGAGAATAATTGGGGTGATGTTAAAACACTGCAGGCCCAGGTGAAGCAGTCTCAGTGTCTGGTGGTGAAGACACTTGTGGGTTTTTCTGACTGTGATGGGGGGAGGGGGAGACAGTCACTGAGGCTGGTGAGCTGGGGCAACAGAATTTGCATTTGAAAATGATTACTTGAGATATTATGTGCATCAACTATTCTGGAACAAAAATAGAGGGCAGGGGACATGTAGGAGTCTGTTTTATTAATCCTGAGAAAAGAATCTAGGTGAACACTGACCTCTTTAACATGTTGGCTAATCTCCTCTGTTGTTGTTTGTTCTTTGTTGCTCTTGGGCATGAAGAAAAATCCAAAAAGAAGCCTCTCTGAGGTAATAGCTATGGACTGATTGAAGATACAGCAACTGAAACAGGTTGTATAAGAGTTGGAGCTACCTGATCATGTAATTTATTTTTGCCCTCCGGGCATGTCAAGTCCACTCACAGGTGTGTCACTTCAATTTTATGCTGAAGTGCTTCTGATCTCATGACTCATAATATCAGATAACATAAAGCTTATACTGGGCAGCTTAATTGTGCAGATAGTAGATGCCAGTACACATGCACATTTCTCTATTGGAGCATTTTAGCTCTTTAGGAGTTCTTTTTCAAATGGTGAGTAGATACCTGTTATAAGAATCCCAGAGATTTGTACATTAACTTTCCTATTTGGCTTGGTAGACTTTACAGAAATTTCATCAACCACAGACATCTTTAAGGTATTCTTATCTGCTGGATCATGCAACACAAGCTGTTGAGGGCCACAGCCGAGTTGGGATGATGCATGGCATTTTTGCCAGAAGTAGTGGTTGAGAGGTGACACCAGTGAGCCATTAAGATGATGACTTTTGAACTCAACAGAGTTCCCGTTGAGCTCTCGCGGGGATTCCTGAAGAGTTCTCGTTGGTTGGGGAAGTTCAGGTGGTGGGAGTTCCGGTTGGTGTGTGGTGTTCCTGGAGGAGCTGCGTGGGTGGCGTTCAGGAGAGTTCCCGGGGAGTGTGCTGGTGGAGTTCAGAAATAAAGTTTGTTCCTGCTTGAGTGGCTCGTGATTTGTGCCCAGCCAGACTGTGGCACCAAGCTGTTTGTACCACAGCTTGATCTAATGTAGAACTGAAGCCAGAATTAAAGACATGTGGTCAGTGAAGATAGGTAAGGGTGGATTCAGAGAATGGAAGCAATTTAGGTCTGGGAAGTTGGAGACCTTAATATCCGGAGGGATTGAAATGCTAATATCTCCAGAGCCCTTCATTCCCTATCAAAATAATCTGTCCCTACTCCAACCTGTTGGTAACCTGTCCCAAGGATTATCCCTCCCTATGGGGAGGTATAAAAGTTGTTAATCAATGCACCCTGGGTTCACTTCCAGCCTGAATCACTCCATTTGGTCCTTCCCCCTTTCCATCTGCTTCTCACTTTTTGGCCCTCCCACCTGGGCTAGTCAGCAGGAAGGAGAGAAATAAGGGGAAGAGAGTAGGAGAACAAAGGAAGTCTAGCACATATAAAAAGGCAGAGCACCCTCACTTTTTGGGACACCAGGATACCAGCTATGGCCTCCTTCTCCCTCCCTGGAGAAGTCTGTGTTACCCCTTTTTAAGTAAACCCTGTTCTATACGCTTGCCTCAGAGGGCTTCATTAATGTTATACTTTCTTTTTAATTGAACCCTATTAAAAAATTGTAGTCTTTTGGTATTTGATTAATAAGATTTTCAAAGTCCAAGTCTACATTGCCTCCCCAAAGATCTCTATTAAGTACTATGGTTTCTTCTTAGCAGTAGAAATTATAAGATAAAATAATATGTGGGAAGTCCCTGATCCTTGGGACTCCAGAAAAACCACACTGATGTAGCTCTCTGATGTCAAGTTGCTGGCTGTTGAGAGCCACAGCCAAAGGGGCCCCAGCAAACTTCCAGCTGCCAACTGATTGGCTCCTCTGCAGTGATGCTCATTGGGCTGTTTCCCCGCCCTTTCAGACCACAGAGCTGCTCATTGGGGACATTTTTTTTGGCTCTTCCCATGTGACCCAGCCAATCAGCCTCAAGAGCAGGAGGAGTGGGGCAGATTGAGAGGCTTGTGGGAATCCGGTGGTGGCAATTGGGCTCTGAGAGTTTTTCCTGAGGAGCTGTGTGGTGTGGTGTGTGGGTTCTAAAAATAAAGTTTGTTTCTTTTGACAAGTGGCTCCTGAATTGTGCCCAGCCAGACTGCGGCATTTGGTGGCTCGAATGGGGAACAACTGAGGGTAAGTGATAAGGTAAACTGCTCGCCCCTGAGGGCAGGGCGAGAGGATGGGTAGCCATTTTAAGATTCCTCTTTTGTTTTGCTTCACTTTTGTTTTAAGTTGCCTGTCCCTGGAGATGTGTAAGATGGAAGAAAAACTGCTCACATCTGAGGAACAGATAGGGAGAAAGGACGGATGGACATTTCAGGAGGATAGAAAGGCTATAATAATTTTCTGTTGTTCCAATTTTGTTTTATTCTGTTTCAGTTTTGTTTGGCGTTATCTTGTTGGGTTGTATTATAGTTATAGTAGAAATATTCAAGTAAAAGAGAAGGTCTCGCAAGCTAGTCAGACAGAGGAAAAAATTCAAGTAAAAGAGAAGGCCTCTCAAGCTAGTCAGACAGAGAAAGAAAGTTTAGAGCAGAAAAAGCCATCAGGGGAAAAGTTACAACAGGAGACTGCTACTAACACCTTTCTATCACCAGAGGATGTAAGTGTCCAACCAACAGTGCCACCTCTACAGGAGACTGCTACTAACACAATAGAGACAATAAAAATTACTTGGAAATCAGAAAGAATAGTAGGGGTTCCTCAGTGGCCCCTGACTAAAGAAAAGATACAAGCAGCCCATGACCTGGTCAAACAACAATTAGCGGAGGGACATATACAACCTTCTGTATCTCCCCATAATATTCCCATTTTTGTCATCAAAAAGAAATCTGGTAAATGGAGATTATTGCAAGATTTAAGAGCCATTAATAATGAGATGGTTATTATGGGACCTGCTCAATCGGGGATTTCTTAATTGTCTGCCTTGCCAAAAACCTGGTATCTTTTAGTTATAGATATTAAAGATTGTTTTTTTTTCAATTCCAATTCATACTGAGGATAGTCCACGTTTTACATTTACTATCCCTGCACTGAATTATGAAGGTCCTGATCAGAGATATGAATGGAAAGTACTCCCTCAAGGGATGGCTAACAGCCCAACTATGTGTCAAATTTATGGTAACAAAGTAATCCAGCCACTTAGAAATCAAAATCCTGAACTAGAAATATTTCACTATATGGATGATGTATTATTAGCACACAAAGCTAAAAACACATTGCTAGAATGTTATGCCACACTTACAAACTTATTAAAAAATTATAATCTAGAGATAGCAATAGATAAAGTACAATTAAATTTTCCAATAAATTATTTAGGAGTTCTATTATCCTCAACCAGGTCCGTCCACCAAAAATTCAAATATGAGTAGATCAACTCAAATCACTTAATGACTTTCAAAAGTTATTAGGAGACATAAATTGGATAAGGTCTTATCTAGGTATACCAACAGGAGAGTTGGGACCTTTATTTGATATCCTAAAAGGTTCATCAGATCCAAATTCACCCCGAATGTTAACACCTAAAGCAAGAAAGGCATTAAAAATCATTGAAACATATATGGAAAATATGCATTTGAATAGAATTGATATAAGTTTGCCTTTATTATTTATTGTACTGCCAACAAAAATATTCCTACAGGAGTATTTTGGCAAGAAGGTCCATTATTATGGATACATTTATCTTATTCTCCTAACACTATTCTTACTAGATATCCTGAGGCTGTAGGACAATTAATACTCAAAGGAATAAAAGCAGCGAAGGGAGTGTTTGGAATTTCTACCAATAAAATTATTACTCCATATACTATGGATCAAATTGATGAGTTAGCAAATGAGTTAAATACTTGGGCAATAATCATGTGCAAATCTAATGTTTCATTTGATAACCACTTACCATCTATTCCTTTATTGTCTTTTTGGTCATTGCATCCTGTAATTTTTCCAAAAATGACAAGAAAAACACCTATCATGAATGCTCCAAATATATTTACTGATGGGTCAAATAATGGTACAGCACAATAGTTACACCTGATCAAACTTTTACATTTTTAGTACCCAAACAATCAGCTCAAAAGGTAGAGCTTAATGGAGTATTACAAGCTTTTGTGATGTTTAAAGATTCTGTGTTTAATTTATTTTCTGATAGTCAGTATATAGTTAATGCTATAGTATCCCTTGAAGATACTGGTAGGATTTCCCCTTCCTCTACTGTTTTCTCTTTGCTTTTCATATACAAATTCTAATCTGGGACAGAAAAGATCCATTCTTTATAGGACATATCAGGGCACATACAGGATTGCCTGGAGCCCTTAGTTTGGGCAATGATTTAGCAGATAAAACTACACATGACATATATGTTTTCTCTACACTAGAAGAAGCTACAAATTTTCATAAAAAGTTCCATGTCAATGCTAATACTTCACAAAAGCATTTTAAAATAACTAAGGAACAAGCTAGACAAATAATAAAACAATGTCAAAATTGTGTGACTTTTTTACCACAAGTTAATCTTGGAGTCAATCCTAGAGGACTGATACCTAACCATATTTGGCAGATGGATCTCACACACTTGCCAGTATTTGGAAAATTAAAATATTTGCATGTTACAGTTGATACTTCTTCTGGATTTTTGATGGGCTCCCTTCATGCCAGAGAAAAAACTAAAGATATTATAGCTCATTGCTTACAAAATTTTGCCACTGTGGGTGTTCCAAAACAGTTAAAAACAGATAATGCCCCTGGTTATACTTCTACCTCTTTTAAACAATTTTGCTCATCACTTGGCATTACTCATATAACAGGAATCCCATACAATCCACAGGGACAAGGAATAGTTGAAAGAGCTCATCAAACTATTAAAATGTACTTATTAAAGCAAAAAGAAGGAATTGGGAAGGGGTATATATTCCCCAAAGATAAACTTAAAATAACCCTTTTTACTCTAAACTTTTAAAATTTGGATTCATCAGGACTTAGTGCTATGGAAAGGCATATGTGTCCAAAAAATATACATAAGCCCAAGGTACTTTGGAAGGATATTCTAACAGGACAATGGAAAGGTCCTGACCCAGTAATTGTCTGGAGTCAGGGGTCTGTTTGTGTGTTTCCACAGGAGAACAGCAACTGATTTGGATTCCAGAGAGATTAACTAAGGTCCTGACCCAGTTATTGTCTGGAGTCGGGGGTCTGTTTGTGTGTTTCCACAGGGAGAACAGCAGCCGATTTGGATTCCAGAGAGATTAACTAAGGTCCTGACCCAGTGATTGTCTGGAGTTCGATTGGAGGTCTGTTTGTATGTTTCCATAGGGAGAACAGCAGCTGATTTGGATTACACAGAGATTAACTAAAGCAATTTCTACACACCAAAAAGAAGATGATTTGGCTCAAATCCATAACAGCTGATATCCAAAACTTCAGTTTGGCTACCCTTACATCTGCGACAGAACCAGCATGCTTTTTTCAATATCTATTTTATTATCACCCTTTCCCACATCATGAAGTTCTATTTTGTTTTTTGAGCTCATACAGACCTAGGTTAATGTTTTGCTGATCAGTTCTGTTTTTTGACTATAGAGTTTTTAAACATTGCAATGGAGATTTCACCTGTAAAAAGTTATAAGGCCTTTACTATTATGTTACGTGTTATATGTATTTTATTATGTGTGCACACTTGTGTTTTATGTTGTATGTTTGTATGTACATATGTCCATATATCATATATGATGAACGCTCATGAAAAAATGGATCCAAATATTTTTTTTATTCACGTGATTTAAATGGTTTAATTTAAATTGGGTAAACAGCTGTTGAGGATTGTTTCAATATGTGAACAAAAAAGGAGGTTAACAGATCTGTTTGTTTACTTTCACCTTTCCTTTTCATTATATTTAATAATTCTGTTCAAGATAATGTAAATTGTTCAGAAAATTGTTTTCTTTTAGTGCCTTCTGGAATGTTACATAATTTTTTTTCTTTAGCTATTATTGCCAGAATTCCTATCTTCATCCCAGTGCCAGTGAAGACAAAGATAAAACCAATCTATACCTTCTGCAATAGCCATCACTGAACTGCTTGCAGAAATTGCCTGGAATATGTATCACTTGTATGCATTGTGAACTCACTTGTATGCCTTGTGAACTATCTGTTGGTGTAGCGACTTGTGGTAGTGTTGGGGTATTTTTGCTGATGGTGTCATCGGTGGTACAATTTTTCCAAAAGGAGCCGTCAATTGGCTTGGTGTGTCTTCCTCCCTTCTGCTTGTCATGGTCATTCAGCTAAAATTTGGGGGCCAACAGAGGTGAGGCAAAGAACCTCACCCCCCCACTGCTGGTACAAAGATCTATCCACAGGTGTGGCTGTATGCTGGACCAGTAGTCAATGACGGGTAAGATCCAATTGCAAGGGTACCAACCTAAGACAGGAGGCTGATGCCTTGAGGTCAGCTCATCCGATGACAACAAATAAATGATCTCACACTTCATCTCAAAATCCTAGAAAAAGAAGAGCAAAACAACAGCAAAAGAAGTAAAAGGCAATAAATAATTAAAATCAAAGCTGAAATTAATGAAATTGAAACAAAAGAAACAATTGAAAAAATTGACAAAACTAAAAGTTGGTTCTTTGAAAAAATAAATAAGATCGACAGACCCTTAGCCATGCAAATGAAGAGAATAAGAGAGAGAACTCAAATTACTAGCATATGGGATGAAAAAGGCAATATCACAACAGACACTTCAGAAATACAGAAGATAATTAGAAATTATTTTGAATCCTTATACTCCAATAAAATAGAAGATAGTGAAGGCATCGATAAATTTCTTAAGTCATATGATCTGCCCAGATTGAGTCAGGAGGATATAGACAACCTAAACAGACCAATATCAATTGAGGAAACAGAAGAAGTCATCAAAAGACTACCAACTAAGAAAAGCCCAGGACTGGATGGGTATACAGCAGAGTTCTACAAAACCTTTAAAGAGGAACTAATACCAATATTTTTCAAGCTATTTCAGGAAATAGAAAAAGAGGGAGAACTTCCAAATTCATTCTACGAGGCCAACATCACCTTGATTCTGAAACCAGACAAAGACATTTCAAAGAAAGAAAACTACAGACCAATATCTCTAACGAACCTAGATGCAAAAATCCTCAATAAAATTCTGGCGAATCGGATACAAAAACATATCAAAAAAATTGTGCACCATGATCAAGTAGGATTCATCCCTGGTATGCAAGGCTGGTTCAATAAACGGAAATCAATAAATGTTATTCACCACATCAATAGACTTAAAAATAAGAACCATATGATCATCTCGATAGATGCGGAAAAAGCATTCGACAAAGTACAGCATCCCTTTATGTTCAAAACTCTTGAAAAACTAGGGATAACAGGAACATACCTCAACATTGTAAAAGCAATCTATGCTAAGCCTCAGGCTAGCATCATTCTGAAGGGAGAAAAGTTGAAGGTATTCCCTCTAAAATCTGGAACAAGACAGGGATGCCCTCTCTCACCACTTCTGTTCAACATAGTTCTCGAAACACTGGCCAGAGCAATTAGACAGACGAAAGAAATTAAAGGCATAAAAGTTGGAAAAGAAGAACTTAAATTATCACTATTTGCAGGTGACATGATTCTATACCTAGCAGACCCAAAAGGGTCTACAAAGAAACTATTAGAGCTAATAAATGAATTCAGCAAAATGGCAGGATATAAAATCAACACGCATAAATCAAAGGCATTCCTGTATATCAGCGACAAATCTTCTGAAATGGAAATGAGGACAACCACTCCATTCACAATATCCTCAAAAAATAAAATAAAATACTTGGGAATCAACCTAACAAAAGAGGTGAAAGACTTATACAATGAAAACTACAGAACCCTAAAGAGAGAAATAGAAGAAGATCTTAGAAGATGGAAAAATATACCCTGTTCATGGATAGGCAGAACTAACATCATCAAAATGGTGATATTACCAAAAGTTCTCTATAGGTTCAATGCAATGCCAATCAAAATCCCAATGGCATTTCTTGTAGAAATAGAGAAAGCAATCATGAAATTCATATGGAAAAATAAAAGACCCAGAATAGCAAATACAACTCTAAGCAGGAAGTGTGAATCAGGTAGTATAGTGATACCACACTTCAAACTATACTACAGAGCAATAGTAACAAAAACAGCATGGTACTGGTACCAAAACAGGCAGGTAGACCAATGGTACATAATAGAGGACACAGAAACCAATCCACAAAACTACAACTATCTTATATTTGATAAATGGGCTAAAAGCATGCAATGGAGGAAGGATAGCATCTTCAACAAATGGTGCTGGGAAAACTGGAAATCCATATGCAGCAGAATGAAACTGAATCCCCTCCTCTCATCATGCACAAAAGTTAACTCAAAATGGATCAAGAAGCTTGATATCAAATCAGAGACACGGCATCTGATAGAAGAAAAAGTTTGCTACAATCTAAATACTGTGGGGTTGGGCTCCAAATTCCTCAATAGGACACCCATAGCACAAGAGTTAATAACTAGAATCAACAAATGGGACTTACTCAAACTAAAAAGTTTTTTTCTCAGCAAAAGAAACAATTAGAGAGGTAAATAGGGAGCCTACATCCTGGGAACAAATCTTTACTCCTCACACTTCAGATAGAGCCCTAATATCCAGAGTATACAAAGAACTCAAAAAATTAAAGAATAAGAAAACAAATAACCCAATCAACAAATGGGTTATTTGTTGATTGGGTTATTTCAGGTTCAAAGACCTGAACAGACACTTCTCAAAGGAGGACATACAATCAATCAACAAGTACATGAAAAAATGCTCACCATCTCTAGCAGTCAGAGAAATGCAAATCAAAACCACCCTAAGATACCATCTCACTCCAGTAAGATTGGCAGCCATTATGAAGTCAAACAACAACAAGTGCTGGCAAGGATGTGGGGAAAAGGGTACACTTGTACATTGCTGGTGGGACTGCAAATTGGTGAGGCCAATTTGGAAAACAGTATGGAGATTTCTTGGAAAGCTGGGAATGGAACCACCATTTGACCCCTTCTCGGTCTATTCCCAAAAGACTTAAAAAGAGCATGCTACAGGGACACTGCTACATTGATGTTCATAGCAGCACAATTCACAATAGCAAGACTGTGGAACCACCCTAGATGCCCTTCAATAGACGAATGGATAAAAAAAAAATGTGGCATTTATACACAATGGCGTATTACTCTGCATTAAAAAATGACAAAATCATGGAATTTGCAGGTAAATGGATGGCATTAGAGCAGATTATGCTAAGTTAAGCTAGCCAATCCCTAAAAAACAAATGCCAAATGTCTTCTTTGATATAAGGAGAGTAACTAAGAACAGTGTAGGGAGGAAGAGCAGGAAGAAAAGATTAACATTAAACAGAGACATGAGGTGGGAGGGAAAGGGAGAGAAAAGGGAAATTGCATGGAAATGGAAGGAGACCCTCATGGTTATACAAAATTACATACAAGAGGAAGTCAGGGGAAAGGGAACAAAAAACAAGGGGGAGAAATGAATTACAGTAGATGGGGTAGAGAGAGAAGATGAGAGGGGAGGGGAGGGGAGGGGGGATAGTAGAAGATAGGAAAGGCAGCAGAATACAACAGACATGAGTATATCAATATGTAAATCAATGGATGTGTAACCGATGTGATTCTGCAATCTGTATACGGGGTAAAAATGGGAGTTCATAACCCACTTGAATCAAAGTGTGAAATATGATATGTCAAGAGCTATGTAATGTTTTGAACAACCAAAAATAAAAATTAAAAAAAAAAAAAGAAACTTGCAGTGAGATCCGAAGGACTCTAAAGATGGTGAAAATGAAGGAAAAGGAGAGGGAAAGCTGGTCACTTCCCTTATCTCCAGTCTTTAGATGTGGATAAAAATGGAGTGATTGTGTTGTAAAATAAAAGAATGAACTCACAAAACATCTTAAGAACACCACCTGTGTCGTCGGCATGCATCCTACCCTATATATATTTCCCCTGCTTGCAGGTACAGTATGACCCTCCATTGTATCCTGGCCTGCCACTGCTGAGGAGTTCTTGAGTAATAAAATGTTTAAGGCCCTAAGCAACTTAATGAGACCCTGTCTCAAAATAAATAATAAAAGGCCTAGGTATGTGACTCAATGGCTAAGCACCTCAGGTTGAATTCTCAGTACTAAATAAATAAATAAAATTAAAGATAAATGTCCACCGCCTCTCTGTTGAGTCCTCACAGTTCTTTCTGCGTGATCAGTAAACAGTGAGCTAGAGACATTTGAAGCACTGGAGTCGAACATCAATATATTCAAACAGCATGGCCTACTGTAGGCTTCCAGGCTAAGTAAGCTCTTTAGGAACTATACTTTGGAGGAGAATGGAGTGTGCATATGTAATTCTGAGGTAAGAAGAAGTTGTCTAATGCTTTTCTGGTAAAGTAAAGCCAATCTTCATACATTTAGCAGAGTAGGTGAGCATAGTTTGGGGTGGAATATTATAATCCAGAAGCTTCTTGTAAGAGAATTCCATACATAATGACTTCCGTACCATAATATTTTAGCAAATATTACTAGTCTGCCAGGGAGACAAGAATCAGCATGATTACAAGAAGATGATGCCACATATCGTCTTTCCTTTCAGAGACTAGAAGAAAAATAGAGAATGGAACAGGTGCTTTAATTCCTTCCTTCCAAGATTGATTGACTTCACCTCAGAGGATCCAGGAACTGTGGAACTTAGCTGTCAATTGTGCCACCTGACATCTTTCTACTATTTTCATTATTTTCTATGTATTAACCTACCCATCAGGTCTCCATCCATCCATCTGTACATGTTTACTCCTGTCAATTATTCATAATATTGTACAAAAACTTTATCTTAAATACTAAGCATAATTCATTCAAAAAACTAAATAAAAATTATCTTCCAAGACAAGGATGATAGGGTGCAAAGAAGATGAATAGGGAGAAGGGAAAGGTCTAGAATTATTCCTAGGAGGGACTATGAAGCCAGGCAAGGTAGGCTCCTGACCATTGCTTTGTTATCAAAAGTGCTTCTAAGAACGGCCTGAAGCAAGACGTCTAGGGAGAGGTACTCCCGTCAGGATTCTCTGATGAGTACAACTGCTCTTCTGCTACGTTCTCAGGGTTTTTTGTGTCTATCTTTTCATCTAATAACCACCCAAACTGGGCTCTTTTTTTCTCCTTTTCTTTCCTCATTTCTGTCCTATCATTGCTCTACTTTTTTTTTCAGAAAATATAAGATATGGGTGCGATGGAAAAAAATCAACTTTGTTAGAAGCCTTTCCTTTATGTTTTATCTTTGCTCTTGTGCCAGTTTTTTTTTTTTTGTTGTTGTTGTTGGGGGGGGGAATGGCTCATCAAATTGGAAACAAGAGGGCTGGGATGGTGGCTCAACGGTAGTGCATTCGCCTAGCACATGTGAAGTCCTGGGTTTGATCCTCAGCACCACATAAAAATAAATAAATAAAATAAAGGTGTGTGTCCAACTACAACCAAAAAACTGAATATTAAAAAATGGAAACTAGAAATTCAATGAGGTTTTGAAGTTAAAATATAATTCGTCCTAGGATACTTTAAATAGATGTCAAACTTTTTTGTGTTCAAGTTTCTCTAATTTTGTGAACATAAAACATTACAGATGAGTCATAATTTTATTATACATGTATGTGTTCAGAAGTACTATCCTTTTGCTACTTGCTTTCTACATTTCACATCATGTTTTTGAGTTCTGTTTAATAAAACAGCAGCTGTATTTTTTTTATTTTAATAGCTATATAGAATTTCAGTGTATACCTGAGCTAGTTTGTTTTCTGATTGATGTTTCAGTTTTTCCATATTTTCCCATCATAAATAATCTAATGAACATAAAAAATCTATTTTTTTTGTTAATACTTGTGAACATTTTTCTTGGATAGACAATAGAAGTAGAATATTGGTTGTTGTGTGCATGTTATATGTATTTATATACCAATTCCTCTTGAAAGGGGTTCAACTAATTGACATTTCCACCCACAGCATTTTTATAAATCTGGTATGTCGTTTTTACCAAACTAGAAACAACTGTAAAATTGGATATTCAGGCTTGAGGGCTAATCAATAGCATTAGTACTTTTCCAAACTCTGATTAGCATAAGTTTGGACCAACAGCAGTGACCCAAGTGTTATATAAACCTCTAGATTAGCACATTCAGACAACCACCCCTATGGGGTCCTTTTTCTTGCCCTGCAGTAATTCTAATTCTATGTACGAGTGAATAACTCCTACTCTTACACTCACTCATCATATTCTGTGTCTTTCATTTTTCAAATTCATGAGATAAGAATCCAGAAACTGGTGGTGAGCTTCTGAGGTCTGCTGCAACACAGGAGGCCTGAGCCTGCCATGAAGAGCTACAGCACATTTCTCAGCTTAGAGGCCTGCAGCTTGTGTAGACCCCTACATTGTTTTTCTAATTTAACTATTTATCTGCATTCTCTTGCATCTCATTGAGCTTTAAAAAAAAAGTCATTCTTTTGAATTCTTTATCAGGCATGTTATTCATTACAATATCTTTGGACTCATTAGAGAATTGGAAGCTGTAGGTGTCATTTTACCTTGATTTTTCATATTTCTTGTGTGTTTGTTGTTGAGATTTGTGTATCTGGTGAAATAAATAAATAAATAAATAAATAAATAAATAAATAAATAAACAAGCGGCTTTCTCCTAAATAAGTGTCTTGGGGTATTGGTTTGCCATGAAATGTTGAATTTATTTCTGGAAGGGTACCATAGTGTAATCTCTCTAGCTTCTTTGGGTATAATTATTTAGTTTGGGCATAAAATGCTTTGTATTGGAGTTGGAAAGATCTATTGTAGCATTTCAGGTAGGTGTGGTGAAGATAGCAGGATGTGGTGCACCCTGCGTGGTTACTCTTAACAATGGCAGTGTGGTGGCCCCTGTTAGAGATGTGGGTTTCCTCGGGCACTGTTAATATTATTTCTGTTAGTTGAATGGATCTCTGGCGTTAGTTGCTCCAGTAGTCATCAGGGACTTGAAATAATTGTCCTTTCATTAGACACAAGTGTGGGCCTAGGGGTACTTCAAAGGGAGCAGTGGGAGAGGAACTGCAGCTCTCATTCTGTGGTATTCACACCCAGTCTTGTTAGCAGTGTGGCATCTCAGAAGGTGGGGGTGGCCAATACGGGGAACTGTGTAGATGTGGAGGCAGAAAAAGTTGTGTTATTCATCTATGGTGCTACTGCAAATGTGCCTTCCTAAAAGCCAAACTTTAGACCCTCCTTCCGCAGCTTCGCAGATGTACAGTCATGATGATGGCCAAGGGCTATTCTCCCTGCTCCCCCTTTCTTTTGTTTGTAGTGCCTACCAGGGATGAGTGGGAGTGGGTCACAGATAGAGTCAGGGAAAATTCCCCTTGGCTGAGGTGCTTATAGGAGAGAGTGTGGAATATGGCTGATGCCACCAACGTTTCTCTCTGGATCTTCTTTTAATTCTGCACCTCAGTTATGGGGCTACCTTGGGGGCTAGGCCTGTGTTGCTAGAATCTGCTTCAGCATGTTTCTGTGGATGGAGGAGTAATGAAAATTTAGTTCCTTCTCCACCCTGCTAGTGACAGGTACCAATGTGCTAGGAAGGGGCAGAAAACTATACAGGCAATGGCACAGACCTGGCACCCACATGAGACCACATGTGATTAGTCATGTCCCTGGAATCAGAAGACAGGCTCCCTGATCATCTGATTCTTGTGGACAGTACTTTCTGCTCCCCTCAGTATCAGAACACCTGTTCCCTGCTATGTAGCACACTCAGTGGTTTATATTAGAGTCAGTCCACCAAGCCAAGTCTGGGTCTCGAGGCACCACCCACTGAATCAATGCAACAGATTGTCTGTGGGGTCCCAGGTATGGCAGTATGTTTGGGTTTCTGATCCCATAAAGTAGTCTAAATACAAGTCCACTTTCAAGGTGACTCCTGGCTACAGTTCCCTGAGGATTCACTGGGAGTTTACATGAATTCCTTTTCCAATGCCAGACTACTATGCAGATTTCAGGATTCTTCTCTACTTCAGCTATAAGCTTGTAAGGACCATGAAATCTTCCCAAAGCTAGAATTGTCAGTACCTGTGCTCATAGAGTTTGCTGGGACTCTCTCCTTTACCGTTACCCTAGTAGAGGGGAAAATCTCCCTTTCCAGGTTTTGGAGCTGGGGTAGCAGCAGGTTATGGGATATTTCATTTTTCTTGATATGCTGCCATCTCAGGTCTCTAAATCTTGCAAGTTTTCCATTTCTCTACTGTTGAATTCCAGTGTTCTTCCATGATTGCTCAATATGCAGTGATACATCTTTTGCTTTGGTTCTTCTTTGTGGAAGATCAGGAGAGCGCTGGGTACCTCTATTCAGCCATCTTGTCATTAAACTGACATGTCTAGAATAAATTTTTGTGCATGAGTTGGAGATCTACTTTTGTTTTTTTGCTATATAGATTGCTAAAACATTCAGTACTGTTTATTTAAAAGTATATTTTTTCACTTTAGATTTATAAATATCCACACTGTCATGTGGGCTCCCTTAGCCAGTGTCTCATTACTTAAATTAGTATAGTCTCACAGTAAATTGCTATCTGTGAAAATTAACATCTTTTATTCTCTTTATTAAAAACAATGTTGGCATTCTTGGCTACTGAGTATGTTTAAGGATCAACTTGTCAAGTTTCCCAGAAAAGGGTATTGGGATTTTGATAGAAATTATACCTAAAATATTAATAAGTACTCTAAGGTTAAATCACCCCTGAATTCCTGAATAATTCATGTTGTATTATGTCATAATTATTTTTCTGTACTGCTATGTTTAATTTGCTAACATATTATGTGGGATATTTTTCATTTCTATATTCACATGTAACATTGGCCTTTCTTTTTTGTCTGATTTAGGTATTGTGGTAGTAAAAGTATAGTAAACAAGTTTCATAGATGTTCCTTTCTCTGTTGTCTAGAACAGAGGTTGGCAAGCTATGGTCTGCTTGCAAAATTTGGTCCATTGCCTGTTTTTGTAAATGAAATTTTGTTGGAGCACAGTTTTGCCCATTTGTCTAATATTATCTATGGCTGCTTTTGTGCTATAATACTTTTTCACCAGTGGTTATGAGATTTATGCAGAAAAAACAGCAAACCTCAAACAAGTAGAAGAAATAGTAAAGTTGAAGACCAAAACTGATGAAATCCAAAGGAAAGAGAAAATAGAAAACAATAGCAGGACCAAAAGATAAATTATTAGAAAATATAAATAAAAAATTAACTTCTAGCAAGACTTACCACAAAAATGTGGAAAAAAATAATTAAAAATTGAAAACAGCACATAATTAATGCTACAGTTCAAGTTTTTATATAAAAATCAGAATATAAATAATGGAATTTCAAAAAAAAAAATAAAAACTTGGATGAAGTAGACATTTTACTAAGAAAATAAAGATTATTGAAAGTGTCAGTTTTGATTAGAGAATAAACAACATCTAATAAGAAATGTAGCATAACCATTAATGTGATGGACACTGTAGTTACTAATCTGCTCAATGTACACATACACACACATGCACATACACATACACCCACTAGGACCAGACAATCAGCAAGATCTACCAAATTTCAAGAACAGTCTCATGTAAAGAGTTCTAGGCTATAGATTGACAAATCAAGGATCTCATTGTCTGATTACCCTTTAAAAAATTATTGAGGTCTAAGCTCAAAACTATTTGGACCATACTGGATAGGATGAAATTAAGTCCAAATCTGATCTCTAATACCTGAGAATGGAATATTTTTTGGTGATATTGTCTTTAAAGGGAAAATTGAGGATGGGTTTTGTTGTGCACTTATGTAATTCCAGCTGAGGCAGGACGATCACAAGTTTGAGGCTACCTGTGCAATGTAGCAAGACTTCAGTCTCAGAAAGAGGAGGCGGGGCCAGAAAATATAGCTCAGTGGTAGAGGACTACTGGATTCAATTCCCAGTACTTCAAAAAAAAAAAAAAGGGGAAGAGATAATTAAGTTTAAATGGTATTAGGAAGGACCTCATAATCCAGTATGATTAGTAAGAGGAGGAAGAGGACATTTGGAAACAGACATTTACAGAAGAAAAACAATATGAAGACAGGAAGAAGATATTGTCTACAAGATGAGAGAGACTACAGAAAAAATTCACTCTGCTGACACCTCAATCTTGAACTTTCAGGCTCTAGAACTGTGAGTAATGAATTTCTGTTGCCTGAGCCATTCAACTGGTGGTAGCCCTAGCAAACCCATATAATCACCTTTTTGAGTATATTGAGCTTACCTTTGCATTTAAAATAATATTCATCATGTTCTAGCCAGAATTTCTAATTGTTTTTAGGTGGAGGGCTTTCTGGTTAGCTAGAAAACATTGTAGGAACCCAAAACCCAGACTCATTTCAAAGAGCAGGAGTCATATTGGACCTTCTGGACTCTGCCAGTCTTAATTAAAGATGTCTACCTGTGACTACTAGACCAGAGGTCAAGAGCCTTAGGTTTCTGCCATAGTGTTCCATCAGTTAGCTGCAGACCAATTGATTTCTCCTCCTCAGCTTCAGGGCTGTCATCTATGGAAGAGTGATTTTCAGATGACAGTATATCTTACCTCCTCACAGCCCCTCAGGAACTGCTGCAAGGGGCTAGAAGCTGTGAGGTCTGTGCCCTTGGCCTCTGTAGTCAGAGCAGCTCCCTTTGTGTGTGTTTTGCCCTTCCATTCTGAAAAATATTCCCATGAGTAAGGCCTTGGGAAACTAGAACAAGCCTAAACACACTCAAGCTCCTGTTGCTTTGTCATAAGTTATTATTTTCCACCGATGGCCTCAGGTTCCACACTTCACGCAGAGGACTACCTCTAGATAAAGGACATGAAACCAGGTCTCTGGGTCTTCCCAGGAGTCAGTGGCCAACCCTGACCCAGCCTTTTGTTTCTTTGCCCTCTCTTCTCTTGCCAGGGATCCTTTATAGAAGAGTGAGGGCATCGACTGCATGAGCTTAACACCCCTGGACCTATTTTGATTTCCTGAAAACTGCAGAGAGAATAACATGGATGCATTTAAAAGCACTGCCTGTCTTTTTATCCATCCACTTTGCTCTCATTTTCTTTCACTTGTGCCGTCTGACTAGAATCTGTCAATGACTTAATGGGAGAAAATGGTGTCTGACCATACTCGGGGAAAGAAGGCTGCATAACAACCCTCTATGACAGCTACTGTCTTTCAGGGAAATCATAGTCTATGTAGTTTAGGTTATATCAACAGCCATGACTTCTGAAAAGGACACTTGTCACACCCCAAGGACTAGTAGCTCCTATGTGTCCCGAAAGGGCTAAGTGTCTAGTGGGGTAAGGGACAGGCTGCGGACAGCAAATGCTCCAAAATAATTTAATTAAATTAGAAAAATCTTCTGATATTTGTTATGTATGTATATATCCTATACATATATGTTATATTCTATACATATATATCATGTTATACATGTATATATGTTATATATGTATTTTGTATACACATACATAGATATGCATATAAATATTCATATATATACATACATACATTGACTTAAATGATATAGCATGAACTCCTATGTAGTTTTCAATACATTTAAAAAAAATTGTTTTCCTATACCAGTCTCAATTTTCCTTTTAATTAGCCTAATTTTCTCCTCAATAAACAATCAGCACCTCATAGACTTTGGTGATTTTCTGCTGCAGATTTGTATGTCACTTTTGCTTTGCTGCAGTTGTTTTGCAATACTTAGGACAAATGATTATTTATATATTTTTAAGGCATGGGGTTGGCCTTTCAATATGATAAAACTAGAACCTGTTTAAGGGTTTTATTTTATTTTTAAAAAATATTTTTAAGTTGTTTATAGATCTTTATTTATTTATTTATATGTGGTGCTGAGAATCTAACCCAGTGCCTCACACATGCCAGGCAAGTACGCTACCACTGAGCCCCAGCCCCAGCCCTAAGGGTTTTATTTGATGTATTTATTCTACAGAATTGAGATATTTGCTATGGAATTTTCCTGGAGTTAGATTGCTGGATAAACATTATATCACACTTTATTTCTACTCACCATTCACAAAACATCACTTGTAAAAGCTTTTCCTCCTGTGAGTAAGTCAAAATTAATTTCAGTAAGATTCAGGTGTATCAAATAAAAATGTTTCACAATCATATCTCAAGAGTTTTTTAAAGAATCTTTTGAGAATCATCAAAAAAAATCTGAAACCAGAACTAACATTAGCAATCATACTCTTTATGGGATATTTTTTACTCTTTCTGCTGAAACCCCTGATTTTTATTTTGGTCTCCAAACTGTTCCCTACTCTCAACTCAAGTGGTTTAGGTGGAGGTCCCTGGCTTAAGTGGGGATGTGGGGAGTATGGGTGGGGGCAGAGGCACAGAGCTCAGAACTGACCTGTTATTGTGTTCTATCTCCCTGGCCTTACTGACTGGCTCAAGGATAGGTCTAGGGATTTTGCTTTTGTTGATAAGTCAGGGATTTCTTTTTGTCCTTGAACCTGAACTTGGGAGGCTATAGGGTTAAGTGGCTAGCAGCCATCTTGCCACAAGTTTGAACTTGACAATGATGTCAAGCTAAAGTAGAACTGAGACAAGAAATAGAAAGACATCAGGTTTGGTAAGACATTAAACTGTATCTACAGCCATTTGTATTTATGGAATTTTTCTGTTATGCGAGGCAAGAAGCGGCTTTTCTCTCTTCTCCAACATATACACAAAAATGTACTGTTGTTTCTAATTTAAATGAGTTTGATATAGGTTTTCTTCCACCTGAAACTAAAGGATTCTAACCTTTTCATTTGATAGACAAGGAGTATCAAACTCAGAGCAAGTGACTTATTCAAGATCCCTCAGTAAGTTGATGAATCACAGAACTGGGTATAGGACCTAAGTCCTAACTCTGACCTTTTAATCATGGTCTTATTTGGGTGCATGCATAAGTAGTTTTGAAAACCAAAAAAGACTGAAGATACTGATGGAGGAGTGGTCATAGTTAAATATATGGCTGGAGAACATTAAAAAATGAGTAGTAAAATTGATCATCAGATGTATTAAGATGCTGAAATTGAAATAGTATTTTAGAAACAAGTAAACAGCCATCTAGATAAGTCAGGCTTACACTAAAAAGGGAACTATGAGTAGAAAATGGTGGAAGGCTAGGTAACTCCAGCAGATGTAGCTATAAGGGAAACATAATTTTTGCATATTTGGAAGTACACTCACTAACTAGCACTATGGTGTAACCAAAGAAGTAATACTAAAATGCCAAATTTGATCATTGAATTAGAAATACTGTGAAACCTAAACCATCCCCTATTTACCCCATCCCACACTCGCAGTAGAAAAGATTATTCTTGCAGGGAATCTGTTGGAAACCAGAATAGACTCAAGACAGATCAAAGAAAGGAGATTAAGGTTGATTCTGTTTAAAATGGTACAAAAATGATAGAGAAGTTATAAATTAACTAAAAATAAAAAAAATGTTCTGATATTATATTTTGGCTTTCAGGTAGGAATTATGTTCAAAGTTAAAATTCTCGGGCTCTTAGGCTCTTAGGAGTTCCATGACAGAATGTGACATTGTGGGTCCTCAATCCCTAGACCCTGGGTCCCTCAGTTCCAGCCTTTTCTACTCCACTACTCAGACCTGAGGCCTGCCCCATGTTCTCTCATCTCCAGCTCTGTCTCAAATTAAGAGGGTCCTTTCTCTCACAGACCCACTCCCAGTCTGTGTACTTACTGAAGCTCTGTCCTCAAAACCCCTAGAGAGTCACCCTTGCACTGCCTGTTGGACCTGGGGCTATGCATCTTGGATGCATAGCTTCTCCTTAATGATACAAATCTGAAGAAGTGTAAGAGAAACATGATCTTTAAGCAAGGAAGGTACAAGCTTTGGGACACTTTCTGTTGGCCTGTGACATTTTAACTCTGAGAGAAGCATGGCCAGAGCCTTAGGTTCTTCTTCCCTGGGATTTAGAGTGGTGCTGGCTTACTTTTCCACTACCCTTTCTTTTCTTTTCTTTCCTTTTTTCCCCTTACTTTTTTTTTAAGAACTTATTCTTAGGAAGATGTAAAGTACTTAGTGTCGAACCAGAATTGTGGCAACATTGACAGCCTGCTATTATAACTGAATATGTTTCCCATTTTTAAGGGTCACTAAAGAGGGGGTGATAAAGCAGATTAATGATTCTGATGCTGTCTGCTGCTTTTATTTGCTGCAATCTCATCTCTCAAATAGATGTTTGTGGTTAAAACCCCTGAACTGAAGAGCATCCTTCAGGATCTCCTATTCCAACTGCACTACACCAAATACATTGGCCATTGACCTCTCCTTGTTGCCTCTTCCTCACCTTTGAACTTTCTCTTCACCTTTCCTCCACCCTCATCCCAAGGGTTTGCATATTCTGTGGTTTTTACCTTCCTTCTGCTACGTTTGGAATCCATCTTTGGATCATAGCAGTAGCTGTGCTCTTCTGCACTGTTCTACCACCTTGTTAGGTTTAGAGGAGTCTTTGAATGTCATTTTACCCTATTCTTCCTCCAGCTGGGGAAGCCCCTACCCAGGGACACGCATTCTAAAGAGTTTTTAGTTTGTTTTACTCTCCTGATTGGAGCATAAACCAGAGATTTATAAACATAGATACATATGCAGGTAGAAAAGGATTTTAGAGGTCATTTGTGAGATTATTTAAGTATTCTTTGATCCAAATCAAAAACAGGAATCCAGACCCATTGAAATCTTATGGAAAGCTATACAAACCATCATGACAGCCAAGACTGGAGTCCAGGCCTTCTGTTCTGTCATAGAAACTCACATCATCATGTGAAAAGAAAAACTAAGACCAGTTAGGTTTAATAAAGTTAACTTGAGTAAGCAAAAGGGTCTAGAGCAGGGCAGCACTCCCCACTGAAGACATTCACAGTACCCCACCCACCACATGTACAGGTTCTATTTATAGCTAGAGAAAAGGAAGTGACACAGAAGCAATTTGGATGTAGTTGACATTCTCCTTATATAGGCATGTTCTGATCAGTTGGCAGCTTGTGATGGCTGAAGCTTAATTGCTCTGATTGGTTGAGAGTCAGTTGCTTGATTAGCAGTGTGTACTAAGGTTAGACTACAACTGGCTCATCAAGCTAGGTTGTAATTTACATATGAGACACTTTGGCCCAAATTTTGTCTCCAGTATGGAGGCTTTTTTAAGCCAAATTTATTTTTGTTTAGTACATAGGAATTTTTCCTTTTTGTTGATAACCTATCATTACTGGAACTAACAAAGAATAAGAAAATACCTTTCTGACATTATATTTAAACTTTTTAATTTCCTTTCTTTTAGGTCAGTTTTCTTCTTTGGAAGGTTTATCTTCATATTTATATTTGCAATATCTTCTGGTCTGTGCATACTGAAATAGACCTGTGACTTGGTTCATATATTTGATATGAACTCTCCATTTCAAACTTCTACAAAGAAAATAAGGTAACTTAATAAAAATTCAATTTCAAAAACCTTAGGGTTTTTAAACTGTTTATTTCTCATTGACCTCAGAAAGTAGAAACATGGTTACAAATGTGAATAGATGCTCGTTCCCCTAGTTCATTGAATTGCAAGCTCATTAATGCAATTATATTTAAGGCCAATTATATTTTTGTATGATCTTAATCAACATTGCAATATACACACTCACACACACACACAAACATGTATATGTAGATGCACACATAAACTGAATATAAATGATTTATAACCTTTTTCAGAATAATCAGATCATCTTTGCAAAGAATCATGTGTACCTTGACTAAAAGTAACTAATAACACCTAGATAATAATTTCTGATGAAATTCAGTTCCTTTGTGTGCATGGGTTGCAATATTGGTTAGAGTACACAAAATTTCCTCAGTTTTCAGTGACTTTAGTATTTAATTTGTTCAAATCAATTAATTTTTATTTATTATTTTATATTTTGTACAGGGATTGAACTCAGGAGCACTTAACCATTGAGCCACATCCCCAGTCCATTTTATTCTTTATTTTGAGACAGAGTCTCGCTAAGTTGCTTAGGGCCTCACTATGTTAGGACTGGCTCAGCCTCCAGAGTTGCTGGGATTACAGGCATGTATCACTGTACTCAGCTCAAATCAACTGATTTTTCTAGATGACTTTATTTGCCTCTTATGTGGCTTAGTAATACTTGTCCATGTTCTGTGAATTTCATAACATTTGTTTCTAGTCTCAGGGGGACTTGCAAACTGATTAGCTCATATCTCAGTCTTCTTTTCAGCTATATAATAGCCATTGAATAAATGAACACATGATAAATTCAACCAACAAACCTAGTAAATATTGAGATGAAATATTTATAGTCAACAGAGTGTGTATCAGTTGCTAAACTCATTAGTGAGGCAGTCAATGTAAAGAGAATTAATGTAATTTCCAAATTTAGATAGAGTGAGAATGGAAGAATTAAGACAAGCTAATTTTTTTTCTGTTGTTTGTACAATTCTGGAACAATGGTTGGAAAATCTTAAATTAGTCATCTATAACTCATTTCAAAGCATCTTGGTTGCATTTGTTCCTCATTTGTATTGTTGGAAAATTTGATTAAGTATTAGAAACATGGGTGAATATGTAATTTATTACTAATAGATTATCTAATAGTAAATCTTTATATTCTTCCACTTTCATCAGAGGAAATCCTGATTGAGTACCTGTGTTTTATACACTTCATTTAATCTGAGCATAATAATGGCCATACTAAGGATATAATTCTTATCCAAATCTTAGAGAGGTAGAAACTTTAATGTGCATTATTCAATTTGGGTGTGTGGGGTTGCACCTAAAGGGTGCTAGAAGTAGGTCTTGGAGTTTGGTTTATCCAATTGTCAGTATATGCTTCATGCATCAACTCATGCTGCCTCCTTAAAAGGCTGGTGTAAGTGATAATTTCAGTCAATAGTCTTGTAACACCATACACACTCAACTTCTCTGTTGATTTTCATTTAACTTCCTTGTATAATTCTTACTGAGTCTTCATTGGAAAAGAGGGGAAAACTAGGTTATAGGTCAGATGCAAGTAACTATACCTAGCAAGATAGTGAGACCCTGTCTCAAAATAAAAAATAAAAACCTGTTAAGGATGTTGCTCAGTGGTTAAGTACCCCTGGGTTCAATCCCTGGTAGAAAAATGAATGAATGAATAAACAGAACTGAAAAAACATGAGAGATTCTAACAATATCAAGGAAATGGGGAAAGGAATACAAAAAGGAAAGAGAAAAAAGAAACAGGATGTTGGGGAATAGTACTGAAGATAATAGCTATTGGTTCCAGTTTTGGAAGCCATAAATATAATGGAAAACATATTAAATGTTTGTTTACCTTCTGAAGGAAATACCCAAATTGTTCTCTGTATGGCTCACTTTTCTGTGATCAGTAGAATCTTGGTGTCTGCTATAGTAACTCTGAAGCTTAACTGTAGTGCTATTTGGAAAATGGAAACTAGATGTTAAATGTGTAGTCACTGTGACAGCCAATGCTACCTCTCTCCCCCATTCCAATAACATGTATTTAATTAAACATGTTTCTATTTAAGATTAAATCTAATTTTGTTCTTGATCCTCTATGTTTCAAAGTAAGGATGATGATAAAAAGGGAATTAAGTTTTGAGTCTTTAGCTGTCCACTCTAAGGTCAGTGGGAGGTGTGAGAGGAGCCTGTAGTGTCAGGTGGAGTCACCTGCTCATCTGCACACTTGATATTTGGGTCAGCATAATTAAGCTCATGGATATGTGCATAAATATGTACAAAAAAATCTAAATTCTCTCCATACATTTTACTGTTTGTATTCATACTTTTTATGTGAGTCCTCATAAGGGAAAGGCTTATTGATTCCTAATTCCATAACATCCAAGTTACTACTAAACTTGCTTTGCTTCATTTTTCATAAAAATTTTACACTTCACAAGTTAACATTTTATACGTTTCTCTATACAAAAGCTGCTTGCTACCAGTGTTGGAAGAAGGCCAATTGTTATAGTAGCTTCAATGATGGATGATTGCACTTTGACATTTATTTCATTAAATTCTCCCTAGGTTTCACATAGAAAATAATCCTTTTGTTATTGAAGGTCTTTGCTGATGGTAGCAGCATCACAGTGTTATGGCCTTATTATTTGTGCTTCTTAGTTTCTGCACTGTAGTGAGTTTGGATGAGGTGTGAAAATTCTCAAGTTCTTACTAGTTAAAACCCATTGTACCTTATAAATACAATGAGGGCAGCATCCAAGTGGATCTCTAATAGTGTAGACCCCGGATCTTATGGAGTTTGGGTGCCATATTAAATCTTAACTTCCCTGTATACTCAAATATCTTGATTTTATAATTTATAAAAAATATGAACATGTGAACATATTATGAGACTCTTCTCTCTCAAAAGGACCAATGGAGGTAAGAACTAAAAGTTCCTTAGCTTCATGGCAAATGTACCTCTGATTAGCATTTAACCATATGACTTTCAAAATGGTTTTTTCTGTTTCTGTTGCTCTCATGTAACACCAAATCTTAAGGGGCATAAGCCATGTCTTTCTAATCTGTGTATATATATATTTTTTAAAATGCACATTAAATCAAACTGAACTGGAAAATGCAGCAGAAACAAGCAATCTTGGTAGTCTCACACTTTGTCCTACAGAAACTAGGTTGAAGATGGTCAGGAATGTGAAAGAAATCTCATTAGCCTTCGAACATTTCTTTCCTTGGTAACTTGGGTCTTGACCTATCAGTGAGGCATCAGGGATAAAGATATAACAGTGATAATTGTCATGGCAATAGTTAACAATAATGTAAAAGTCTAATTACAGGAATGTTTTCAGAGTTATTGTTTGTATGTCTTTGAGCTTTGTTTGGACTCTGTTGACAAAACAATTAGCACAGATAAAAAGGAAAAGAAAGAAGGAAGTTGTGAAGCAGGTGTATTGTGCACTGGTTACTAGCCTGTCCAAGTCTGGTGAGACAAAGCACTCATGCATACAAGATGTTACATAAAGTGGATTTATTACTTACACATAGGCAGCAAAGAACAGTCAAATCCTAAGATTCATTGCAAACTGGCTCCCCAAGGCTCACAAAGGTTGCCCAAGATGAATAGAATCTCAACTGTACATGCCTCATTGGGACCACAGCTGAGAGACCTTGAAAGCAGACTATCTGGGGTTAGATACCCAGGGGTGATAGAACAATGCTGAACTAAAGCATTGAAGAGATGTACTGTTCTAGGGGGAAACTGAAACAGTCCAAGCTGTTTCAGCCAGGGTGTTGCATTTTCAGAACATCTTGTAGTTCTTGAGAATTACCAATGAGAAGGGGGAAACACTGATATGACTGAGGCTGCCTGGAGAAATGTCCTGCAGAAGTTATTTGCAAAGAGCTGGGACTTGTTCAGGTATAGTCACTGCTAGCTAAAGCTCAAAACCCCGATGGTTGCTGAAGACTAGTGCAGCCAAACTAGGTCAAATCTGGTGTGCACATACAGTGGCATGTAAAGGGCTTCAGTTTTCAACTTTGATAAGTCAATCTCATTTCTGAGATTTTTAGCATTTTGACCTAGTATTTTAACCTAGGTTAAAAGTAAAAGAATTTACTTGAAGGTAAAAGGAATTTTTTACTTCATAAAAATCAAACTGACTGTTTCCCAAGATGAATAGTATCCTAACTTCACCAAGTATGTACATCTCGGATCATTAATTGATCAAGATCTTATTGTTGGAAGGAAGTTATTGAAGTGAAGCAAATCAAGGGCACTAATCAATATTCTTGGAGTACTCTGATAATGGAACTTCTTAAGAACACACAATACCAAAGAAGGTGAAGAAGTGCGGAGAACTTTTGGGTTGATGAACAAAAATAAATTCATATGCTTGGAAGATCGTGCACCCTAACTCCCTGAGGGCAGAATCTGTGCTTGGGACCCTTCCAAATCTTACTCTGTGTATGTCTTCATGTAGTTGTTCATTTCTATCCTTTAAGATACCCTTTGTAATAAATTTGCATAGTAAGTACGATGTTTTCTGGATTCAATGTGCCAATCTAGCAAATTATTGAACATAAGAACAGGGCCATGGGAAACTCCAGTTTGTAACCAAGTCAGATAGAAGTAAAGGGTAACCTGAGAACCCATCATTTATGATGGGCATCTGAAGTTGAGGCCAGTTTTATGGGATTGGGCCCTTATTCTGCAAGGTCAGCACTAACTCTGGCTAGTGTCACACCTCACTGGTGACAGAGAATTGTGTGGTGGGAGAAAATGCTACTATGCATCTGATATTGGAAGTAAAGTAATAAGTACTGTGTGAGAGCAGAGAAGAGGAAAAATAATTTGTTTTTCTTTTATAGTTTAGTTTCTCCTATCTAACAGTAAGGTCCTTAGGAAATCAACGTCACAACCAGTAAAAGGTCTAAATCATATCAGAATATTTTATTTCAAAGTTCAACTAGAACCACTTTACTGAAGAGCTTCTACATTTCAGTATAAATACTTCTGATTGTCTTTCATTCAAAAGTAAAATTTTTCTTTCCTGAAATAAAGTCTCTATAGGATAACCATGGGTCAGTACCATATACAGTAGAGCTTCTCAGGGTTGACCATAGACTAAAGAGTCATTATGTACTCCTCAAAAATAATGAATCAAATAGACTGAGTGGATATGAAATTGATTATTTCTTAGTAACTTTATTGATTCTGTTTTAGATTGTCACCTTCTAGCAAAAAAATTATTTGTCCACTGAAAAACTCCATTTTGTCTCATTTTTAAAGTGAAACTTTTAACTACTTCTATAAATATTGTTCCATATAAAGCTCAAATACCTTTCTGAACTTATATTTCAAAATTTAAACTTTAAAATTCACTTTTAGGAAATAATACATTTGTGTATAGTAATGTCTTAGGCACAATATAGAAGGCATCAAATAAGTGTGCATTGAAAATATTTCAATATATTAAGATGAAAAAATAATATACATGACAGCATACAACAAAGAATTGGTGATTAAAACTGGTGATTATAGGCAGAGAAATAACTTCAGCTAATAAGCAAGATAGTTGCAATATGTTTATATCACCATGCAGTACCTTGTTTTAGAAAAGAAAAAAATGAGGTCGTTCTAGTCCGGGGGTATGTGAGAAGTTAGAAGAAATATTAAGTCATGTGGGAGAGGATAACGTTAAGTTAGGCAGTGTAAAGGAATAATTAGGGAGTATGTTACAGGCAGAATTAAATAATTAGATTTTGATATTTAAAAAGACAGTAAGTCAGCCTTTGACATGAAATGGAGGGCAGTCTGGTGGCTAAGAAGCATTTAAATCTGATTAAGATGTGTAGTGCTTAAAGAAGCAGCTTAAGGAGAAAACTCTTGCATTATTTTCAGTTAGGGCTATTCTGTCCTGCACTTAGAATTTAATTGTGGTTGTAGAGATAGAGATGGATGCAGACAGCAGGGTGGGACAGATTGTGTGTGGGACATAATGGATGAGGAGGAGTCAGATGACCAGGAGAGATTGATTGAGAATGATCCGAAAGTCATGTTCCCTGATGGCAGCCAGTAGCCAGCCTCCCAGCGGGCCCTCTAAAGGAGCATCTAGGGCCTCTTGGCTGACTCTTCTCTGCAGGAGAGTCTATGCTATTTTCCACATAGATCCCCGAGAGGGTAAAAAGAGAAAGTATTATAGAGGAAAATTAGAGTGAGAGAGATGGAGTGGGGAGTGGGGGCAGGTATCAAGAGATAAGTTGAAATGTAATGAAATGACTCATGGATATGTGGCTGATTTTTAAGACTAGCAGCCCTTGATAGTATGGATGATTTGTTCTTATACCTTTTGGGGTGAAAGTTATGTACAAAGAGAAAGTTAAAAACCCAATGAAGCGTAAGAATATAGGAAACTTTTGATTTCATAGGAGTTTTCTGGTTTTTTTTAGAAGTATTTTTTAAGGTGGTAATTTGTTGAATACTAAAATAATTTAGGATAGGTTTTCTACCAAATTCAACTTTCTAGTTTTACTTTCCCAGTTGCTTCATCAAGGTAGAAATAATTGTACTTGTTTTAATTTTTTTAAACTCTCTGGATTAAGGCACAATAGCACAGGACATGGTTGTTCATGATGACTTAAACATGCACTGGTATTTTTGGAGTGGGATCTGTATTTTGGTTAGTATACTTCTACTATGTATGTGAGAGTCATTAAACAATATTTTTCTTCCAAACCTTTCACTCTCAGGTTCTTTGTGTATGAACTCTAGCATGTTCCTCTTAAGTTCATTACTTATTTGTCTATGTCTTATTGTACAGAACTTTTCACATTTTTCTGTATATATTTTCTTCTTCTAGTAATTGCCTGTTTTTGCAATTGACCTAGAAGCCTATCGTTAATGGCCTCCTTCAACACAGAAAGATGCTCTGGGTTGTAGTTTATGCCACTGGTTAGTAGTAACTCTCATCTCTGAGCAAACCTTATTTTATTCTTTATAACTATAAGGAGACAATTATTTCAGGATGTTAAGGGGAAAAGCTGTAGAACAAATTCATGAGCTGTTTTATTCCCTATGAAGTGCAGGGTGTGAGACCTTAGTTACATTGCTTTCAATGTCTCCTCTGAAGGTGAGGCCATCTCTCCTTCACAGGGCCCTGCAGAGGGATTATAAGGTCAAAAAGCTCTTCTTAAAAACTAGAAGGGATGTCTTGGTTGCTTGTTTATAAACTTTTCGGTGTTGAGTGGTCAAAGGTTGTAGCTGAATGATGGAATCCACTCACAGTCTCCTTAGGTTTAATACCAATAGACCTTACCAAAGGAATCCATTACACTTAAAACAAAGAGATAAGGTGATAAAGCAAGGCAACAGGATCCTTAAACAAATATGTGATATTTACATATGCCATAATACACCAAAATATTTATTCAAGAGAATGTTACTACTTTTGGTATTTACCTTTTAGAAATAATAGTAAAACTTATTAATTTTCTTTGCTACAATAAAAAGGGAATGTATTACATTGCTGATATCAATGGATTTTCAGAGCTCATTGAAGGTGGAGGAGTTGGGACATACTGAGGTTTTGGCACAACTTTCTATATTTTGTTGCATTTTTAAAGAATTTCTATTAAAGACCTCAAGGGACTATTCTTAACTTCTTATCTCATTAATTTATTCCTTTTTTCATTGGTTTAATCACTCATTATGTAACCAAACTTTGGAAGCAGAGGACAGGTGCTCAACCCAGTACTAATGAAGATAAAAAAAATGTAATTGGATGTAAAACAGAATTTCTTACAAAGGCTTCTTCTTTCTGGAGACAGAGGGGCTTGGGACACAGAAGGAATCCCATCACAATGGTCTTCAAGTTTAGGAGATGGGCAAGGGATGAGGGTTGTAGTGGTCTATCTGAAGAGATGTGGAAGATTGTGGGTATGTCTAGGAATGATTGGCATGTGGGATGTGGGATAGCCAACTGACCCTCTGTAAGCATGGGCAGTACTGACCAGTAGGTATATGGTCTGGATGGAATAAAAGTTGGAAGAACAAGGAAGCAGCAGAAGATGCAACCTCAGTTTTTCTTGAATAGGTTCTTGATTGCTGCTGTGATCCTCTGAGGATATCAGACTCTTGCTACTTCACTCTTCCAAAGAGAATTCTCCAGAAGCCTTTGGTCTCAGACTAGGGTAGTACCATTGATCCTCTTGTTCTGAGGCTTCAGCCTCTAGGACTGCACAGCTGCTGGTTCTTCCAGTTCTCCAGCCTGCAGAAAGCCTTTGTGGACTATCCAGCTTCTGGTCCCGTAAGCCAACCTAATAAGTCCCCCTTTTATAATTATACTTCCTGTTGTTTCTGTTCCTCTAGAGAACACTGACTAATCAAGTGTAAAACAGCAGCGCTCCATCATCCACCACATGGCAGCAGACATCATTGATCCTGGGTTGCTTTAACCCGATTCATAAATATCAGAAACATGAATAGTGTTAATCTGGCTTTAGGATAATAAAGTATGTATGTAATGAAATTCAGAATGATTTCATGAATGTGTACATTCTCAGTTTGGCAAACTTGTTTTTTTTTTTAACTATCTGGGAAATACTTTTCATAAACATATCAACAAATTATTCTAGAAGTCAGGAATAAAACTACTAAAGGAGGACTGTGAAGTTCTAGTGTCTTTTCTAAAGAATATCTAATATGTATGCTATCTCCAATCTTTAATAACTCAAGTAGGCCATAGAAAGAATTATCTTGTATTGATGGTTAATAACGTAAACAGCAGATGTATCTATGTGGGGAAAGTGTGGGAACACAGGGAAATATAGTGCTATCATTGTCTTTATCAATTATGATGTGAGCCATAATTTAATTATAGTTTAATCTGCCTTTGATAATGTTTTTGAGCTTTAATAAAGAATTGTCCTGAGTTGTGGACTAGCTTATTTGGAGCTGTTTTTCATTTTGTATCACTGCAAAATAAAAATCCACAGCCTCTTAGAAAATAGGAAAGAAAATATGCAATGAAAGGTACTAAAACATAAGATATAAAAATAAAATTATAAGTTACATTGTTATGTTATGAGGAGACACCTTAGAAAGCAATCTAAGTCTGAATTTCAAATCAAAAGAGAGCTTTATTTATCTGGCCAGGGACTGTCACCCACTGCAGAGACTCAAGCTCTGTCAGAGGAAAGCAGCTTCCTGGTCCATCAAAGAGAATATAAGCATAAAAATCACAACTCAGTGACTTGCTTATCATCATGTAAGCTAGCCAATCATGAAATTAAAACATTAGTAAGTGGGACCTGCTCTAGGCAGGACTGGAATTTTCCAGTCAGCAAGCAAGCAATAAACAGAAGCTAAAATAGCATTAGCTTCGCAGTTCAGTTGACCATAGTCCTGGGTTCAAGCAGGTGCTAGAGAGTCACATTCTGAATTTGGGTGGGGGCTGGCAGGGTGAGAATCTACTTCAGTCATGTAGACCCACAAGGGCATTCACATACAGGATGTTGCTCACCTTGACTACCACTGCATCCTGAGTAGGGTACAAATTGTGGGGTACAAAGTACAGAAAGACAATTTTTTTAATAAGAAAACAGCTTTCATTTTAGTTTCTCAGAAATAGCTCTTATAACAATGTTTTATAGAAGGCAGCAAAATGGAGTCTTAGACCTGTCTATGACAGTTCTTGCTTTATAATTGTCTTATTTCACTTATCAAAATCTTATATATATATAATATCTATCTATCTATCTATCTATATCTAATCTAAAACCTATAACTTACACTCTTATTGATAATATTTATCAGTTCACACCACAACAGTTATAGTTTGTATGTGAGTTGTCCTCCAAAAGCTCACATGTGAGACAGTGCAAGAAGCTTGGGTTGTAGCCTTAGCCTAATCACTGAGTTAATTTCTAATGGGATTAACTGAATTGGTAGGATGTGGATGGATGAAGTGGGAATTGGGGAGTGACTTTGGTGTATATATTTGTATCTGGAAAGTGGAGTCTCTCTCTCTCTGCCTCCTGATCACCGTGATATGGGCTGCTTCCCTCTGCCACACTTTTCCCACCATGATATTCAGCCTCACCTTAAACCCTGAGGAATGGAGTTTTCTATGGGCTCCATTCTGTGAGCCCTCAAATAAACTCCTCCTCCTCTATAGTTGTTCTGATCAGATTCTTTAGTTACAGCAGCAAAAAAGCCAACTAAAACATATATTTTGAATTACTAGCATGAATGTTATCAGTTAGCCATATATTGTATAATGCATTTTAAAACATAAATGTAAGAGTCTTTGACTTGTATATGGAACCACTGACCTTACACAATTTGTGTTTTGCAGCTCAAGCATGCATATGTACAAAGATAAATACTTTTGACATTTAGATGGGTTCATACAGTTTATGGAAATCTTTCATGTATATTACTTTGTATACAAATGAAGATGCTGTCATTTTACTCAGATAATATATCAAATGCTCACTGAGTCAGCATCTTCTTTAAGATAATTTATTTATGCTATATTTCTTCCTGTTAAATTATGTTGCTATTATAAATAGTTCAAGATTTGTAAAGCTGAGGTCATTTTTCATATTATTCAGGTGATCTCTATGGTGTCAGAAGACTTTGAGATTTCTGTGATGGAGCAGTAGTATAGTGTTTAAGGCTGCTGTGCACCCAATTTCAAGTTCTTCCTCTTACTAACTCCAAAAGCTTAGATAAGTTACTGAACATAGGGATAACAATTGCACACACTTTATAGGGTTTTCATGAGCCACTGCCTCTCAAGCACTTGGAACAGCAATTAGCTACAATTATACAGTGGAGATAAGCCATTGTTATTCTTTATGGGAATATTTTGTCCTCATGTGCATTTGTACAGCAGAAGGAAGATGAGAAGAGAGAAGCAAATGCAGTATTTGTTAATTTGTATACTCTTCAGAAATTTGTTGAAAGATGAACTTTGGGACTAATCAAAATAAAACTTTTTAAAATTTAAAGGCAGCATTACTATTAAAGATTGTGTTTAATTGGTTGACACACCATGTGCCAGTTAGTGTCATACATTCTAAGACCCCCAATTTTACTCCCAGTTCATCTAACAGCTACTTTATCTCTCAGGAGTAGAGGCATTAGCATCTCTGGACTCAGAGTGGTAGGAAGATCAAAAAGACCACTTTAATGAAAATCTCTGACTTCTGGGAAAGAAACTGCCTTCAGGTCCCAGTTTTAGAATGAATGGGTAGGCTGTCTCTGGGTGATTTGGAGGAATTTAAAAAGAAACATGGGCAAAAATAAATAAATAAATAAAAATAAAAAAAAAATTTCTTAGCCTCTAGCTATAAAATCTAAAATCTACCCTCAGATCATTGTCTCACAGTCTCCATTTATATATATATTTATATAACGTTATATTTATATAACATTATATATAAATATAAAGTTATATAAAAATTGTGCTGATATCCTACGCTTGCCATTTTTAAGCTGCTAATTTACCCCATAATTCAATTAGTTTCTGAGCTTCTTTCCTTTCAAGATGAAGGGGTCCTCCAGTTTATAATAGGGAATGGACCACAAGAAGGCCCAAGAGCCAAGTCTTTTAGAACCTGCCCTGCACTGTTCTGTGATTCCATCACCATTTTGTTTAGGCTAGGAGTTGGTACCACTAAGTCCTTAAATAAAGAACAAGAGATTGATCTCAGGGGAAGAGAAACTGTTTCAAACCTTCCCAGATATTTTTGAAAGTTTATTTTGACATACTATTTTGTATTGATCCTAAATTATGATCCTAACAAGTTTTTTTTTTTTTGTTTTTTTGCCGGAGAGTTATAGGGGATTGAACTTGAACACTGAGCCACATTCCCAGCCCTGTTTTGTATTTTATTTAGAGACAGGGTCTCACTGAGTTGCTTAGCATCTTGTTATTGCTGAGACTGTCTTTGAACTCGTGATCCTCCTGCCTCAGCCTCCCAAGCTGCTGGGATTATAGGTGTGCACCACCGTACCCAGTGCATCATAAGTTTTTAAATTTGCAGGATAATCTGTTATTCCGCATCTCTCTGTTGATATTGGCTAGTCAACAATCTCTAATTCAGAGAGTCTCCAGCTTTTTTCAAGGAATGTAAACTCATTTTCAAATTAGAATTTTTTAATATTTATTTTTCAGTTTTCGGTGGACACAACATCTTTATTTTATTTTTATGTGGTGCTGAAGATGGAACCCAGTGCCCCGTGCATGCCAGGCGGGCACGTTACCACTTGAGCCACATCCCCAGCCCCACAAATATAATGTTTAATGTTTAGTTGGTGTTAGTACTAACACTAGTGTTAGTGATAACTAACTCTAGTTCTAGTTCTGGGTCTTTTTAAAATTAATTTTTCTTAGTTATACATGACAGTAGAATCTATTTTGATAAATTTATATAAACATGAAATGTATCTTATTCTAATTAGGACCCCATTCTTGTAGGTGGTCTTGAACTTGCTTTCTTTGGTTCCTGAAGAGCAGATATGGGGCTGAGCTTCAATCTTACAGCTGTTTGGAGGACATTAGGGATGTGTCCATGGCTTTCAATAGACTAAGTGCAGACCTGGGTAGGACATTACTTCCTACATTAGTATAGATATGTAGAAATCCAATGTAGACAATCAGTCAACTGAGGCCTGTGTTCTTCTGTGAAGTCTTAGTGATTGTCTATTAAAGATTGGATCTCAGATGTGTTTTGGGGATCACCAGGCAGTGTACCACCTTTATATTTCTTTAATACCAGCAGGAAGTTCCAGAGAGATGGAACCAATGGAAGACATAGATTGTGTATGTGTACACGTGTATATGTATGTATATATGCACACACCGTAAACAGTGACTCACCAGCCATCTGTGCATCCCTTAATACAGTCAAACTGACCCTAAAATTAACTACAGACCTGGCTTAAAACCTTTGTTTGGCTTTATTTCACTCAGTCTTCGCAGGATCCTCCCTTCTTTTTTCTCATAAGATATTTCTCCCTCAGATTGTATTCATACTTTCTCTCCGTAGCTTTTGTCTTTTAGAGTAGACCTTCATGGTCCATTAAACTAAAGCCAAAAGTAATCAAAAACCGATTTCCTTTTCTTCTTTCTAGAAAGGACAGTCTTCAATCATTTCAAAGGTGAAAGTGTGATTTATTTACACTTTAGGCCCTCTGTCCATGAGTTCAGTGTTTCCAATAAAAAAGGGAAAATTAAGTATCCATATTAAAGTGGCTGAAATTCAAAGTTCTGTCACTCACCACCTTCAGGAGTCATAAAATCCAAGGAGAAATAATAGGCTGTTAAAATATTTTAAATGTTGAAAAGTATTGCTCAAAGATCTACTTCATTTTTATACTGCTGGTATTACTATTTATAAGCTAAGGGTGATTTCTGTCTGCTAAAGAATTGATGGCAGGGTGGGGAAGGTTGATTCCTCAGCTATCTAAAATGTACTACCTATAATTAATTCCATAAACATTTCTTAAGCAACCCTAAAGCTAGACTGTACTGGAGAAGTGGAAAATTCAGAAATAAACATAGTTTTTCTCCTGAAGAAGTTTGGTTTTAAAGATAAAATAGATTCTAAAAATATGCAGTGAGAAGGCTTTGGAACAAAGGTAGAAAGCAGTCCATTTTACTTTATGACTGAGGAAGACTCCTTGAAAGGAGGAAACCTCTGAAGGATTGACATACAAGTACATATTGACCACTGGAGTTACTTATTTCTACTTGAAAGACATTGGAATTCTTTCCCCAATATCCATCCTCCACATCTTCTATTGAGTAACAGCAGTGGGGTCTGAATGGGATCAATCCTATCTGAGCTCCCTGCATACACTAATTGGTCCTACTTAGTGAGGGTAACCTTATACCCTTTTCACTTTTCTTAATTTAGGTCACCCAGACATAAAGCATTTTGCAGAGCCATGGACATAAATCTTAGTGGGTTTTTTTTTTAAATTCCGAACATTTTTGCTGTATTGTAACTAGTTGCTAGTTACAATAGTATGTGATATAAAGCAGGGAAATATAGACCCTACTACTAAGAGGGAAGCAAGGCTAAGGACTAAGCTGACAGAGAGAGAGAGAGAGAGAGAGAGAGAGAGAGAGAGAGGCAGGCAGACAAACAGAAACTTAGCACTCATTGAATCCGTATGTGAAACTTAAAATACTATGGCATCTTTTATTTATATAAGCGAATAAAATTCACCTGTTTAGGCCCATTCAAATTGGATTGATATATTTGGAACCAAAAATATTGTAAATGATCCAAGATAGGGTAGGGGTTGGTATTTCAGAAAAGCACAGTGTAGGTTCAAGGAACATTGTAATAAGTATAAGGTAGGAGAAAAGATGTGCCATAATTTGAGGGCATGGGGGCCAGGAATAGCAGGTTGAATAAGGATCAGAATTATACAGCTGAACAGCAATGCAAAGGTCATTTATTTAGCACCTTGTTTTGTTATATGAGATGAAGGTAAGCCAGAGATCCCTGGGGGCTTTTCTTGGGTAAAGCTCAGCAGTGGCAGGGTTAAGACGGAAGCTACCAATCTGCTTTCTCCATGTCCTCTGCCTCCCTGCTTCCTGTGTGATCAGAGCACTTGACATCCAGACTGCCCCTCTAATTGCCTGCTGGATAGCTCCTCTCCAATGTCCCATGATCATTTCATACTAAGCTAGGACAAGGAAAAGCATGTCTTTTTCTCACACATTTTTTCCTCCCCCATGCTCTTTGCCAGCAGTTGCTTCAAATAGAAATCTGATTATTTTCATCTCACCTAAACATTCTTCTTAGGTGATCCACTATAGATATACATTAATATCTGTAGCCTGCTGGGCACGGAGGTGCAAGCCTGGAACCCCGTAGTTGGGGGCTGAGGGGGGAGGATCACATGTTTGAGCCCAGCTTCAGGAGCCTAGTGAGACACTGTCTCAAAATAAAAAATAAAAAAGGTATGGGGATATGGTTCAGTGGTAAAGCACCCCTGGTTTCAGTCGGTGTGTGTGTGTGTGTGTGTGTGTGTGTGTGTGTGTCTGTGTGAGAATAACACCCAAATATACAATCTTAAATCCATGATTTTTAGGTTCTTTTTTTAAAAATATTTTTTAGTTGTTGATAGACTTCTATTTATTTATTTAATTTATATGTGGTGCTGAGAATTGAACCCAGTGCCTTACACCTGCCAGGCAAGTGCGCTACCACTGAGCTCCAGCCCCAATCCCACAGGTTCTTGCATATAATGTCCATTTGTACATTCTGACTGGAAGATTCAACCCTATTTTATATTTTATTTAGAGACAGGGTCTCACTTAGTTGCTTAGCATGTCACTTTTGCTGAGGCTGGCTTTGAACTCCTGATCCTCCTGCCTCAGCCTCTGGAGCTTCTGGGATTACAGGTGATTCTTTCATTCTTAATACTGTCTTCCCTTTTAACTGTCCTATCCACCCCATTATCTAGTGGGTAAGTTCCATTTCTTTTCTTTTCTTTTTTTTTTTTTTTTTTTTTGGTACTGGGAATTCAGGCAGTCTACTACTGAGCTACATCCCTAGCCCTTTTTATTTTTATCATTATTATTTTATTTTTCTGGCAGGTTCTTTCTAAATTGCTTTGGGTTTCCTCACTAATTTGCTGAGGCTGACTTTGAATTTGTGATATTCATGCCTCAGCGTCCTGAATCACTGGGATGATAGGCATGCATCACTGCCTGGCCAGTACTATTTCATTTAAGTCTTTTGAATCCTTTTCCTTTTCTTTCCCCAGGTTTGGTCTTTATTCAGATCATCACTTCTTGCTTAAATAAGAAATAAAATCACTTGGTCTCCTTCCTTCCATTCTTTCATTATCTCCAATCTCTCCCTCCTACAACTATTAGAGATCTTCCTAAAGTGGAAATTTTAGATAAATTATAGTAGTCCTGGACTGCTTCCCTTCCCCCCAAGTTGTATTGCTTGCTTGCTCATTTGCTTGTTTATGACTTGGTCATACTTGATTTCCTTCACAGCACATGGCCTTTGATGTCCCTATTCAGATTCACCCCTGTTTTATCATTGAGCTTGTTTATCCAAGGTTCAGCATTAGCCTTTCATTGGTCATCCTGTGTTTAAGTCCCCAAAGATTGTTAGATTTCTAACCTTTCCTGGTACATCCCTTGCTCCTGTACAATTCAGGGAGCTTACGTTGTTTTTGTTTATTTAGTTGTTTGGCGATTCCTCCTTGATTGTTCTTGAGAGGGTGCAGTTGGGCATGCACACAATCTTCCAGACTGCCAGCAATCAATGTGATACTATTTTTAAACCTGGTTTCCTAAGAGTCAACCCTAAGTCAGAGTAACTTATTGCTCGGTCACTCTTTGGTCAGAGGTTGTGCTCAAGTCCCTCGTGCCAGTGAAACTTGTCCTGGTATTGAAGGATCTATGCTTGATCCTTGACTTGGGATTGCTTGGAATCTGCCCTTCCTGCTGTGACTGCTCCTGAGCAGATGCATCAAAATTTTGACACCCCAATTGAGTCATCTCCCTGGAGGGTTCTTCTGGACTGTTTCTTTCCCTGATTGTATTAAACCAGTCACTCTGCGATTTTGTTTGTATCCTGGAGCTACCATAATTACTTTTCACCAAGATCCTTATTGCTTGGGACAGTGTGCTAAACACAGAGTTCTCTACTTTCTGTCCCAATTAAGCTGGCTATCTCAGGCAGAGCTGCAGAGCTTTTTATTTGTATGGTCCACTTCCTCCTTAGGAAATCCTCTGGGTACCCAAGGTGAGCTGGAACAGGCATAAGTCTTCCTGGAATGACATTCCACTTCATAAATACTGGGGAAAAGAAGATCCCTATTCTTCTCAGCTTGCCTATCCCTACATTGAAGCCCTAATTTACAAATGAACTAGGCTGGAGTGTACAGGGGGGGATAGGAAAAGGAGAGACACTGTCTTTTAGCTTGGAACTGAGCTTCTGCAAAGCACAGCTGGAGGTGAAAAGAAACATCAGCAGCCTGCTCTTTGCAGGGTATAACTGCAGTCCCAAGCTGGGGAGAGGAAGCCCCTGTTTGCTCATGTTCCTGGCTGCACATCCAGAGGGTAGACTTGTTACAATATGAAACTGATTGGAGTGGGTCTTGGCTCAAATGTCTGAAGCTCTCACTCTATTTCTGAGCTTTAGATACCTTCTTGAATGCATGTTTCCCCTTTTGCTGTATACCCTTTGGGCTTCGGTTTTGTTTTCTAGCAGTTAAAACATCTTACTAGGAATGGGCCCACGGAACTCCTTACAATATCATTAGGGGCTTCCCATTCTACATCTTTAGTATCCCAGGATCCTAAAAAAAAAAAAAATGGTACTAATCCAGGCCTCTCTTGACTTGTGAGAAGCCCTAGTTAGTTCTCCTAAAGGCACTAAATTCTTTATCAAATTCATGAAATGGGTAAAAACTGATGATCTTATGTAAGAAGAATTGAAGGACAGAGAAGGAAAAATTTAACTCCCCCTTACCCCCTATTCTGAACCAGAGAATAGGAATTAGGCAATTTAGGAATCTTGTGTTTTCATAATCTTAAATCTCTGCTCACTGGAAACAGAGGCTTTTCCTCCCAAGGGTCTAGGGTTGAAAGGATGGGAATATAGGTCTCCCTGCACCTTCCAACTTTAACCTAGTCCATTCTTCATGTCTATCTTCCCAGGATCCTTGGGCATAGGAGCAACAACGGTTTATCATCCTGGGCTTGCAGTATCCCTCCCTGTGTCCCCCAGAAAGCAACACAGTTGGAAATGAATGCAACGAAAACAAGTAAACACACCCTTCAGAATCTGAATGTTACAGTGCTTTGGGCGGGGGTGGGGGGTGCTAATTGTTTAGGAGGGGAGATAATTTCTGCCCTGGCATGGATGGAAGGAAGGATGGCTGGCAAAAGAATGAGGTTTATAGAAACTTCCTTTCATAAAAATATAACAGTGGAACCATACTTCTGTGGAGTGTGGCTTAGTTCTATCCTGTGAGTAGCCAACTTTGATGCAACAGGGAATACATGTAAAGCTTTCGAATCATTTTCACTAGCAAGAGGCACAAAGTTAATTAACCATCATTTGGCAGCCTGTTACAAATCATTCCCTTCCATTTTATTCCAGTTCTAAATGTTGAGAGACATCTATAAAGGATAGGAATGGACTGATGTTATTCTTGAAAAACATTCCATGCTCTTAACTGTGCCCACCTACTCTCATCACCCTATCCCATCCTCCACCACTGAGTTCCTAATCTTGTCTCTTTCATTGTTATGAATATTGGAGATCAATTGTGAGTGTGAAAGAACACATGTGGAAGTTATCTTTATTTTCAGAATTAAAAGTGCTCATTTGTTCAGAACTGACAGATTTCACAATCTATTTTTTTGTTACTTACCTAGAAATGTGAGCCTGCTAATTGCCCCTTAGTATCTATTCTCTTCATCTTTCTTAGGTTGACACCTTGGATTTTCAGCTACCTATGTAGCCATGGAAAGTCACATAGATATTTCTCAGCCTCCCTGCATTCATTGTGGGCCAATGAGGTAAGAGTATCAGGAGAACTTCTAGAACTGTCTTTACATGCAGAGGCATTCTTCACTCCCTTTCTCTTTCCTGTTCCTGGGATGACTTTGTGCTGGCTAGTTATTAAGGAGCTACCCTAGTGTATGGTAGAATCCTGGGCCCTGCCAACTTCCTGAAACTGCTGTATGGCCCTGCACTGCCCACCTCTGGACATTTTAAATAAATAAGAGAATGAAGTCATGTTTTTAAGTCCAACTGATTTGCCTTTAACTTCACATAGTAAGGAATCTAATATTAACTTAATCTGTGCATCACCAAGTCAAAATTTAGTTACAAAGTGATAAACTTGTGTTCCAGTATATTTGAAAAAGTACTATGCCTTTCTATGATGAGTGTGAGTAATCAAAACTCACTATGACGCTGTGTCTTTATGAAAAAAAAAGAAACCTGAAATATTACTGATGTATAGTTCACAACTATACATATTTAAATTATAAAGTTTGTTCAAGTTTGACATATGTACATACCTGAGAAACCATTATTTTAATTAAAGTAATAAGTATATTCATCATATCCAAGCTTTCCTCCTGCTCTCGTGCAATACCTCCCTTCTGCCCTTCTGCTTCTTTGCTTCTATCCCTACCCCCCAATTCCATGTAACCTTAGCTCAGCTTTCTGTCACTACAGATGATTGCTGTCATATGTATCTCTGAGTTGTTTTGAATTGCAAAGTCACAGTTTGTTTCTTCACTTGATGACTGTTTTCAGTTTGGGGGTATTACAGATAAGGTGGACATGAACGCTGGAATAGAAGTCTTCAGATAAATATTTGCCTCACTTCTTTTATGTCAGTAGGAGTAGAGCAATGGGACAGCCAATCAGATGAGGATACATTTATGGGATCCAGAGAATCAAGTGGAAAGGACTCAGAACACCCTTGGGGCCAAAAAAAAAAAAAAAGCCTTAGAGAAAAGACACTGGAGAAGGTGGAAAGAAAAAACCACTTTCACTTTACTTGTGTCACCCTTCTTTCACAAACATCTCATGGCCAAGAGAGACCCTTTCAGCCTGAAATTTCTCCCATGAGGGAAAGTAAGAACATAGTGAATGCTGGATTTCACTGGTCAAGAGACCCCCCTTTTCTTCTCTGAGCATCCACAACATTGACTCATTGACTCTACTGGAACAGCTGAATAATCTGGGGGCAATTAGGATCAGGGAAAAGAGACAATGTCTCTTAGCAACAGGTGTGGGGAAGTCAACCAAGGCCTATGGTTTCTACTGACCACCTCACAGACTTCACCAAGGGGTAAGCTCTGGAACCTCCTAAGATGCTATATTAGTCTGTTTTCTGTTGCTATCACATGATGCCTGAGGGTGAGTAATTATTTAAGAAGAGGTTTATTTAGTTCATACCTTTGAAGGCTAAAAGTCCAGGATTGGTTCAGTAACTGGTGAGGGCATTATGGCAGATGGTATCACCACAGTGGGTGTTTTAGTCAGCTTTTTCACTGTTGTGACTAAAAGACATGACCAGTACAATTGTAGGGGAGGAAAAGTTTATTTGAGGGGCTCACAGTTTCAGAGGTCCATAGAAGGCTGGCCATTCCATAGGCCTCCCGGTGTGGCAAGAATATCATGTGGAAGAGTGTGGCAGAGGGAAGCAGTTCACATGATGATCAGAAGCAGAGAGAGACTCCACTGGCCAGATACAAAATATATACCTCAAAGATAACCCCCCCACCCCCAAAGATCTACCACTTCCAGCCACACTCCTACCCTCTTTCACTCTCCACTTAGTTAATCCCATCAGGAGATTAATTCATGGATTGGGTTATAACTCATAGAACCCAATCATTTCTCCTCTAAAGCTTCTTGCACTGTCTCACACGTGAACGTCTACGGGATGCCTTGCATCCAAACCATAACAGTGGGTGTACAATCATATGGCAAGATAGGAAGCCAGAGAGTGAAAAGGAGACACCACCCATAGGGTCTCACCTCTAGCCCACATGTGCCCCTTTTCCATTATAACTAGTGCTCTGTGCAGTCACCATAGTTGATGTATGTGACCCTCTGTAAATCACACACAAGCAGGTGCAGACATCTGGCTGGATGCTGCTGGATTGAGAGAAGACCTGTAACCTGGAATAGTCCAGGACACTGTCCTAGGGAAAACAAACAGTAGACTCTCAGAACCCAGGCTGGTTTGCAGGATCAAAAGAAGGCATAAGACCACCCCCACCCCAACTAAGAAGGAACAGGAGAAGTGGAATGGATGCATCTATAGAAGTTTTAACATGTCCTTAGAGTTACTACTCAGTCTTACTGGTGGAGGTCTTTCATCCTAAAAGCAAATGATAAAAATTGGAGGTTACTGATTCTTCAGATGTGAGGACAACCAAGCAAGAATTTGAAGAACATGAAAAATTAAGGAAATCCAACGTCACCAAAGGAACACAATAATTTTCCAATAACCAATTAATTTGGATCTAGAATATCCTCCAAAGGACCATGTGCTGAAGGCTTAGTTCCTAGCCCTAGATACTATTGTGAGGTAGTACTAGGCACTTTGAGAGGTAGTGTCTAGTGGAAGGAAGTTAGGTAACAGGTGACAATGCAAAAGCTGAGGGAACCTGGTTGCCTCCACCCAGATTTCAGAGGACATTGCAGTAACCAGGGGTTGCAGGCAGAGACTTGCCACAGGGTAGAGCCACCACAGAGAACCCATACTACAATAAAGCGGAGTGGAAAGTGGGATTGGGGCCAGAACCAACAAACACAATGCCTAATAGAGCTACAAAGGAGGAGCTGCTCTCAAGACCCGGGAACTATAAGACACCAGCATGCAGTGCCAGACTGGGAGAACTGCAGGCATGAGACTCCAGTCTGTAAGATCTGTTGTCTTGGCTGAATGCAGATGGAGGCAGGACAGCCTAAAGCTTTGGGGGTTCCAACCCCTAGTGTGTCCAGGAGGCAACATATGGAGTGAAAGATATTTCTGGAGCTTTAAGGATTAATGTTGCTTTCTTCCCTGGGTTCTGGACTGATTTGGGTCTAGTTAGCCTTTTTTCTTGTTTCTTTCTCCATTTTGGATTGGGAATGTCTATTCTATGACTGTTTTGCCATTTAATTTTGGAAGTAAATAACTTGTTTTGATTTCATAGGCTCACAGCAGGTGGGGATTTGCCTCAGGATGCCTTTGAGTCTCACTCAAGTCTAATTTAGATGACACTTGGGACTTTTCAGTTGATGATGGAAAAATTTAGAATTATGGGGCTATTGAGATTAAACAAATTTATTTTCTATGTGAGTAGGACATGAATTGTCTGGGCCAGTGGTAGAATGCCATGCTTTGAATGTCCCCTCCAAAACTCACGGAAGTTTAATTATCATTCTAAGAGTATTAAGAGTAGGATTTTTAGTAGGTGTTTATTTCATGAGAGCTCTGCTCTTCTGTACAGATTAGTGTTGATCTCTATTCTATTCTTTTGATCTATGTGTCCATTTTTATGAGAGTACCATGCTGTTTGGGCTACTATAGATCTGCAGTATGTTTTAAAGTCAGGTATTGTAATGCCTTTGTCATTCTTCTTTTTTTGGGGGGGGGGCGTACTGGGGATTGAACTCAGGGACACTTAACCACTGAGTCACATCCCCAGCCCTATTTTATATTTTATTTAGAGACACGGTTTCACCGAGTTGCTTAGCACCTTGCCAATGCTGAGGCTGGCTTTGAACTCACGATCTGCCTGCCTCAGCCTCCTGAGCCACTGGGATTACAGGCATGTGCTAGCACACCTGGTTTATTATTCTTTTTTGATAGGCTTGCTTTGGCTATTCAGGATCTTTCGTGATTCCATACAAATATTAAGCATTTTTTAAAAATTTTGTGAAGAATAGCAGTGAAATTTTGATAGTAATAGCCTTGAATCTATAGGTCACTATAAGTAGTATATGTATTTCAAAATATAAATTATTCTCATCCATAAACATGGGTTATGTTCCCATTTTTATGTCCTCTTTAATTAATCAGTGTTTTATAATTTTTATTTTAGAGATCTACATAAATGTATTCCTATATATTTAATTTTTATAGCACTATGCATGTGATTGTTTTCTTGATTTCTTTCCCAATAATTTCATTATTGGTATATAGAAAAAGCTACTGATTTTTGAATGATCATTTTGTATTCTGCAACCTTAATTTGTGTATAAGTTCTAACACTTTTTGTGGAGTCTTTAGATTTTCTTTTATATAAAATCATGTCATATGCAAGCAGGTATAATTTGACCTCTTCCTTTCTTATTTGAATGTCCTTTATTTCTTTTATTAGTCTTATAGTTATGGCTAAGCTTTCCAAAGCTATATTGAACAAAGTGGTAAAAGTACACACCTTTGTCTTGTTTCTGATTTTAAAGGAAAATTTGTGTCTACTTTTCCCCTTCATACAATGTACTCTATGTCTTTGTCATATAAAGTCTTTGTTGTGATATATTCTTTGTGTATTTAATTTTTAGGAATATTATCATAAAATGTTTAGTTTTATAGAATGTTTTATCTGTATCTATTGAAATTACTACATTATTTTATCCTTCATTCTATCAATGTTTATTGATTTGCATATGTTGCATTCATGGGATAAATCCTGCTTGATTTTGATGTATAATCTATTTTATGTGCTGTTAGACTTGATTTGATAGTATTTTGAGAATTTTTGCATCTCTATTTATCAAAGATATTAAACTATAGTTTGCTTATTTGTTATTATGTTTTGGGGGTATTGGGGAAATATTGTCTTCATAGAATAAATTTGGAAGGGATTCCTCTCCTGCAACATTTTAAAGTAGTTTGAGAAATATTGTCATTAGTTCCTCTTTAAAACTTTGGTAAATTTCAGCAGTGAAGCCATCCAGTTCTCTGACTCTTTTTTTTTGAGAGATTTTTATTAATTATCAAATCTTATTACTTGTTATTGGTTTGTTCATGTTTTCTGTCTTCACAGTTCAATTATGGTAGGTTACATGTATCCAGAAATGTTTCCGATTTCTTCTAGGTTTTCCAATCTGTTGTTCATAATAATTCTGAATGATTCTTTGTTTTTCTGTGGTTTCATTTATAATGTCTCTCTTTTCATGTCTAATTTTATTTATTTGGGCCTTCTTTCTTTTTTCCTTCATTAGGTATATCTAAGGAGTTTCAATTGTGTTTGTATTTTCAAAAAAGCCAACCATTTGTTTCATTGATCTTTTGTATTATTATTATTATTTAAACTCTATAAATTCACTCTGATCTTTGTTATTTGTTTTCTTGTTGTAATTTTGAGAGTTTTGTTTTGTTATTTGATTTGCATCATCAGGTAGTTTTTTTTTTTCTTTTAAACCTTTCTGCTTTTTTGATAGTGGCGCTGATTGTTATAAACTTCCCTCTCAATACTGCTTTTACTGTATTCTATAGGCTTTGGTAAATTGTGTTTTCATTTCCATTTGTTTCAAAAAAATCTTTAAATTTATTTTTGATTTTTTCATTTATTGGTCATTCAAGACAGTGTTGTTTAGTATCCACGTGTTTGTACTATTTCTAAAGTTCTTTTTGTTTTGATCTCTATTTTTATTTTTTATTCCATTTTGGTCAAAAAATATATTTTATATGATTTAAATTTTCTTCAATTTATTGAGGAAAACCGTGGCCTAATATATAGTCTATTCTAGAGAAAGTTCCATGTGCATTTATAAAGAATATATATATATATACTGAAGCTGATAAAATGTCCTTTAAATGTTGTTTAGGTCCATTTGGTCTATAGTACAGTTTCACTCTGATGTTTCTATGTTGATTTTTGTCTAGATGATTTGTCTTAATGAAAGTGGGGTATTAAAGTTTCCGGCTGTTATTATATTAGTGTTTTATCTTTTCTTTTAGAGCTAATAATATTTGCTTTATAAAATTGGATTCTCCAGCATTGTGTACCTATATATTTATAGTTGTTGAATTGATTCCTTTGTCATTATCAGATGACCTTGATGTAAGTATAGTCATTCCTGTTTGCTTTGATTTCCATTTGTATGCTATTTTTTTTCCTATCCCTTCATTTTCAGTCTATGTGTATCTTTACCAATGAAGTTAGTTTTGTGGGTAGCATATCATTGATTCTCTTTTTTCTTTCCTTCCTTCCTTCCTTTCTTCCTTCCTTCCTTCCTTCCTTTATCAATCCAACAAGTCTATTTCTTTTAATTAGGGCATTTAATCCATGTACATTAAAGGCTATTATTGATAAGTTAGCACACACTCCTGTCATTTTCTTATTATTTTGATGGTTGTTTTTTTGTATCTTTTGCTCCTTTCTTGTTCATCTTTGTAGTTTGATGCTTTCCTATATTTATAGGGTTTGATTCAATTTCCTTCCCCCAACCTTTCTCATATCTGTTCAACGATAAAGTTTTCAGAGTGTTGGTTTTCATCTTTCACTTTTAGTGTAAGCATTTTTATAAGGCCAATCTGATGTTAATAAAGTTTCTCCATTTTTGCTTGCCTAGACAAGGTTTTATTTCTTCTTCATTTCTTAATATTTTTATTGGCTATTGATTTCTTGGTTGGATTTTTTTCCCCTTTTATCCCATTCTCTCCCAGTCTTTAAGGTTTATATTGAGAAATCTGTGGTTAGTCTAGTGGGAATTTCCTTATATCTAAATTGATGATTTTCTCTTGCAGTTTTTAGAATTCTCTATCTAGTATAGTTTGGCTGTAATATTTCTCAAAAAGGATATTTTTTGGTCAAAACAATTAGGGATCCATTCAACCTCCTTGTCTTAAATGTCCAAAAATGTGTCCCACGATTTGGAACACTTTCACTAATTGGTTAATTGAATAGGTTTTCTATGCTTTTTCTCTTCTCCTTCTAGAACACTTATAATTTAAAATTTTGTGTATGTAATAATGTCCCACAAGTCTTACAGAATTTCTTTGTACTTATTTATTTATTTATTTATTCATGTTTTATATGACTGGGGTATTTCAGAAATGTTTTTAAGCTCAAAGTCCTTCTTTTGTCTAATGTTTTCTGCTATTGATGTTCTCCATTGTATTTTTGGATCCTTTATCTCTAAGATGTTTTTGTTTTTTATTAACCCTATTTATTTTTGAATTTCTCATTTATGTCATGAATTGTCTTTTTAATTTGGTTGAATTGTTTGTATTTTTTTATTGGTGCATTATAGTTTTACATAATATTGGCATTCATTTGGACATAATCTTAAAAGCATGGAATTTAATTTGCTCTACTTCAACCCCCAGTACTTTCTCTTTACCTCTCCTTCTGTTTCACCCTGTACCACTTCCTCTATTCTACTGGTCTTCCCTCTATTTATTTTGTTTTTAATTGGTGCTTCATAGATAGGCATAGAGGTGAAATTCACAGTGATATACTTGTATTTGAATATAGCATTATTTTTGACCAATTTTATTTCACCATTCTTTTCTTTTCCCATTCCTCCTCTTTCTCCTTCAATCCTCTTTCTATACTTCATTGATTTCCACTTTAAAAAAATTTTTTTAGTTGTAGATGAACACAATACCTTTATTTTATTTATTTATTTTATGTGGTGCTGAGGATCGAACCCAGTGCCTCACACGTGCTAGGCAAGTGCTCTACCACTGAGCTACAACCCCAGCCCTGATTTCCACTTTTAGTAAGCTTTTTTGCTGCAATGACCAAAGAGCCTACAAGAATATTTTAGAGGAGGAATTTTTATTTGGAGGCTCACAGTTTCAGAGGTCTTAGTCTATAGATGCTGACATTCTTTGGGCCTGAAGTGAGGCAGAACATCATGGTGGAAGAGTGTGAGTGAGGAATATAGCTCACAACATGACAATGGGTAGAGGCTGGATCAACAAGGACAAAATATGTACCCCAAAGGCATGCTCTCAGGAACCCACCTCCTCCAGAGACATCCTCCTGCCTACTATTAACAACCAGTTAATCCCTATCATAGGATTGATAAGGTTAAAACTCTCATAACCCAAACATTTCACCTCTAAACTTTCTTGCATTGTCTCATACATAAACTTTTGTGGGACATTGCATATCTAAACCATAACATCTCCCTTCTATTTTAATGAGATTCCCCTCCCCTTTTCCCTTATTTTGGCATAGCTTCACATTTAACCCTCAATTCTCTGAGCCTGACTTATTTCACTTAGCATGATTCTCTCCATTTCTATCCATTTATTGGTAAATGCTATAATTTCATTCTTTTTTATGGCTGAGTAAAACTCCATTGTGTATATGTACCACAATTTTTAAATCTGTTCATCTATTGATAGGCACCTGGGATGGTTCCATAACTTGGCTATGGTGAGTTGTGGTGCTATAAACATTAATGTGACTGTATCAATATAGTATGCTGATCTTCGTTCTTTTGGATGAGTAATAGGGAGTGGGAGTGGTTTCATTCCTAGTTTTTCAAGTAATCTCCATGCCACTTCCCAGAGTGGTTGTACTAATCTCTAGTCCCACTAACAGTGTATGAGTGTACCTTTTCCCCTACATCCTCAACAGAATTTATTATTATTAGTGTTCTTGATAATTGTCATTCTGAGTGGAGTGAGATGAAATCTCAATGTATTTTTGATTTGCATTTCTCTGATTGCCAAGGATGTTGAACATTTTTTCACATATTGGCAACTTGTATTTTTTCTTTTAAAGAAATGTCTGTTTAGTTAATTTGCCCATTTATTGATGAGATTATTTGTTTTTTCTTTCTGTTGTTGTCATTATACATTTTTGAGTATTTTTTATATTCTGGATATTAATCCCCTATTGAAGGAGCAATCATCAAAAATCTAGCATTTTGTAGACTCTCTCTTCATGCTTGTTTCCTTTGCTATGCAGAAACTTTTTAATTTGTTGCCATCCCACTTAATGATTCTTGGTTTTATTTCTTGCATTTTAGGAGTCATGTTAAGGAAGCTGGTGCTTGTTGGAGTGTTAAGCCTTTGTTTTCTTTTAGCAGTTGCAAATTTCTTGTCTAATTAATTGGATTTTGATCCATTTTGAGTTGCCTTTTGTTCAGGGTGAAAGATAGGACTGTAGCTTCATTCTTCTGTATATGGATACCCGTTTTTCCTAGCACTGTTTTTAAAAAGGGTTCTCTTTTCTCCAATGTATGTCTTTGCAAGTTTCATTGAGTACCAGATGACTGTATGTATGTGGATTTGTTTCGTGTCTTCCATTCCATTCCATTGCTCTTCATGTCTGTTTTGATGACAGTACCATGCTGTTTTTGTTACTATATGTAGTATGATTTTTTTTTAATTTTTGAATTTTTAGTTGTAGATGGACACAATACCTTTACTTTATTTATTTATGTGTTGCTGAGGATTAAACCCAGTGCCTCATACATGCTAGGCAAGTGCTCTACCACTGAGCTACAATCCCAGCCCCATGTAGTTTAATTTGAGGTCTGTTACTATTATGCTTCCAGCATCAATTTTTTTTGCTCAGGATTGCTTTGGCTCTTCTGGGTCTTTTATTCTTCCAATTGAATTTCAGGACCGGTTTTTTTTGTTTTGTTTTGTTTTGTTTTGTTTTTGCTTTCTAGTTGTGTGTGGAGAATGTCATTGGTATTTTGATGAGGATTGCATCAAATCTGTATAATGCTTTTGATAGTATGGCCATTTTAACAATATTAGATTTGTCTATTTAAAAATATGGAGGTCTTTCCATTTTCCTTCTTCAGTTTCTTTCTTCAACATTCTCAATGTCCTATAGTTTTCAAGTCTTTCACTTCCTTGGTTAGATTTATTCTCAAGTTTTTGTTGGTTGGTTGATTTTGTTTTTATTATTAGGTTTTTATAGATGGGGAAGTTTTCTTGATTTCTTTCTCAGTAAATTCATCATTGGAATATAGGAAAGCAATTGATTTATATATATTCATCTTGTATATGCTACTTTGCTGAATTTGTTTATCAGCTTTAGAAGTCTTCTGGTGGAGTTTTTTGGGGTTTTATAAATATAGAATCTTGTTATCAGCAGAATAGTTTGATTTCTTCATTTTCTACTTGTATCCCTTTAATTTTCTTCTATTGCCTGATTGCTCTGGCTAAAGTTTCAAGAGCTATGTTGAATAGGATTAGTGAAAGTGAATATCCTTGTCTTGTTCCTGATTTTAGTGGAAATATTTTCAGTTTTCTTTATGAAGTATGATGTTGGCCTTGTTATATATGGACATTCCAAGATTTGTTATGTATATCCTTTCTTCTATAATTGATGAAACTTTAAACTCATCATTTAAAGTTTATTTTTCAGATAATCTGCAAATTTTTCTTTTTTGTAAATCCTATTGTTAGAAAGTTATTGTGTTCCTTTTGAGATATCACATTCCCTTGTTTCCTCATGATTCTTATGAACCTGCACTGATATTTGTGTACCTGGTAGTTCAGTTGTCTCTACCAATTTTATAGGGCAGCAATGTGTCCTGGGGTTGGATAAACTATATTGTCTTTGTTTTAAGGTAGACACTTTAGTTTCTCTGTAACTTATTCAGCTTTAATTAATCACAGCAATATGCATGGATGTCTGAATGGCCTGGCTTACAGGAGTTATCAAGTTGCACCACCATATGGGGTCAGACTTCTTGGGTAGGGTGGTGTTATGGTTTGGATATGAGGAGTCCCAAAATTCTCAATGTGAGAGAAGACAATGCAAGAATGTTCAGAGGTGGAAATGATTAGATTATGAGAGCTATAACCTAATCAGAAGATTAATCTACAGATACATATTAACTGGGTGGTGACTGTAGGCAGGTAGGATGTGGCTGGAAAGAAACAGGTCATTGGAGAATGTCTTTGAAAAATGGAGCTCTCTCTGCTTCCTGGCTATCAAGTCCTGAACTGCTTTCCTCTGCCACACCCTTCAGCTGTGATGGTCTGCCTCATTTTGGGCCCAGAGCTACAGAGTTGGTTAATTACGTACTGAAGCCTCAGAAACTGTAAGACAAAAATATAAACATTTTCTCCTCTAAGTTGTTTTTGTCAGGTCTTTTGGGCCTGAGGATGAGAAGCAACATAGGTAGGTTTCCTGGCAGTTCTGGATGTGGGTGCCTAGCTGCAAGTATGTGGGGTCCCCAGAATTTCTGCAGGTCATGTAGGGGTGGGACCACCCCAGTGGGTTCAGGTGGACATAGCACAACATGCTTAGTGGCAGAGGGCCACACAAGGAGCAATCTACAATAGAAGGCCCTGTCAGGGTACCTGTTAGTGTCTATAGGCTGCAATGGTGACTTTGCAGGGCCTCTGTGAGTCAATCTTCTCAAGGTAATGCTTATCTGCTTCCTGGTTCAAGGCTGCCGGACTGCTTCTCAGGGCCTCCGTGGCTTTTGAGAACGTCCTATTCAAATGCTTCTTGGGACTGCAGAAGCATGAGGGAGCTGCCTTGCTGCTTCCAAGGCAGGGGAATTATGGCCAGTGCAGCTTAGGGGCTTCTTCAGGCCAAGCCACCTATGCTAGACTGTCCAGATACTTTGCTGTGGAACTGTGGGAGGGTGGATGGGTTGCTAGGCTGGGTCAGGTGAGCTCGTAAGGACAGCTGCCCAGTTACTCCACAGGATCCTGAGTGTGTGGGGTGTCACTATGGTTCTCTGCATCAAAAGCCTTAGTGTAGGAGGGCACAGTATGGGCTGTGCTAAGATGATGCAGGGGTGTGTTAACCTGGCAGTTCCCCAAAATAGGTTCAGAGCTTCTAAAGGCTACAGGATTTTGCAGCAATAAATACTTAACCTGTCTAAAGCGTAAGTGGTGATTGCTGGGGTTGAGGGAGGGCTTTGGCTTGTCCTTTCCTCACCAAGTAAAAACTCCCTCTTGGTACAGGGTTCACCTTACAAGGTAGGAGAGGAGATACTGTACTATTTTAGCTCCTTTCTTTATAAGGCATGGTCTGCAGTATCTCTGTCACATCCCCACTAAACTCTGATGCTCTGCTTCAAACATTCCAGTCAAATAGCTGCTTGTTTTTCCTTGCTTGAGTCCTTTGTTGCATAAGAAAGAAATCTCTGCACTGTCTTGCTGATGTTATCCAATTGATCAGCTTTTCATAGTGTATCTAATGAAAAGCATTTAGCATTACATTACATTAAGTATGGTGTTACCTGTGGGTTTTTCATTTATGTCATTTATAAGGTTGACTCAATCTCATAGTTGTTTGATAGGGTTTTTTTGGGGGGGAGTCGCAAGGGGAAGAATACGTATTGTATATTATCACAATAATATACTTTGTCTGTCCCTACTAAGATGATCATTTGTCTGTCCCTACTAAGATGATCATTTGGCTTTCCTCTATAGTCTATCAATTTGTTGAAATGCATTAACTTACTTTTAAAGTTAAAGCCAACTTTGTATTGTTAGGGCAAAACCAAACTTTTCATCATGTATTATCCTTATTAGTGAATTCAGTTTGTTAAAATTTAGTAAAGAATTTTGACTTTTCCTTCATGAGAATATATTGGTTTGCATTTTTCTTTTTTTGGTGCAGATATCAGTGTAACTTTTGCTTTGAATGAATAGGAATTTATTCCTTCCTAAGTGTTCTGGAATAGTTTGTAGAGAACTAGATACTCTGCTTTAGTATTTAGTAGAATTTGGCAACAATGCCATCTAGATGTAGGCATTGAGAGGGGGGATATTTCAAATAAAAATTAACTTCTTTAACAGATATAGAGCTATTTATTTCTTTTTCTTAGGTGAGCTTTGGTGGTTTGTCTTTTAAGGAATCTGTCCATTTTATCTAAATTATCAAATTTATTTGCATAAGATGATTTGGATCATATCCTTATTTTCATGTCTGTAAAATATGAAGTAACATCATTTGTCTCATGTCTGATCATGCTAATTGCTTCCATTTTTCTTTATTTTCAGATTAGTTTGGCTAGAGGTTTATTGATTTTATTCATCTTTTAAATAAAAGTAGTTTTTGTTTCATTGTTTTTTCCATTTTCTGTTCTTTTCTATTTCATTGATTTCGAGTCTAATCTTTAATATTTCTTTTCTTCAGCTTATTTGTATTTTCTTTTTCTAGTTTCATAAGGTGGTCACTATGGTAATTGATCTTATAATTTTCTTTTTTTCTAACATATGTTTAGTGCTAAAAAGTTTCATCTAAGTATTACTTTTGTGACATCTAATTTTGAAATGTTTTTTTCATTTTCATTTTGTTTGAGTGATTCCTAATTTCCCTTTTGATTTTATTTAACTTATAGGATATTTAGCATTGAGTTAGTTTCTAATTATTTGGAGATTGTCCTAATCTTTTTACTGTTGGCTTTTTACTCATTTCCATTGTGGTCAGTGAACATATTATGCAAGAATTAAATACTTTATGTTTATTAAGAGTTCTATGTAGTTCTTTTTATACTCCCTTTAGTAGTATTTTTTTCTGAAAATCTGTTTTATCTGATATTAATACAGAAACTCTTGATTTCTTTGGATGATTGTTAGAATGCTATATATTTTATATTCCTGGACTTTCATTTATAACCAGTTTATGTCTTATTCAGTCTTTCTTCCAGTTTCATAAACGCATGGAATTTAGTAAATTTTTAATTGTCCTTGTCAGATAACTTTATATTTTCTGAATTAGTTCTGTCTGTTTTAACTATTAATTATATTTTTCTGCTCTTTTGCATGCATGATCATTTTTAAATTGGTGTCAGACTTGTGAATTTTGCCCCACTAGGCATTTCTTGTTTTCTTGTAAATATCATTGAACTTTTTTCTGTGGTGCAGTTTAATTACTTAGAAACAGTTTGATAATTTTAGGTCTTGCTTTAGAACATTGCTATGTGAAATAAGAGCAGTATTTAGTTTAGGGCAAATTTTATTTCAATATTGAGGAAAAGCCCTTCTCATTATTTTCCATGATGACCCATGTATTTTGAAACTTTTCACTCTGGCTGATGCAGATAGGATTTATTTCTGTTCCTGTTCAAACTGTAAGAATTTTGACTTCTCATCTTCTTAGGTGGTTCCTTTCTTGAACTTGGGTTTGTTTCCTAGAACAGTACTTAGCTGATCAGTACTTAGCTGAATAGTCAGGGAAGACTGAGTTTCTTCTGGAGTTTGGGGGCTACACAGCACTCTTGCCTCTGGTTCACTCCCCTGTGCACTCTAACCAGTCTGCCTGCTGCCAGCAGGCTCTGCCCCTCTCCTCCCAGGCAGAGCTAGGATTACAAGAGGTTTATCAGGATAATGTGAGAATATAAAAATGGAAACGAGGCAGGACTTATAAGGTTAAGGCTTCAGACTGCATGGAAATATGAAATCTACAAAAGGAAAGTGGAGTAAAAGCAGGATTGGGAAGTGAGAGATTTAAACCCCAGTACAGTTCTGATAAAGTTTCAGCCCATTGAATGCAGAGCTCTAAACTGAAGACTTCTTGATAGAGTGGCTGGGCCTGCTCTTTCATCTTCTGGAGGTTGCTTGGGTAGAGAGCATGACCTTGTTAAAAAGTTGAGGCAGAACCTGAAGTTACGTAGGATCATAGTCCCTGGAAATAAGGAACAAGTTCTTTTTCCTAAGAGAGATCAAAACAACACTCCAGAGTTGCCACAGTTACATTTTATTGAAGTAATTATAGCCTTAGAGAAAAATTATCATTAACACTAAATCTACACTTTAAATTAGCATGGCATATATTCTAGATTGGCTAAATACAATAACACTTATGTATTATGTACTTAGGTAATGACAGTTTATCGAGTGCCTCCTCTATGCTAAACATGGTTCCGGATACCACACAGCATTAGTCAGACATGGTACCTCCCCTTGTGAAGCTTATATTCTAGTGGAAATGCACTCAGGTAAGCCATGAAGTAACAAACCTTACACGTGTAACAAAGTATGTATACTAAGACTGAGCTTTCTCCGGGCTTGAAGTCATGAAGCCTACCTAGTAGAGGATGTCCCTACACAGACACCCAGGGACTGCTGACAGTATCTATACATGACTTCTTCATTCTTCATTCCACCCCAGAACTGAAGAGCTGACTCTGAAAAACTTTGTCAAGCCCACTAGCAATCCAGGGCCTCCCTTTATGGATGGTAAAGGAAGTCATTCTGGAATTCATCAATGTAAGCATGGTCCCTTCTAAGAATGTGCACTGGTCCCGTCCCATAGACCACCACCTTCTTCACTACAGGATTCAAATGCCAAAATAATCAGAGCTCAACTGAGGCCAAAGTTCCTCACATTTCTAGACATGTTAATTTTATAATGCAGGTTTCCAATACTTCTAATTTTATTCTAAAAGATGAAAATTTGTCTTCCTTGTCCCCTCAACTCACACACATGCACTCACGCACACAGAGCTGATGGTTTAACAAAACTGTTGCCATCTGTTCAAAAAAAGGCATACTGGAGGAATAACGAGGAATTATAGGAAATAAAAACTTATTATAGTGAACAGCATGAAAAGGGGATTCATTATTTAATATTGTTACTGTCCAATTTACTTACTGTAAAGTCAGGTGCAAATAGAACTAGTCATTTGAGAGTACATAGTTTTTAAGAATAGGAAGCAAATTTCAGAAGCTAAACATGGGAAATCGTTAGAGTGAGAATCAGTTTTTGAAGGATAGATTACTTGGGGACTAATTTCCCCTGTTAATACCTAACCAACAGTAACAGATGTTTTTTTCCCTGAGTCTTAAGATTTCTTTTCCTCAACCATTAATCTACCAGAAAAGACATGTCAGTGGATAAGAAAAGTTTTATTTATGCAGTTTCCTACCGAAATTTAGCTTAGCACCATTCAGGGACTGGAGTAAATGTGGACGGTATGGAGAGGCAGGCGCTCTGTGCAGTTGACCTGCAGTAGGACTGGAACAGATGAGGGGCTGTGATATTAGGGGGAAAGGTCTCCACTCTGATGGGGGCTTTCCATCTCCCACTCCTTTCCCAAGCACGAATCAACCATGCAAATTTGATTTGCCTCTTTTAAAAATAAAGTTTGGGGGTATCTCAGGCAATGCTCCTAAATTGAAGTTTAGTGCAAAGAAGAAGGCTGAGCTCACCTGAATCTCAAACCTATGAGAAAATTTTAGTCTCTGAAAAATTTGCTGAGACAGAGGAAGATACTTTCTGTTATCCAGACCTCTTGTAGTTCGACACGATTTGTCTTAATTTGGTATATTCACTTATGAGGATAACAGATTTCAGGTTATTTTTAGGCCTTTAGCAGGAAAGAAACCTGTTATCACATGAATATAATAAAATACAGCAAATATTGGAGGATTTCTGAATGCCATTAGTCAGAGCATACAGTAGGAACACACGTGTTGTGTGGATGGGGTAGGGTGAGTGGGCGAGTGCACTGAAGAAGAAATAGCTTAAGCAGAAGTAATGACAGTGGTGCCGGATGGTGGGACAAGTTTACTTAGAAATAACTCTTCACAGAAGGCCCTCAAACTACAGAAATGTGACAGCTTTGAGGAATTAGATAAGGGACAGCATGGCTATGAAAGGAAAAGAAAGCAAATAAAGCTAGAGAGAAGTCAAGCGAGGTTTTGGTTTAATCTTCTTCCCAACACTCCCCACTCCTACAAGTATTTTCTTTCAAACCCATCACAGCTCTCAGGACTTGGTATGTATTATTTATTTCCCACAACAATCTAATGATACACACACAATTATTTTTCCAATTTTACAAATAGGAAAGTTTAGGTCAGAAAAGTGAAGGAACTGTTCAAAGTTACGTGGCTGTTGGTGGTAGAGCCAGGTTTCTGAACCAGGCACCAAACTTGCTCCCAAGAGCAGTGAGGTGCAATAAAACATTGTAGGAGAGATGCCATCATTTCTGTTTTTCAGGTATTGCTCTACCAAAAATGGAGGGATAGAAGCAGGTGGGCATGTTAGAGGTCTATTTTAGTATCATAGATGAGAGATGTTGGTGCCTGAAATGCAGAAATATAGGGATATGGAGAGAGGAGATTAGTTAATAGATGCTTAAGACTTCCACTTGACAAGACCTGGTGCCTGGAGGTGTCAGAGATCATACTTGCAAGAGCAAGAGGCAGATGAAGGTGCCACTTAATGAACAGAGAAAATGAGAAAGAAGGTCATTTGAAGGGGAAGAAGGTAAATTCAATTTTTCTCATGTCTAGTTTGCAGGTAATATGTGGAATAGACATTTTAATGGATGAACATGAGTAGATGGATAAGGTCTGTGTAGGATAAATGACTTTATTATATATAAAAATAGCATAGATAGTAGTAGCATATAAAGAGTATTGATATTACTAAAGCTATAGAAAGGGATGAAATAGCTTAAAGTCAGTATAGACTGAGAAAAGCAACCTGAGGACTCAAGAATTAAGTAAAAAATGAAATAAAACCCAAATCTATGTATATCTTTGTTGAACCCACAAAATTGCTTTATTTTCTGAACTATGAAACGCTGACTGTAGTCTGTGAGAACCAGGTTTATAGTTAGAATATTAACTTAAATCTTGGATTCATGGTACCTTCAAAGGCAAGTAGAACTTGCTATTACCATGCACTGAGTGTTTCAGAAATTGGACATGTCTATGATGCTTGTTGTCATCCCAGAATAAAGATTAATTGTGCACTCTGTTCTGGAGGGGCCATGTATGATAAAGACAGATTGCTACAGGTTAAGTGATACCCCATACCACTAAGAAAATATTTTTTTTGTTGTTTCTTATATGTTTGCCTTTTTCTAATAGCAAAAGCTTCTTATTTTTAGAAAATGTCATTCCACTCAAAATATGAACATTTGTGTGCTAGAAAACAATACGTGTCAATGGATTGGAGGTTTGGGAAGCAGATGAGAACAGATGGGGATGTGGTCCAGCATACTAACTAGTATCATTCTTCATGGTCTCTCAGCAGAAGCTCAATAAATACTTTCAGGTTTGGCTAATAAATCAGAAGATATAATCTATTGATCATTGAATAGATTTATGATTGATTGAGCTATAGATAAATCTACGATCTATTTTGTGTGTTTAAAAACTACGTTCATCATCTGTTCATTAGTTCACTCACTGTCATTTATTAGTCCTTTTAGTGAAAATCTACCATTTTATAGACATTTTTCTTTTGAGTTTTACCAGCGTTCAAATATGATTTATATATAGCTTATCTAAATAGCAATAACTTTAATATACTTAAATATACATCCACTCATATTGATAAAATGGCAAAGATAAACAATTGGCAAAGATATGGAATGAATGCTTTAAAAAATTATCTACTAAAGATCAGCATATGTGATGTATCTGTTTTGTTGTGTATCAACAGAATGTATACATATGTTCAGCAAAAGATATGTATTAGAATGTTTACAGTGGCATTATTCACAGCCATAAACTGAAAATTACCCCAAAGTCTGTTGATACGTGGGAGGATAAGTAGAATATTAAAATGAGAATGAACCATCTAGAACTATGCACGCATGTATTTTTGTTTACTATTCTTTTGCCCCTTTTTGTTGCTTCTTTTTAGTTATATATAATATTAGGTTTAATTTCAACATAATTATAAAAGTATGAAATATAATTTGTTCTAATTCAGTCCCCAGTATTTTCCCTTCCCCTTCTCTCCTCCCTCCTCCTGTTCCCTTCCCTCTACTCTACTTACCTTTCCACTATTTACTTTTAGATTTCATTTTTTCATGTTAGTGTCTATGGATGTATATAATGGTGAGATCCACTATTGTATATTCCTATATGTACATAGGAAAGTTAGGGCAGATTCATTTCATTCTTCTTCCCTATTCTTGCCTGCAGCTGACCATTACATAGATTAGATATAATTTTTTCTTGACAAAGACAGCAAAGAATTTCAATGGGGGAAAGCACAGTCCTTTCAATAAATGGTGACTTAACAACTAGATAGTGAAAACTTGATATTAGAAAAATCCTTGCACAATTCACAAAATAATAATGGAGACTGATCATTGAAATAAACATAAAATCTCAAATGACAAAACTTCAAGAAGAAAAATATGGGGGAATATTTTCATATTCTTTTAGAGGAAAATGTTTCTTATAGGACACAAAAACAATAACCATAAAATTAATGGTAAATTGAACTTAATAAAAATTATAATCTGCTGATATTAAAAAAAAAACACTGTTAAAATGAAAAGTGACTCATACTGGGAGAAAATAGTTTCTCTACATGTCTGACAAAAGAATTATATTTGGAATATATAAAGAATTCATGCAAATCATTAAGTAAAAATACAAACAACTTTAAAATGGACATGAACTTCAGCAGACATCTTAAAAAAAAAGAAAGAAAAACTCATTACAAGATGCCCAATATCATTAATTATATTGAAAATGCAAATTAAAACTTAACTTCATACCATCTACAATAGTTAAAATTTAAAATACAGATAACTCTAAGAATAGGTGAGGATGTGAAACAACTGGAACTATCATGCCTTTTCTTTTCTTTCTTTCTTTTTCTGGTACTGGAGGTTGAGTCCGGGGGTGTTTGACCACTGAGCCACATCACCAGCCCCTTTTTGTAAACAGGGTCTTGCTGAATTTCGTAGGACCTCTCTAAATTGCTGAGTCTGGCTTTCAACTTGCTATCCTCCTGTCTCAGTCTCCTGAGCCACTGAGATCATAGGCATGTGCCACTGTACCCAGTGGAACTTTCATATATTTTTGGTTTGTTGCAAATTGGTACAACCATTTTCTAATAGAGTTTGGCAACTGGTAGTGAAATATCATTACTATGTCCTCATACATTGGCCCAGGAGCTCCACTATTGTATTTCAGCTAAGCTGAAATTATGATCATGGTCTTCCTTGTAGTTTTTGGAATATTAAAAGAAATACATCTAAAATATTTCTGTTAAGTATAATTTGGATTATGTGTTTCTTGGATGTAACTTACCAGTTTAAAGTTATCTTCAAACCTAAATTTGCTGAGCCTTTTTGTCATTCATTGTTGAAGACTGAATGCATTTTATATATGTTCATTGTAAATTGATCAAAATAATTGTAACACATTTTCATTTTATCTACCAATCTGATGAAATACATAAGAGATTGGCCCAACTTCAACTCTCCTTGCAATAAGAATAAACCCAATTTGATCATAATATATTAATTACTACTTGTATTAGTCAGCTTTTTATTGCTGTGACTAAAATACCTGATAAGAACCACTAGGAGGAGGAAAAGTATATTTTGGGCTCCTGGTTTCAGAGGTCTCAGTCTGTGGTCTGTTGACTCCATTGTCTAGGCCCCAGTGACTTACCTCCTCTAGTCACATCCTACCTCCTATATAATAGTCCTTTTAGATGATTAATCCACAAAAAGAATTAATCCACAAATTAGGTTGTAACTCTCATGATCTAAGAATTTCAGCTCTGAACATGCCTTCACTAGCACGGGAGCTTTCTAGGGGGATATCATATCCAAACCGTAACAATTACAAAGTAGGATTCCATTTGGATAGCTAGTATTTATTCTTAGTATTTGCAGTCCATAAGTGAAATATGAAAAAAAATTAAAGCAAATTTGAAGTAAAAAGAAAAAATGGCTATTTGCAAATGATATTATTTATATTGAGAATGACTAAAATGTCAACATGAAATAAGAAGAGAGTTTGGCAGGGTTGTTGAATATAAGCTTTTCCAATGAAAATTTATCTATGCCTAAAGTTACCATCTAGAAAATATGTTCCCATTCATAGTAGCACCAAAACTTTAAATATATTATAATTAACTAAAAAAGGGCCTATATACAGAAATTTAAAAAACTATAAAGCAGAAAATAAGGGATAGAGATCTACATTTTTTGATTAGATAAATAGATATCAATGTCAATTTTCTCAGTCTATAAATTCAAAACAATCATAATTCTTAGATTAGAACAATTGAGGAACTGATAAATATACTCTAAATTTCAAATAGTAATTTCTGTTAATTATTAGAAAAGAAAAATTATAAGGAAGAACTAGGACCACCAGATAATGTTGCTACAAAGCTATGACAATAAAATGTTATGATGTTGGTAGCAGAGGAGAAAAGCAGACTGAGAGAGCATAGGGAATTCAGATTTGGACCCAGTTCTCAAGGCTGAGATTCACTAACCTGAGTTTTCTCTGGTCTAATTCTTCCTCCAGGAACTGCTATTTTTTTTCACAAATGTCCCTGTTGCTCTCATGTGGTTTCCTGGGTTAGACTTCAGCACTTGCATCTGTGTCTGTTTCTTTCTCTGCCTAGAATCTTTTTCTTAATGATACCTACTTTGACTTTGCTTCCTGAAAATGATTACCTCACTTATTAATCTGGAAACTTCAACTTTTGCTAACTAAATATTTATATATCTAAGGACCTGTACGAGACAAGACAGAACACAACTTTGAATTGTTCTCTGGAGACAAGGAAGCCAGGACACTTAGATGTCAATGACATCTGTTGATTGGATGAAGGATGTTCCCTATTTCCCCATTCAACAACTTTGGTCTTCCCCTTCTGTAGCCTAAGCCTTCTACCCTGCCAGAGAAAGCCCTTAGGCAGAGCAACAGGCTTAATGTAGAAGTGTTGTTGATTTGTATGCGAAGCCTGGCCATGGAAACTTCTGCCAGGTATATTATTGCCATCTTTGTGCATCTGGACTACAGACAGCCTGGTAGAAATCTGCAGTTTTAAAGAAGTGATTAGAAAATCAAAACTACACTTGTCTGTCTGCTTCTGTTACTTAGAGCTTCCTAGAGATGATCAGAGTTTGGCTAGTTGCCTCTAAGCTGCAACAATTCATGTTAAAAGTCTAGTTTTTCTTTGTGGAAATACCTTATAACTAAGGACCACACACTCCAAAGAAATGATCTCTTCACTATGCTTTTGCTCAGTTACTTATAACATTCAGCTTTTCAGAAGACTCCGCGTAACTTGTGTTCTCCTTTTGGAGGTAAAATTCCTACTCAGTTGTCAATATCTCTTTTCCACATGGAGTGTGGGGGAGAAGCATATCATTCTTATTTCCGAGAGAATGATCAGCCTCAGATTTATTACCTCTGACCAGGAAGAGCTGCTGTAGCCAGAACTGCTCACCAAGTGTAAATATCCATGTTAGTCAGTTTTCTGTCACTCTAATAAAATACCCAAGCTAATCAATTTCTGTCACTCTACTAAAATACCCAAGCTAATCATTTCCTTCTTTATCTATAAGAAGGAAATGCTTGTTTTGGCTCATGGCTTCAGAGGTTTCAGTCAAAATCACTTGATCCCATAGCCTTTTGCCTGTGGCAACCCAGCACAGTGTGTGCCTCAGGAAGTCTGTTCCCTTCATGGCAGCCAGGAGACAAAAAGAGAAAAACCTGGGGTCCCAGTATCCCTTTCAAAGCACACACCCAGTGACCTAATGTTCATCCACTGTGTTCCTACCTCTCAAAGTTTCTACCACCTCCCAATTGTGCCAGGAGCTGGGTCCCAAGCCTTAATACATGGGCCTTTGGAAGACATTCCAGATCCAAACTACGGCAGGTCGAACGGTGATCACTGTCAGAAATGAACCAGGTTTCCTCTCGGGAGGTAGAGCCCATGATAATGGTTCCATGTTGGAAGTAAACAGCTTAGTGCTGGAGACCCGTAATGGAATCCAGTTGGCAGTGCACATACTGGGGAAGCTAGAAGGCTTCCAGAAGAGCAGGATTAAAGATTATACTTGGTCCCTTATGAGTTGTGGGATAGTAGACATAGAATTTAGCTTCCTTGAGCAATGGTTTCCCAGTATATATGATGTGCAGATTAACTTAATCCACAGCAATGTTTTGAGAGTAAATAAAATAAAAATAAGCAATATACGTGAAGGTATTTTTAAAATTATCAATATATATACCATAGAAGAGGTCACTGATACAATAATAAGAAAAATCCTTCTTACAGGAAGACATAATGTTTACTTATTCAGAGAATATATCAGACATTGTTTTTACCTTTCTGGGGGGGGGCGAGGAAACTATGGAATATGTTAAATTAATACCAGGATTGAATCTATTACATTAGATTTTAGGGCCAGCCATAGCTAAATTTATATTTAAAATAGTCATTGTTGTGTTTAGCATTTTAATAGAAAAAAATTATTTTAGTCTCTTTCATTGCAACCTTCTCTGTAAAATCATCACAAGGAACTAATACTATTTTTTAAAGTATTATTCTATTTGATTAAAAAAGTACATTTAAGGGCTGGGGATGTGGCTCAAGCGGTAGCGCACTCGCCTGGCATGCGTGCGGCCCAGGTTTGATCCTCAGCACCACATACAAACAAAGATGTTGTGTCCGCCGAAAACCAAAAAAATAAACATTAGAAAATTCTCTCTCTCTCTCTCTCTCTCTCTCTCTCTCTCTCTCTCTCTCTCTCTCTTTAAAAAAAAGTACACTTAAGTGACAGGAAATCTTATAGAGCCATCAAGAGTTGTAAAGGGGCACTTTCAAAAGTCCTTTTCATGCAAGTTGAGTGGGAAATGTATTTCCTCCTTAACAAGCAGGTGAATAGCCTGCCTTGGAAGCTCATTCTGGTAGTTGGTGGGGGCTAGGTGGAGTAGGAGGAGTGGGGCTTAAACACCAGGGCTACTGGCCCTGGGAGCAGCAATGGCACTCTGATGTTAAACTAGGTCAAATCCTGCTATGTAACCATGGCCAAGAGATTTAGAAAGGAGATTCAGGCAAATTCTGGCAAGGAAGAGGGAAGTTCAATATGAATTGGGTAGGGATATAGGTGTTATGGGATGAAATGATTAGAAAAAGCATTTGTAGAGGAAATGATCCTTACCATATGTCTTGAAGGCAGTGAGACTTGAAGAGGACAAGGAGGTTTAGAAGCAAGGGGAACAAGGCACTGAATATAGATTTGTGGATGAGCATAGTATTAAAGGCAATGAGAAGAACAGCTTTGGCAAAAGAAGTTAAGGATGTTTGGTGAGGGTGTTAGGAGAATGCAGTTACAGATTGCTTCCTTGGCACATAGGGTCAGAGAGAGATGCATGCAGGTCATCTGTGGGGAAATATTCTTGGAATCATCATCTGTAGGGACATAAAGGCAGGGGGATTGAACAGAGAGAGAAGCTGAACTATGGGGCAGCCTCAGCTGGTCCCTATATGGAGCTGTGGAGCTTGGGTAGCCAAGTGGAGTTGTTCCACATCAATTTGTTATGTGGGCTGCCAAGGAAGAGGGCATGGCTTTGCCCCCACCTGAAGACAGCTGCCTGAAGAGGGGCTGAGGTGCCAGTTGTCAGCCTTCTCTAGTTACAACAGTGGGGACTAAGTTCTCAATTCCCTAAGGGATTGATGAAGATCAGATGAGTCACTACTGTGTCCTTTCTGCTTTGAAATGAAGATAACTTAAGAACTTAAAGAACCTGAGAACAGGGTGGGTGCAGGTTGAAGACAGCAAGGCATTTGCCTCAGTTACAAATTTGAGGGAACTCCTAAAACCTCAGTAACAAAGATAAAGTTTTAATGTAATACTTTAAGAAACCAAAATCAATGCAGAAACATCCATAAAAAAGCAATATAAGTATATAATTAATGTTTTGTTTTCATTGTCCAAAAGTTCTTTGCTCAAAATCTGACAAATAATATTCTTTTTTACAAGAGGAAAAAACAAACAAACAAACAACTAAAATTAGCCTACCTGATAATTATAGGTAATTAAACTACTTGGAATTCAGTCATGGTTTGATCCAGTGACTTGAACAATATCTTCAGTCAGGTTTTTTCCATCTCTGGGCTGCCTTCATCCAAGTATTTCTTTCATTATTCTACTGGCTTCCCTATGAAAAATATGTGTGGTATGGCATTCCTGAGCTACTCATTCTCAATCAACCAAGTCCAGAGGAAAAGGGTTTGCATCTTTCTCCAGAGCCCCAACAAAATAATTATCTGATTGAAATAGAAATTCAACCATAGATCTACTGATCTGATCAGGTGGAGGGGATATTCGGATTGCTTCACAGCAAAACACACATGTCTAACTGAGGGAGAGGTCAATTTATTTAAACTACATAAGTTAATGGGCTCCTTCTACCAAAAGAGTCATTGCCAAGAATCCTAAAGCACATGAATATATATATTTTTCTATTATGTAGGTCTATGTCCATACAAATATGTGTAATAACAATGTTGGAAGCCTTTATTCAACCCTATTATATAACATTTCTATTTTTAACATACTCAAGTACTATATGAATACTATAGAAAGCAAGTACCACATGGAATAAAGTATAAGTCCCTATTTCTCTTTCTCCAACTTCTTCTCTTCTCCAGAAGAAAATATTTCCCTCACACTAAGCCACTGTTAAAGAGTTTTTTTAAATGTTTATATAATTTGCTGATTAGAAAATACATACATGTACACATTTGTGTTACTTATGTGTTTTTCAATAAAGGTGATATAATGTATGTATCACATTATTCTTCAATTTCCTTTAAAATCGCATTTTTTGGTATAGTTAATTTTATAATACTGTGAACAAAATTTGCATGTTTTCACTTAAAAATATTCTTGCATACCTATAAATATACTATTCATATCATTTTTTAAAGAACAGCTACACAGTTTTCCCTACTATGGTTGTTTTTCTTAAGCAGGGTTGACTTTCGATTAACCTTTGGACAGTCATGTTTATTTCCAGCTTTTAATACCACAAATGCACATCTTTTGTATATATGATTCTAAACACAGGAGAATAATATGAGCCGAATTTAAACCTAGAGATTAAGAATCATTTAAATAAATGGATTTATTTCAGTATGTAATTATCAAGAGGATAATTAAATATCTTAATGTCAAGTATTAAAGTACATTCTTTCCAAATGATTTTTAATGGTAACTTGTGCATAAGTTAGATTTTCATATAGAATTGTGGCTATTTCTAGATTGAAAAATATCATTGATCTATTTGTTTAATCTGGCATTGCAACACTGATTTACCCTTCTGCCTTTTAACATAGTTTGTCTGATATAAAACATATAATTTGCTCTTATATTTTTGAGAATTTGTTTTACAACTCTGGTTCATTTAACATTCTTACAGAATTTAGAATTAATGTGTCAACTTTCACATAAAATCCTTTTAAGATGGCATTGATTTTAAGATTAATTTGAAGAAAATTGTCATGTATTCAAGTCCTCTTTTATTTCTGGCAATATAATTATTCTTTTCTCTTTATATACCTTGCTTGTACTTATGATGTTTATCTTTAATTACATTGTTGTTTCTGTTTTGAACAGGTTAGTTTTTTTTCTTATTAAATTTTTTAATTGGTTTTGCCAATGAATATTGACTCTAATGCACTGTCTTTCTAACCAGCAACTTTGCTAAACTCCCTTATGATATGATACATCATGGGGTTCTCTACTGTCTCTTCTTTAGTATCTGTTATTTATCAATCTTACCGGATGTTTCTGACCGTATAGAGATATATAGCTCTTCTCCAAAATCAGCTGTCAGAGTCATTGCCTTAGTTGATGGCAAACACTGTTGTTGCCTAGTCCAACTAGGGAGTGAAAAGCAAGGTGTAGATGGCTTTTTAATGTGAATGGGTCTACTTGAAGCATGCCAGTTAAGCATTTTGCCAATAATTCCTGGCTCCTGGTTTCTATTTACAGATCATCTCTGGACGTGGGGGTCCTCTTAGTACCTCTTCCAACTTTTTCGGCAGTATTCCCAATGAATGTATTTTGGACTGTGACTAAAATGTTCAAATTAATTTTAATTTTCCTTCCTTTATTTTTTCCTCAGTTTCTTATCTACCAAAGGTCGTAGTAATTTTTATTGGTGCATGTTGCCTACACAGAATGGTGGGCTTCATCATAGCATATTCATATAAACTTATAACATAGTCTGATCACATTCACTCCACATCACCTACCCTTACCCTCTCCTTCCTCTGCCCTCACTTTCCTCATCTATAATAGTTTCCTTTCTATATTCATGATGATTATGGTTTATTTATAAACTGTCCCCCAAAAGCTTATATGTGAGAATTTCAACAATGCTCAGAGGTGAAATGATTAGATTATGAGAACATTAACCTAATTAGTGAATTAATCCACTTTGGTGAATGTACTGAGTGGTAATATCCTTGGGTAGGATATGGTGGGAGTAAGTAGGTCCTCAGGTAGGATATGGTGGGAGTAAGTAGGTCCTCAGGTAGTATATCCTGGGAGTAAGTAGGTCTCTTTTCTTTTTCACTGAATAAGACTTTATTGTGTATATATACCACATTTTCTTTATTCATTGGCTGATGGATATCTCAGCTGATTTAATAAATTGGCTATTGTGAATTGTGCTGCAATAAACATGGGTATGTGTCTACCACTAAAGTATGCAGGCTTTAATTTTGGGTAGGCAAATACTAAGGAGTAGTATAGCTGGATCATATGGTAGTTCTATTTTTAGTTTTTTGAAGAACTTCCATACTGATTTCCACAGTGGCTTTACTAATTTACCTTCCTGCCAATGGTGTATAGTTTCTTTTTCTCCACATCCTTGCCAGCATTCATTGTTATTTGTGATCTTAATGTTTGCCACTGTGATTAGAGTACGATGGAACCTCATTGTAGTTTTGATTTGCATTTCCCTGTTGGCTAAGATGGTGAAATTTTTTTAGTATAATTGTTGGCCATTTATTTGTATTTTCTCTTTTGAGAAGTGTCAGTTCAGTTGGTTGCCTATTTATTGACCATGGTATTTGTTTTTGGTGTTGAGTGTTTTGAGTTCTTTACATGTTCTTGATATTAAGCCTCTGTTTGCAAGGTACTTGGCAAAGATTTTTTCCCATTATGTAGGCTGTCTGTTCATGATGTTAACTGTTTTTTGTTTGTTTGTTTGTTTTTGTTTTTTGCTATGCAGAACCTTTTAAATTTTATGCATTCTATTTATGGATTCTCATTATTCTTTCCTGAGGTATAAGAGTTCTATTTAGGAAGTTGTTGCCTATGCCTAGATATTGAAGTGTTTCCCTTATGTTTTCTTCTAGAAGTTACAGAATTTATGGTCTTATATGTAGGCATTTGATATATTTTGAGTTGAATTTTGTACAGAGCGAAAGATAAGAATCTAGTTTCATTCTTTTACACATGGACATCCAGTTGTACCAGCACCATTTGTTAAAGATGCTCTCTTTTCTCCAGTATATGTTTTTGGCACCTTTGTCAAGAATAAAATTATTGTAGTTGTATGGGTTTGTTCCTGTGTCTTCTATTCCATTGGCCTACATATATCTGTTTTTATGTAGTACCATGGTGTTTTTATTATTTATGATTCAGTATTATAATAGTATAATTTGAAATTAGGTAGTATGATGTCTGCATTATTGCTATTTTTTCAGGATCCCTTGTTTGTTCTTTCATATAAACTTTAGGATTGTTTTTTTTCCCCCTGTTCTGTGTAAAGTATCGTTAGTGATTTGATAGGGATTGCATTATATCAGTAAATTACTGTTGGTAATATGGCCATTTTAATGATATTAATTCTTCCTTCTGACTATCCATGAACTTGGGAGTTCTTCCCACCTTCTTGTGATTTCTTTCCTTTTCTCCTTCCTTCCTTCCTTCCTTCCTTCCTTCCTTCCTTCCTTCCTTCCTTCCTTCCTTCCTCCCCCCCCCTCTCTCTCTTTCTCTTTTTCTCTCTTTCTTTCTTTCTTTCAGCATTCTGTAGTTTTCCTTGTGCAGGTCTTTAACCTTTTTGTTTAGATTTATTTGTAGAGTTCATTCTTTAAGCTATTGTGAATGGGAATACTTACCTGATTTCTTAGCAGATTCATTATTGGTGTATAGAAAAGCTGTTGATTTTTGTATACTGATTTTGTATCCTGCTACTTTGCTGATAATTTTATCAGCTCTAGAAGTCTTCTGATGGAATCTTTAGAATCTTCTAAATGTAGGATCATGTCAAATAGGGATAATTTAATTTCTATTTTCCTGTTTTTATTCCTTTTATTTCTTTTTCTTGCCTTATAGCCCTGACTAAAATTTCAAAATAGATTGAATAGGAGTGGTGAAAGTAGACATCTTTTTTTCTTGCTTTTGATTTAAGAGGAGTGCTTTTAGTTCTTTCCCATTCTGTATAATGTTGGTTTGGGCTTTGTCATACATAGTTTTTATTATGTTGAAATAAATTTCTTCTCATCCTACTTTCTTCAGGGTTTTTTATGAAATGGTTTTGAATTTTATCAAATGATGTTTTTTCTGCCTTCATTGAGATGATCATATGATCTTTGTCCTTTGTTTAATTTATATGGTGTATTATGATCATTGATTTGCATATGGTGAGTCATTCTTACAACCCTGGAATGAAAGCAACTTGATCAAGTTGGATGACTTTTTTGATGTGTTGTTGAATTCATTCTGCAAGTTTTTCATTAAGGATTTTTACATTTATCTTGCTAAAGGTTATTGATCTATAATTTTCTTTCCTTCCTGTGTCTTCACTGGGTTTTGATATGAAGATGATGTTGACTTAACAGAATGAGTTTGGAAGCATTCCCTCACTTTCTGTTTTATTGAAGAATTTGAGGAGAATAGATGTTAGTTATTTATAAATATGATAAAATTTATCTGTGACTCTGTCTGGGCCTGGATTTCTCTTTGTTGGAAGGCTTTATTATTATTATTTTAAAAATATATTTATTTTTAAAGTTTTATGTGCATACAATATCTTTATTTTACATTTATGAGGTGTTGAGGATCGAACCCAGTGCCTCGTGCATGCTAGGCAAGTGCTCTACCACTGAGCCACAACCCCAACCCCTTTTATTATTATTATTATTATTGCTTCAATCTCATTGCTTGTTATTATTCTGTTTAAGTTTTCTATTTCCACTAGTTCAATTTTGTAAGGCAAATGTATCTAAAAATTTATACATTTCTTCCAGATTTTCCAATTGATCAGAATATGTTTTCAAAATAGTTTGTAATGATCCTCTGCATTTTAGCGATGTCTATAGAAATATCCTTGTATTTTTTGTGAATTTTATTGATTTGGATTTTCTCTCTCTTTCTTTTAGTTAGTTTGGTTCTCTGTCAATCTTGTTTATGTTTTCAAGGAGCAATTCTTTGTTTCATTGACCATGTGTATTATTTCTTTCTCTATTTCATTAATTTCAACTCTGATCTTTATAATTTCTTTCCTTCTACTATTTTGGGGATCAGTTTGTTCTTGTTTTTCTAAGTCCTCAAAATGTATCATTATGCTATTTATTTGAAATTTCTCTGATTTTTAAAAATGTAAGCCCTCATAGGTATTAACTTCACTTTTAGTACTGCTTTTTCTGTATCCAGGGGTTTTAGCATGTTGCATTTCTATTTCTACTTTATTCTAAGAATTACTAAATTTTCTTCTTGATCTCTTTAATGATCCCTTCATCATTCAAAAGCATATTATTTCAGTCTTCATGCATTCGCATAATTTCTATATTTTTTCTTACTATTCATTTCTAGTATTCCATTATGATCTAAAAAGATGTAGAGATAATTTCATTATTTTTATATTTGCCAATACTTGCTTCATATCCTAAATATCATATGATTAATTTTGGAGAAAGTGTTATGAGCATCTAAAAAAGAAAAGTTTACTCATCTGCTACTGGATTAAATATTCTATACATGTCTGTTAAATTCGTTTGATCTATAATATAGATTAAATCTGTTTTGTATTTTCTACATGGATGATCTATTATTTTTGGTGAGAGTGGCATATTGAAGTTTTTATGCATATTGAAGTTCCCCACTATTATTGTATTGAGCCTATCTGTTCTTTTATGTTGAGTGATATTTGTTTTATAAAATTTGGTGCATTATATTTATAATTGTTAAAGCTTCTTTTTAAATTGTTCTGTTTACCACAATGTAATGACTTTCATTGTGTCTTCTAATTTTGGCTTGAATTCTGCCTTGTTGGTATGAGAGTACTAGTCCTGTTTGCTTTTGGATTACATTTGTATGGAATATCATTTTCAATCTTTTCACCTTCAGTCTGAATATCTTTGATGGTATCTGTGTTTTTTGGAGGCAACATACAGTTGGATCTTGTTTTTAAATCCAATCTTCCAGTCTATGCCTTTCAATTGGAGAATTGAGATCATTTACTTTCAGTACTATTGTAGAGAAGTATATATTCTTCTCATTTGGCTTTATTTCTAATGTTAAATTGTTGCTAATTTTCATCTCATGAGATTTATTCTTTTCCATATTCTCTTTGGTTGTCTTTATCTTCCTCTTCTCTGGAGAGTTCCTTTAAGTATCTTCTGCACTGCTGGGTTTGTGGTTATGAATTTCTTCAGTTTATGCTTATTTTAGATTTTTGTTTCTCCTTTTGATTCTGAAGGAAAGTAAATTGCTGGGTATAATAATCTAGTTTGTTAGTCATTGTTTTTCAATCTCAATTGTGTTTCAAAAACACCATTACACGACCTCCTGGCCTTCAGTATTTCTGCTGAGAAATCTACTCCTTTAATGTATTTGCCTTTATAAATAACCTGGAGCTTCTCTATTGCAGATTTTAAAAAATTCTTTCTTTGTTCTGAAACTTTGGCATTTTAACTATAAGATATCATGGAGAAGTTATTTTCTGGTCCTATTTGGAGTTCTAAATACCTCTAATATCTGCATATCTATCTCTTTTCCAAGATTAGAGAAATTCTCTGCAATTATTTCTGTGAATGTTTTTTATGCCATCGATCTATATCTTCTCCTGTATCTCAAGATCTATGAATTTAAATTTAGTCTTTTAATGTTATCCCAGAGCTCTTGTATGTTTTCTTCATAGGTTTTTAGGTCTTTTGCTTTATTATTGACTGTTGCAGTTTCCCTACACACAACCCCCGCCCCACTGTCTCTAAGTTCTGAGATCTCTATTCTGCTTGATCTGATCTATTGATGAGACTCCACAAAATCTATTGATATTTATCTTCATTTCTCTGCATGACCACCAAAAGCTTGTTTGGTTGAAACCCAGGTTCTCAACCTCAAGCCACATTCAGAATCAGTCTCTGTCCCAATTTTATTCTTTAGTTTATCTCGGAAAGATTCTCTTCTGCCTAGAATTTTAGTCCCTATAGTTCCTATTATTTCCCCAAATCTGGCTTTCTCAATTGTTTTTCCAAATGTTGAATTTTCTACAACTGTGTCTGTTTGACTTTAGAGTAATTGATGATGGTGGTAGTGATGATGATGATGATGATGATGACATAATTTTTAATGGTGGAAGGTGCATTTTTAAAATTAGCATATGTTAATTGTAGAGATTAATGAATATTAATGAATACATGTGTTAATTAAGTCCAGCCTCCTATTGTCCACCACTCTTATCCACTTCTCACCCCTTAGTAATCACTATTCTACATTCAGTTCAAATTTTTTTTTAACTGCTACACAAAAGAGAACATGTAGTACTTATCTTTCTGTGTTTGGTTTCATTTAACATAATGTATTCCAATTCCATCCATTTTGTTGTGAATGACAGGATTTGTTCTTCTTTATAGCCAAACAATATTCCATTGTGTGTGTATCATAATTTCTTTATTCATTCATCCATTGATGGGCACCTAGATTAATTTCATATCTTAGCCAATATGTTGTGCTGACACATGTTTACTACAAAAGTTTTCTAGTGGAAATTAAATGATATAGAAATCATAAAAGTGACTTCAAATTCCTCCACAGTACCTGCTGATCACCATTATAAACAGACTGAATATATCTATGGAATATACAGATGGACATATAGATCAGTAGGTGCAAGTAATTTTACAAGGACATAATTAATGTGCTATTTTAATAAAAAGTATTCAATTCTATTTACTTGAATTTAACAGAAGACAACTAAAGCAAAGCCAAATGAGCTAATGAATTTCAGATTAATGTTACTTCACTTCAAGAGATATTTATTTCTAAAACATTCTATTAATGCTAAGAGAAAAAAAAACATGATAAACCTGTTTCTAATTTAGAAAGTATTTATTGATTCCCAGCTATGAACAGTGAATTGATTAGCACTCTTATATTGCTGTCTTCTCTCATCTTGCTGCTCTAATTTTTCTGTTGTGTAATTTTATTTCTTTGGCATTTATAATACTCATAGATTTTTTTGAGATCATAATCTTTAGTCTTGGTTTCATGTTTAAATGGGTTCAGTGCTTTGTACTAGGCCATTTATAACAACTTCTTTCTTGCTATATATTTTATTTCTATTTTTTTCTTGTTTGGCTAGATTTCATTATGTATTTTTTTTTCAAAGAGTCCTTGGATATTTTCACATTTGTGTGTTTCCTTTTGTTGCTTTACGCTTCAACTATGACTTGTCTGAGATATTGTTGGCTCCTACATATTGCCCTTAGTCACTGAAACATCTCCCAATCTTCCAGGCATTGATTATTGCCATGAGGGAAACTGAAGCTGGCATAGTTTCTTACCCTTGTGGATAATTTGGTCTCTTTATCTAGATACCTCCAGAACTCTTTTTATACTTAAAGTTTATTTCCCAGAAATTCTGATATACATTAATTTAGTTCAACTGAACCTTTATCTGCAGTTTTACTTCTTCTGCCATTTCAGGGAATCTCCTAAATATTTTAGAATATATTTGGCTTCCCTTTTGGAGTTCTTAACTTCAGAGAACTTGATTATCTTTATGCTGTGTGTCTTTCATTTTACTCATGTCTTCTCTAATTGCTTTAGTCTGTGTGTTTCCTTCTGCTTTTATTGTGACTTTCTTGATCTCATTAATTTGCTTCTCAGCTCTCTTCATTCTGCTTTTTCCTGATTCCACAGGTAGTGGATGACAATGGCCCATTATCTTATTTTTTCTCATTTTGTTGCCTTGTTTCTGCAATGCTCTTTTAAATTTCATTCTATGACTTGATGATCTTGTATTTAAGCTCTTGTTTATCAAATTAAAGGCTTCCACATATATTACAAAAATAGACAAGGAATCTGCTTCTGTTGCTTGGGTTATATTTTCTTTTCTGCTGGATTCTCTCTCTCTCTCTCTCTCTCTCTCTCTCTCTCTCTCTCTCTCTCTCTCTCTCCTGCATGCTGTTTCTCTTTATTTTATTTGCAATATAGTATGTTTAAATTAAGGTCCTGGCAGAAGAGAGTATATGTCAAGGACAGTTTAATACAGGAACTGTTTACAAAAGAATAAACACGATTTAGGAATTCCTACACCAACAAAAGCTAGTGCAGTACCTGCTAGCCAGTGACAGCAGGGAGTGGTTAACCATCCAGGTCTGAAGTGCCAGAGGTCCTGGGTTACAGATCCCAGAGAAGGCCACCTAGTAGAACTGTGGCCTTCTAGAGAGAGGCAGGCTTGTCTATTGGGCTGTGACAGGAAGAGAGCTAGTGAATACATATCCCAGCCGTATTTTTCTCCTTCCATCTAATCTTTTGCAGATGCATCCCAATGGAAACCAAAGGTCAACCTTTTAGGACATGGATAATTCAGGAAAAGGGTAGAAAGGGATTTAAATAAATAAGAGGCATCTAGCATAGAAATGTGGTACTGCTGCTTTTCCTTGTGGTATGTTGGGGTGAGATTGTGTAGATCTCCACACTTTGACTTAATGTGGGTTATTCTCCTTTGCACCATCAGACCTGATCCGAGTCCAGTCTCTTTTCCTCTAAGTTATACTTTGGAAATGAGGCATTGCTTCCATTTTACTTCTCTGGTACCAGTAGGTATTGGAATAAAATATTGAAATATTAGGATGCGTAGGCCTTAGATATGTAATCTGAATGCCTGCTACTTCATCATTTTTTTTTCAAGTTAATGAACTTTCTTCTCAGCTTCTGTAGTAGTTTCTAGTCACAATCTTAGTTTTCATCTTTTTGGTGGGTTTCCTCATGGGAAGATATGACTGCACATGAGTGTGGCCAGAATGATTCCATTTTAACCCAGGAGCCACACTTTACCACCCCTTGAAAATTAACACCATGTGATAAATGTGAACATAAAATACAGTATTATCCTTTCTTGGTCTGATAATATCTAAGAAACAATGTACCCATGTAGACAATTTTCTTTGATAAGTTGTCTTTTGTTGAAACAAAATTCCACAGGTGGTATGTAATTTTATTTGAATTTGCTTCATAAGTGAGGCTAGAGGTCTTTTTGAGCAAATCAAGTTTAATAATAAACTTTTGCTGGTTGACTGAATAGATGTATGTGCACCAACTGTGGAACTCCTTGCTAAGTTGATGTGATTCTGCAATCTGTATATGGGGTAAAAATGGGAGTTCATAACCCACTTGAATCAAAGTGTGAAATATGATATATCAAGAACTATGCAATGTTTTGAACAACCAACAATAAAAAAAGAAAAAAATGAGCTTTTAATAATGAGCTTCTGTTAGATGTGACTGATAGAAGCAGATTCTATTAACTGATTGTGGGGCTTCTGTGACCCTGCAGTGATGTCACTGCTAACGTACATAAACTATAATGACACTAGAGATGCAGGAATGGTCCCTATACCATACAAGCAAGCAAGTTAATTCCTTTTATTGGATCCTCCTGCCAATAAACATATTGCTAAATTTCAACAATATTTTTTGGCAGTCAGTATATCAGGCTTATTTAATTTCCCCCCTCATACTGAAAACAAAAGTTTTCTCTGTCTTATTCCACACAGAGCCATATCTCTATCCATCCTTTCCTCTTGTCCCATATACAGACATGGCAAATCCCTTCCCTCCTTCAAGTCTTCCTTTCTCAATAAGCTCAACTTTAACAATATCACTACAAAGCTTCAACCCAACATCCCATTTGCCTCCTTCATTCCCTCTTAAAACACTCTATTTTTATTTTATAGAAATCATTACTTTATAATTAGTTCATATATTTATTTATTGTATGGTCTCCCCCAACTATGCAAAGATATAAACTTCATAAGGGCAAGTTTCTTCATCCATTCTTTTTCATAGGTCAATCTCAAGTATGTAGAAAATTGCCTAGCATATAACTGCTTCTCAATAAATATTTGTTGAATATAAGAATGAGTGAGTGAATGAACAATACAGCCCTTCTCTTTTCTAAGCTTTTTGCTCAGTTTATGCTTCAGAGCCTTGTCTACACTGAAACCTTACCAGTTATTTCCCCCTTCTATGATTATAACCATTATATATTTTTCTCTTTTTTAGATTTTAAAAATATGCTTGATTCTTTTTCCTTTCTCCCACCCCCAGCCAAAAATATGTAATTTCCATTGTCCTGTATTAAACTCTGTGGCAATTAATCAATCACTCCCCATTTCCTGCCTTATCTAGCCACAAGTGATCTCTATTTTCTGTCTATTGAGTTTGACTATTCTAGGTAGCTTGTAAAGAAACTGCTTCCAATTCTAAAGTACTCTCTGCTTACTGATATCTCAAGTTTTTGAAAAGAATGCTGCTGTGGTTTGAGTGTTTGTCTCCTCCAGAACTCATGTTCAAATTTAACTGCAACTGTGATGGTGTTAATAAGAGGCATTTAGATCTTCATGAATGGCTTAATGCTGTAACTATGGGTATGAAAAAAAGAGCATGTTCAGCACCTTTTCCCCTCTCATAACTGCACAATCTTGATTTCGCCTTGTGATGGCTGCTTCCATATTTGGATGCATAAAGAAGACCTTCACCAGGGGTGGCTTCTTGTTCTTGTACTTTCCAGCCAGTAGAATAGTAAACCAAATAGAATTCTGTTTTACTTTACCAGGTTTACAATGTTCTGTTACAGCAGTGGAAATGGATATAAAAATAAAAATTTAAAAAAAAAGGGGATAAAGCCAAATGCATGTATCCAATTTAATGCCTTGTCATTGGCTTCTTTCTTGGTCAGAGAACTGAAGTGGGTAATGCAAAGTTATAATGGTCTTCTCCTAATCCTCATGTGCACCAATTGTAAAATTCCTTGCTTAGTTATTTTATTAAAAAAATCTTCATCCTTTAGGGCTCTCCAGTACTAACTAATTCTTCCATCTTGAAAGTATGTTCCCTTTGGTTTCTGATATGGTTTTGGTTTTCTTCCTGCCTCTGAACCTGTTTGTTCTCTCTTTGCTGTATCACCTTCTTCCACTTGCTTCATCTCAGGGTGAAGACAGGAGCCCATCAACCATCCTCTCCAAGGCCTGGACCTCTGTTCCTCCCGCTCCAGTGCACACAGAGACTCACTCACCTTCAGCCAGAATAGCTGGGGACTCAGTAGAGCTAGTGTAGATGGTTACTCGCCTTGAGCCAGTGTAGAATATTCACTTGCTCTTGGCTAGTGCTGACAGAATCACTCCCCCTGACCTGGTGTACATGGAGACCCTCCCCTTGAGCCAGTGTAGACATGATTTACCTTTAGCTGGTGACCTTGTCCAGAAGTAATCCCTTCCTCTGGTGTGTGGTGGTGGCCACTATTGGAGAAATCACATCTGAGAAGGCATGGGAGACCATCGTGTTCTATGGCACTCTCTTTATGATACTGTGTTCAGGGAAGGAGGATGTGAGTCAGTGGGTATGTACTGGCTTTTTAAAACCACTCTAAATATGTATTTCTGCTGCATTCTGTATCTTCACATTGCTGTGCAATCACCACCACTGAGCATCTCTAGAAATTTTCATCTTCCTGTATTAAACTCTGTGGCAGTTAATCAATCCCTCCCCACTTCCCCCTTCTTCTAGCCACAGGTCATCTCTATTTTCTGTCTATTGAGTTTGACTATTCTAGGTAGCTTGTATATATGGAATTATATTTTCCTTCTGTTTCTGACTTATTTCACTTAGAACAAAGTGTTTAAGGTTCATTAGTACTATAGCATGTTAATCATACAATAAGTTGTTTTAAACTATAGTCACTATATTGTATAACAGATCTAGTGAAATTATTCCTCCTCTCCCAAGTGAAATTTCATATCATTTGACCAAAATTTCCCAATTCTCACAGCCTTCTTAACTTTCATCCTGATAACCACTCTTCAATTTTCTGGTTCTATGATTTCAATTTTTTAAAATTCCACATAAATGAGGTCATGTAGGCTTTGTCTTTGTGTGCATTTTACACACTGAATTCAAATATTCAATGTTATTTTCTTTGACCTTTGTCTCTGTTGAGTATGTTTACTGGCCCTCGTTATTACAACAGAATTTACAGTGCTTAAAATTTAATATGACTGTTAGGATTTT